>NC_052953.1:24516458-24828674 GCF_013358895.1 Oreochromis aureus
GGCAAATCTCCAATTTATCTTAGCCAGTCATGCTGCTTTGTAATGGGACTCTTTAACCAAGCAGGGAAAAAATGCTCACTAATATCAGATTATGACAATGTGTTATATAGATTGCCTTTCCTTTGGCGATAGCTCCTCTGACCAGCTCAGCACTTAGCAGCTTCATAGAGGGACATTTCTGGCTGATATATTCATAAATCTTGCAATTGATTTGCTTGGATCAGTCTAAAGAAACGACGCTAAATAGCTGCTGTAAATCACTTGTTTAATCTTACTCACACGCTGCCGATTTTTTAACTCGGCAGTGTTAAAAACTTGATACTTGGGTAAATACACGTCTGTGGCAGGGATGACTGAGGATGAGGATGACAATGGAGCCTATTTGCTTCCCACATTCCCACCACAAAGTCCATAATCTTCCAAGCAGAGGCTAAAAGGAGCCCCGCGGCGATTTACTGTAAAATGGTGGTGGATGTAGCAATGTGTTCACAGAGATTACAGTTACACCAGGCTATTGGTGAGGGTTTCGTTTCTAGCAGCTACAATTAGCTTCAAAGTATGGTTTACCAAGTGTATATGTGTTCCTAAGCAGAGAAACCTTACCTGGACGGCGGCTGGGGGTTTGTTTTGGTTTTCCTTCTGTGTTTAAAGGTGACAGTACTGGCAGACGTCACCGCAGTCTTGAGATATCTTCGCACCAAGCCAACTAACTTATCTTCTCGACACCTAGAGCTTGTCGAGGTTATCCTTGGCCAGATTATCCTCGGTTAGCGATGTCAGTTTGAGTGTGTATTATCCTTCTTTAATTAGTATTAGCTGGCAGCTTCGTCCTCCGGACCACACAGCCTTCTGAACCGTCGTTTCCTTTATTTTCCCTCCTTTCGGTTTTCTCAACATACGGTCCTGGACAATAACGACACCGACTCATTCGAAACGTTCAAGTTTCTAAAGCACAGCAATGAGGCTGATAGGAAAGATATCGGTTTAAAATTCACTCAAATCTAGCAAACGTGTCCGTGCAGCTTACCAAACAATTCACAGCAGTATCACCTGCCTCCGAAACATCACTGCTTTCGTTGTGAATATCGCCCGGCCCTGCTTGTTATCTTGGCTTGTGGAAAAAGAGGCGTTCATTGACAGCTCTGTGGACCAATGGGAAAAGAGGTCGACAAAACGACTCCTCCAATGATGTTGATGTTTATGGGCGGTCCTTCTAGACGCCGCAGTCTGAGGGTTTAAGTTTTTTAGGATTGACAACCAATCAGAAATTACTATTGGAAGGCATCGTCCAATCAGAGTCCACAAAGGTGTTTCTAGTTCTAGTCGGTGATGTCATTGACAAGTTATAATTTATTAAGTGTGTTTGTAAATGTAAAAAGAAATTCTGACTTTAAAAAAATAAATGCATGCATAAAATATACTGTTTATTAAAGTAACACATTTTTCTTTCCTTTTTTTTTTTTTTTACGTAGTTCTCAATGACGTTTCATGACGCGTTCTTACTCCTTCCGGGTTAGTGCTCTCGCTCGGTGGCATGGTGCTTAGTTTGTGTATCTGTGTAACGTGTGTGGCTAAAAAGGTTTAATAAAATGAGTTCGCAGAGAGGTAATATATCTCGATCGCGGGGCCAGAAGCATCAAAACACAACTGCGTTTAAAAACGACAAGTACGGGGCGACTACACAAGTGAAGGTGTGTCCGATTCAGCTTTGCTGAGCTAAGAAGTTATTTAGCCTTGTATTGCATTTTGAATATTGGGCCATTCTATCCCTAATTGTCACATTTTTAGAACATTTTCGGATAGCCCATCTCAGATTTTGCCTAAAGGTTTCATGGTCCAAAGTTTGGACATGTGTGTGTGCTGTGAATTTTTTTTCTTCGTGTATCAAATACTTTCGAAGATATTTGAAAACTTGAGGTGTCCTACCATAAATTTAATTTTGAAAAGTATTCTGTGTGTTTAATTATTATTCGCATTATTGCGAAACACAATTATATCTAACAACTATTCAGAAATTACCTGAATAGTGTGAAGACTTCATTGTGAAGTTTTTATTAGCATTCTTAAATTAGTCTTGAATTTATTATTTTATTTTATTATTCTTCGTTTTTCTATGTTTTAACTAGCGAGTAGCTTCTGGTTCATTTTATGGTAAGAAAGTAAGAAAGGCTAGTGAAAGTTTCAGACTTTTATCTTTAAAATTCTTTGAGATACTCATGTGCCATGTCATTTTGCCATAGTGCAAAAAAAGAAAAATAAAGTTGTGTATGCATGTGAAGCTATAATTACACAGAAGCCATTATCTAAATTAACTATGCACCACAAAATTTGTAAGTAAATCATCGAACAGAATGGTGATTTGAGACAGAATGGTGTTATTGCTTAATTAATGCTCCCAATAAGTGTTAATTAAGGAAAGTTAGACCTTCATTGACAATATTCATTTATTTGTGAAAGGCTGAACCTGTACGGAGTTTGTACTTTTTTCTTCCTGTCATTTCTGCCAGTGATAAATTATTTCCTGTGAAAGCTGTTGTTTATAGCTCTTGTTTTGTTAAACACACATAATATTTGAACATCTCTATTGTCTTTGCTTCTCTAATCTCAATTGTAGAAGGCAAATTCAAAGATCCACGATGGGCTTTGTCAACACTGTAAGGGTGTTCTTGAGTGGAAAGTTAAGTACAACAAATACAAGCCTCTAACACAGCCTAGAAAATGGTAAGTATACTTAAGTATTGCAGACTTTCATTTCAGTACACAGGGCTAGGGGCAAATTCTTACAGCTGCTCATGAAAATGCACATCAAGTAACAACAAAGCAGTCGGTGAATTGAAGAGAGTCAGCATTAAGTTTATTTCAGTTTATCAGCTTCTTTTTTTACCCGTGCAAAAAACGAAACAACAACATGAACATCCTTTGCTTATTTCATATCGTACATGATTTTAGCCATCTCATTTTTTCATACTGGCAGACTTTGAAAATTACCCACTAAATATTTTATCTCCACTGCTTAGAATAATTTGCCCAAAACATACATGTATCGTTTTAAGTGGCAAGTTAAATACATTAGCCTAAATAATCTGTTGTTTTCTTTTTGCAGTGTCAAGTGCTCCCAAAAGACAATAAAAGATGCGTATCACATCATTTGTAAGCCCTGCTCTCTTCAGCTTGAGATCTGCTGCAAGTGTGGGAAGAAGGAGGAGATTGTTATTCTGTAAGAGGATAAGTTAGCATGTGTTTTGTTTTTATATAGATTAATGTACAAAGTATGAACTCACCCATCATTTCTTCATATTTTGCTTCCAAGGTGCCAGACTGTTTAAAGTGGTCTTGAGCAATAGTTCCCCAGGCTTTCAGAAAGTCTTTCAAAGTTTTTCTTTGAGCATTGGCTGCTTTGTTCACTCATTTCCAGTCCAGTCCTTGTACCTGAGCAATTTTCTGAGGATGTTTTTCTTTGTTAAGCCACTTAATACCTATGAATCATTCAAGCTAAAAAAAATGAAGGAAAAAAAAAAACGCATCTAACTCAAAGGAATAAACCAGTGTTACATCTCCATTTAACAGATATTCAACAAACAACAAATTGTATGTTTAGGCGTTTTGTTCCATTTCTTTAGCTGAAGCTTTGAAAATGCCAAAGATAACACTTTCAGCCAAAAAAAAAAAAAAAAACCCAAAATTTTGCATATGGTGTGCAGTGTGTCTTTAAGAAATTTGAGGAAATTGAACAAAAGAAGAAGTGCCAGGCCTAAAAACAAAAGCTATATCTACAGCAGATGAACAGTATCTAAAAATGATGTTCTTAAGAAATGGAAAAAAAAATCAGCAAAGATCTGACACAGGACCTGTGAGATGCATCTGTTGTGTTCACTGAAGCATCATTACAAATGCTCTCAGTGGAAGGGTGGCTGTCAAAAAGCCATTCTTAAGGAAGGAAGGAAAGGCTGAGGCACGCCACATTGCACAAAAACTGGCCTGAAAATTAGTGGCAACAGGTCTGATGGAGTGATGAAACCAAACTTGAAATTTTTGGTTCAAGTCATCGTCAGTATGTACAGAGGAATTCAGGAGAGAAGTACAACAGTGAGTGTAGACAGCCATCTGTAAAACACAGTGGAGGCTCTGTCATGATTTAGAGCTACATTTCAGCCAGTGGTGCCAGTGCAGTAAAAGCATATCTAAATAGAAAAACACAAAGTGAAACACTATGAGTCATGGATTAGTCCCCAAAGCCCGGACCTCAACGGTATGGAAGCAGTGTGGGATCATCTTGTCAGAGAAAAAAAACCAAAAGGCAGCTGACATCCAAAGAAGAGCTTTCAACTTTCAATGTCCTGACCAAATCTAATTTGATGACACCAGTTAATTTTTTTCCTTTCACACTGGCAACAAGTTTTTAAAATGAACATGAATTACATGAGTTTCTACATGTGTTAGATTCCTAAAGAGACGGGATAACGCCAAAGTGATTTAAACAAATATATTTTCATCTTTTATCATGGACAAGCATATACACATAACACCATAACTACTGTAAGTCTGCCACCTTGTGGACAATAAGATACATTATAGCCAGTACTTGACCCTGAACATCATTTCATGGGCTTCTCATATTTTTAAGCTTTGCTTTTGGCATCTAAATGTATATATAATTATATATTTAAAATTTCCTGTAGTTTTTTTAGTTACTGACTTTGTGACAACGCAATACTGAACGATTTGGATTTTGGTGCAAAGTTAAACAACAGTTCTTATATCTTTTTTCTTCACCGTGTAGGGCAAACTCACATCTGGAGCAAAAAGAGCAAGAAGTTGATGAACAGAGAAAGAAAGGATGTCGACGAAGGAAGAAAGACACGGATGGTTTGGACAGTGATGATGATTACGATGATGATGAAGATGACTTTGATGACTGTGAAGAGGAGGAAGATGAAGATTTAGACGAGGACTCTGCAGCAAAAAAGCCACAGAAAAAATCTGCCGTGCTGCCAGACCTGTCCCCAATCAATATTAAAGATTAAACACAATAAGAGTGTAACAAATAGGATTTTTTGGGCCAAAGTACAGTATCAGGTTTGTTGCAGAAGCTCTCTTAGATTAATATATGCCAATAAGCCGATGCTGCCTGCTTGATGCAGAGCATGAAAGAGGAAGTCAGGTGATGAAATGCACAAAAACTCCCAGATGACATCAGAGGGAACAATGTAATTTTTCTTTTTAACTGAGTCAGTGTTCTTTCTAAGGAATCTTTAGTTCTGCGAATTGTTTAAACTGCCATAAATAACTTTTTAGAGACTTGTATTTTGCAAACATTTAGCAATAAATCACACTGGTTATAATGTGTTTGCCGTGTTCAGCTTTATGGCGCTGCTGAGCAGTTAGTGCACCGAGAGATGTTCCTAATATTTTGGCTGTTGACGTTAATAGGTTTGGCTATCATAAACAGACTGAAATATATCCAAGACACACTGTATATGTTTTTAGTTAGGTATTATTGTAGTTTTTTATTTAATTTTCTTTTGTTTTATTTGTGTTTAAATATTAAAATCTTCAGAATATCATTGATTCTTCTACAGTGTACAATCACATAAATGTAATTCAGCAGTTTTTCCTCAGACTAACTTTAGAAACACTGAAAATCTTGATGTTGCTGAATTTGAAAGGAGGATATCTTGAACATTTTCATTACACTCTAAACTCACAAATTATGAAACGCTCTTGGTGTGAGGAAAGCTAGAACCTCTACTACACATTTTAACTTTTATCATATTCTATACAAATAGTAGCCTGTAACATTTAAAAGATACTCATTTGCCAAAACATAGTATGCCAAAAAGATACCTCTGTTACACCACCAACAACCTGAAATGTTGATATAAGGCAGAATGGTTGCATGCTTTTATATTGTCTGTGCCAAGTATCACCCTACTGTCTGAATGTTGCAGAAGAAATGAATCATCAAACCAGGGAACATTTCTCCAATCTTCTATTGTTCAATTTTGGCAGCCTTAAGCAATTTATATCCTCTGTGTCCTGTTTTTACAGGCACCCGGGGCCTGTTCTTCGTACCTCGCTTACTACATCCAAGATCAAATGACACATCCAAGATCAAATCATCGCGCTAACTTTGAGCTCGCTAATCCGGTTCTCCGAACACACCTGTTGTTGACGATTAGTATAGCTGGCTGAAGTAATCTGAGATCACTGGGTGGCTTAAAAGGGGCTACGCATCGATAGTAGAAACATTGATCGGCAACCCTGTGATTGGTCGGCGAAGATGTCGAAGGAGCGCGCGCAGTATCTCACGGCAGCAGAGCAAGAACTCTTGATTGAGGGATATCAGGAGTTTCAGAGTTTAATTAAAACGCAGGGGAACACTGCAAAGGCTGCAAAAGCAAGGAGAGAGGGCTGGCAGAAAGTTGCTGACAAATTAAACTCGTAAGTGATCCATGATATTACATTATATCATGTGATATTATATTATACCACAGTATATTATATTACATCATATCCTCTTTCACATTAGAGCCACAACAGGACCCACTAGAACATGGGAAAAAGTAAAAGTGTAATATACGAATATTCCACAGAATGGTAATATTTATCACTTATATTGCTTTTAGTCTATGACAAGAGACCCTGGAATAATCTGTTTGTTTATAACAGCAACCAAGAAAAGGGCAGAGCAAATAAAGACAGGTGGTGGTCCTGCACCCCTCGTCACACCCCTTTTGTACTGTGACATTTATTGACATTGTGGGTTTTATGTGTGTAGTTTGAATAACACTCCATCACTTTTACCTGTTCCCATGCAAGGGGTGACTGAAGCATGCACAGTAAGTCGGGAGTAAGTATATACAGTACAGTAGTATATATATATATATATATATATATATATATATATAGATATATATATATATATATATATATATATATATAGAGAGAGAGAGAGAGAGAGAGAGGAAGAAAGTAAATAATACCCTCACGGGAGAATCGATCTCTCTATGAGCACACCGTCGCGCCGAGCTAAAGGATCCTGTCTATCCCGCAATATACGCTAAATTCTGTAAACCCTCCTTATCAATCTTGCACCTTCCTTGCTCGCGTACAAACGGACAGGACATGGCTGCGACAGACTTCCCAAATCCACCTTCGCTTTTTAGCCGTGGTCTCTCATCTTGATTGCACGTAGTAATTTACTATTACTACTCTAAAATATGAATTACATCTGACATGATCTACTACATGTAATAGAATGGTTAATAGTACATTTCCCTTTTTTTCGGAAATGACCTGTATGTATCTGTATGCAATCAATAAAAGAATCAAATACATTATCTTTAGTTACATTGATAATATTTATTTATGGAGAAACAGTGGAGAAATGTCGCTCTTGCTTTCATATAACTGCAGCGGACATACCTGAGTGGCCGCGATCTAATCCTGTTTACATAAAGTAAACCTGCTCCCGAGCAGGTTTACGCTTACGGATCTGTTGCTATGACAGCAAGTCCCAGATGAGCTTCGGAGAACCGAACGATCCAAGATCACGCGAAATCGTCAACATTCAAATCCGGCTAACTTACTTAGCGAGGTACGAAGAACGGGCCCCCGGATTAGCGAGCTCAAAGTTAGCGCGATGATTTGATCTTGGATGTGTCATTTGATCTTGGATGTAGTAAGCGAGGTACGAAGAACGGGCCCCTGTTTGTAACAAATTAGTGTGAATGCTTGTAAAAGCATTCACAGTATTGTTCTTCTAATCTTTATTATTATTATTTCATTTTCCGTACGTTTTTCGCCGTCTATCTCCTTCAAAACCGTTCAACTTAGA
This sequence comes from Oreochromis aureus, assembly GCF_013358895.1. Lineage (NCBI taxonomy): Eukaryota > Metazoa > Chordata > Actinopteri > Cichliformes > Cichlidae > Oreochromis > Oreochromis aureus. The sequence goes on from NC_052953.1 coordinate 24,524,296, forward strand.
AAAACCATTCAAACACCATTAGATTCCTCTTCTTTTGGAATGGTGTGCTTCTATTTTTTCTCATTTTTAACATTTATATTTTTAATTTTATTTAACTTTTTCAACAAAAAATTTCCCATGTATTTCAATGGGGAGACCCTTCAAATTCTCCTTCAACTCACTCATTTTCAAACTGTATCTACTTCCACATACGTTGACATAGAGCCACCATTCAAACTTTAAAACAAAGACAAGTCATTCAACTATTCAACTTGTATTTATCTTTTCAATATCTATTATACTTTTCTTCAGTTCCAGTTTAAGTTTCATGATGTTTTTTCACCCGTTTCAGAGTTTATAATGGGTGTGTATGGGACGGAATGTTGGGGCTAGAGTGAGACAGCTCAACTGCTAGAGTGAGAGGAGCAAAAAAATTAATCTTAAAATCTTTTTAAAACTGCTGCTGTGTCAGCAGCGTTTGCTCTACATGTATGATTTTACCCTCAAAACGTAGCCATCGCTGTCCTCTTTCATCCAATGTGTTTATTATTGTACTAGGTGTTATGGTTCTTTCATAAATGTCACCAATGCACAGCCTCCTCCCTCCAACTCTTCCATAGACTCTAATGTTAAGATGGCTCAGAAGGTTCGTTTGAAAATCAGAAGAGCATGGTGTCTTTCCACTGTCACCACCAATGTTCCTCTAAGCTGCACACATGCGCAATTGCGCACTGCTGGCACGGTCTCTGCAAGACAGAAAATCTGTGTTGCACACAAAAAAAATTAACCTGAATTGAAATTAAAATTAATACTTTAACAATTCTGTTTTGCAGTGTTAGTCAGTGAATGACTGCTCCCATATTGTATTAGAACGATGCCACCTTATCCCATAGTCCAGCCAATAATGCGATTTACATTCGTATATACGCAGCTAATCAACGTGGTTGACAGGCTATGACAGCGCCCTTATGTGCCGACACCGGTGTTTTAGCTGGCAAAGCGGCGTGGCTGATGTGGAGTGAAGCCATGTTAATGACAACGTGTACAACCATTGGAGATGTGAGCAGGACAGACGGAACAATTGACGGAAAAAGTGTGGACTTTATACCAGTTTTTAAATTGTGTTGATAGGCCACGTAAAACCAGAGTTGTGATAAAAAAAAAATATGCAATGTTTGGTTTTCTTCCTGAATACTGTCGTTGTTTATATTTACTGCGGGGAATAAACGGTAAAACGGCGTTTTATAAGAAAAAGGCTCGAAAGCCTGTGAGCAAAAAAAACAAAACCCCGCTCCCCTTTCCTATTTGTCCAAAATGTACCATGTCGACCAATCAAAAATGATATGGCAACGTGGCATCTAGTTGTTAAGAAAGTTTTAGGAGTGACGGCGGTGCTTTTGATATGTGAGAGATTTGCGACGTTTAGCACAAATCTTGTGTAGTTAGTGTGTAGTCAATAGTTTTGTTGTGTGTGTCAGAACAATGAGGCGAGTACTGAATGTTACAAGTGTTACAGGAGTGATACATCTGTTGTCAGGCCTGCAGGTATCGGGCTGTTGTTCTCCTTTATCTCATAGTGGACAGAAAATATTTTTTGGAGTGGCATCAGATTTGATGCAGAACAGCTGATTGTTCTGTAAATAGTTTGAAATGCTTATTTAAAAATGCCTTGGCTGCATTTTAAAAAATAGCTGCAAAAATCTTTGTTGTTTGCCAAACTGAGTTACTTTTTGAAGTAGTAACTATATAATTAATTGCCCAACATTGGTCATTATATACTATATTTTGCAGAGAGTTACAGGACTCTCTCCCAGACCACAGACTCATAATACAAGTCAGAGCTTTTTTTAAAAAAAGAAAGAAAGTTGTGTTTTCAAAATTGGAGTTCAAGTTATTTTTACTTCCAATAGTGTTAACATACTACACAGGTCAATGACTAGATTTTTTTTACATTTTCATTGTAAGTGGGCTAAAGCAGTTAATTAAAAGTAGTCTAACATAAATGTAAATGCTGTAATTTGATTATTTTAATAAACAATGTAACTTGGATGGATTAGATGCCGGCGCGACCGCAGTGCACACGTCTGATGTCGCTCACAGTGGTCCAAGGGATCGCTCAGGGAGTTTGTGTGTTCGCTCAGGCACGTGAAAAATTAGAGGGAACATTGGTCACCACGTCCACATAATAAACTCCACAGGCATGAAAACTGAGAATTCAGTAGACTAGACATTGCTGCCTCTCACGGTGAAAGAATTTTGTCAATACGACGTGTACTTTTCATTTGGGAAGGATTTGTTTCGGGCTGACTTCTCTGTTCATTTTAAGCAGCAAAAGTGAGGTGCATGTCTGTGTGCTATGGAGCCATTGGGTGCAGTCACTATAGCAACCAGGCTCACACCTGCCTGCCTAACGAGCTCTGTCTCACTGTGCCAAGATTCATCGTAGACTAGTCCACACGTACACGGGTATTTCTGAAAACGGAGATTTTTCGTTTTTAAAAAAAATCCCGTCCACACCTAAACACCAAAAACGAAGGAAAACGCTGCTAGGAACATGCCAAAGCAACAGGTGGCGATATATTCCTAACCGTGTAGAAATGTTGGCCAATCAGAAGTCTAGATGCCTGGGTGGGAAAGAGTAAACAAAGATGGCGCATAGAAGCAGAACTGAGTGCTATGTGTGGAGGGACAGTAACTGTGTGTGTATGTAAGCATTTAAACACTGCAGAGAGTAAAATTAACAGTAACAGTATTTTGTCTAAGTCCGCCATTGTAGAAATTAATTTCACCGAAACAATAACCTGGCGCACAGTGTAACGTCAAAAAATTCGCACACCTTTGAACCTGCGTTTTCTCCGTTTTCCTCGTCCACACGTAAACACAAAACGGAGTCTTTGAAAATCTCCACCCAGGCAGGAATTTTTAAAATCTCCGTTTTCAGTGACCGAAAACGCCGTTTAGGTATGGACGAAAGGTGCAAACGCATAGAAAAATCTCCGTTTTTCAAAAATACCCGTACGTGAGGACGTAGCCTCAGTCAAGTGATGCAGTCATGTGACCAATTAAACTACAATGGCGGAGGGCATTATACAGCAGTTGTTTTGTTTGCGCTCAATTGTGACAGCCCTATTGAAGATTAATATCAGTTTGTACATGCTCCAGATAGCTTTTCTTCAAATTCTTTAATTCTCAATCGCTTTTGTAACTTTGTACTTTTTGTGTTACTCGCAGCAACAACTCCACCTCATTGTTAGTCCATTTAAAAAACTGGTTGCTTTTCCTCGACATTTTGCTGCGACGTTTCAAAGAGCCGGAAAGTAAATAAACGGCAGACAGAAATGAGGCAGGTCGAATCGTCTTGCGTTTCACGCATGCGCAGTGCTGGAACGTAAGCGTTTTCGGCCGTTTCAATGTGGACGCACAACTCTGTGAAAACGACTGAAAACGATAGTGTGGACACGGAGCGTTTTCAGACAAAAACGCCGTTTTCAAATTTATCCGGGCTAGTGTGGACGTAAGATCACAGGCTGTTCTATTGACATCACCAGTCCTCACACTTCAAAGCACAAAGCGTGTAATGTCATAGTAACGCATTCTGCGATAGGAGGTCATATATAGGAGTGAACCTGACATTCATACAGCGTGAACTGGCTGCCTGCCCTCACGTCTGCAGTGCTGCCGTCTCCTGTAACCCTGCATATTACCAAGGTTTGTTTTCTTTCTTTTTATGATGTTCTTGTAGTTTGTGTCCTCAGGTTTTTGTCCTTGAGGTTTGAATATATATGTGTGTGTGTGTGTGTGTACATATGTATTATATATATATATATTTATATGTACATATATAAATATATATTTAATTTCCTCATGTGCTTGATAACCATTTTTCTCTCTCTTTGTTTCTCTTCTGTTGTTGTTGTGAGTGTGTGTCTGTGTGAGTGATGGTATTTATTGTTTTGTGTCTTTCAAACAGTTGCCTTTCCCCACCTGTATCCAGTCATCACACTTCAAAGCACAAAGCGTGTGATGTCACAGTAACGCATTCTGTGATAGGAGGTCATATATAGGAGTGAACCTGACACTCACACAGCCTGAACTGGCTGCCTGTCCTCACGTCTGCAGTGCTGCCATCTCCTGTAACCCTGCATGTTTCTAAGGTTAGTTTTCTCCGTTTTTATGTTGTTCTTGAGCTTGACAATCACCTTTTTCTCTCTCTTTCTTTCTCTTCTGCTGGTTTGAGTATGTGTGGCTGTGTCAGTGTTTGTGCATATTGTTTTGTCTGTTTCAAACAGCTGCCTATCCTCACCTGTGCAGTGCTGCTGTCTCCGGTTACCCTGAAAGTTTCTAAGGTTAATTTTCTCATTGTAGTTTTTGTCCTCAGATGAGGTGCTTGAAAAGCACTTTTTTCTCTCTTTGTTTCTCTTCTGTTGTTGTGTGTGTCTGTGTGAGTGATGGTATTTATTGTTTTTTCTCTTTCACACAGTTGCATATCCCCACCTGTATAGGAGTGAAATTGACGCTCACACACCCTGAACTGGCTACCTGTCCTCACCTGTGCAGTGCTACCGTCTCCTGTCACCCTGCATGTATCCAACTTTAGTTTTCTCCGTTTTTATGATGTTCTCGTAATTTTTATCCTCAGATGAGGTTTGAAGTGTCTGTGTGGTGCAGCTGGCCTGGTCTGTCTCTATACAGTCGAGGCTGCACCCACCTATAAAAGGTGTGGAGGCTCACCAGGACATGCACACCTCACAAGTTCCTGGCTCTCTCGGCTCGGTTGAAGACGGGTTTCTTCGAGAAGGGAGGGCAGTGAGGCACAGTCCCCGCCCCTGACGCCCCTCGCGATGCCCCTCCTTCTTCGACTAACCCGCTGCAGAGGAGCCGTGAGAGCCAGGAACTTGTGAGTTTTGTATGTCCACTCAGGCATCATTCATACCTGGTCTGGAGGAAGTTCCTGTCAGAAGGAGGGGGCACCGCGAGGGCGTCCAGGGGCGGAAGGCGGTGCCTTAGTGCCTCCCTCCTTCTGACATTGTAAAAGAACCCTAACTGTATTTTTTTTTTTTAATAGTAATATAGATATATATGTATATGTGTGTTTTATGTCCTCAGATGAGGTTTGAAGTGTCTGTGTGGTGCAGCTGGCCTGGTCTGTCTCTATACAGTCGAGGCTGCACCCACCTATAAAAGGTGGAGGCTCACCAGGACATGCACACCTCACAAGTTCCTGGCTCTCTCGGCTCGGTTGAAGACGGGTTTCTTCAAGAAGGGAGGGCAGTGAGGCACAGTCCCCGCCCCGACGCCCCTCGCGATGCCCTCCTTCTTCGACTAACCCGCTGCAGAGGAGCCGTGAGAGCCAGGAACTTGTGAGTTTTGTATGTCCACTCAGGCATCATTCATACCTGGTCTGTAGGAAGTTCCTGTCAGAAGGAGGGGGCACCGCGAGGGCGTCCAGGGGCGGAAGGCGGTGCCTTAGTGCCTCCCTCCTTCTGACATTGTAAAAGAACCCTAACTTTATTTTCTTTTAATAGTAATATAGATGTATATTTGTGTTTTATGTCCTCAGATGAGGTTTGAAGTGTCTGTGGTGCAGCTGGCCTGGTCTGTCTCTATACAGTCGAGGCTGCACCCACCTATAAAAAGGTGGAGGCTCACCAGGACATGCACACCTCACAAGTTCCTGGCTCTCTCGGCTCGGTTGAAGACGGGTTTCTTCGAGAAGGGGAGGCAGTGAGGCACAGTCCCCGCCCCTGGCGCCCCTCGCGATGCCCCTCCTTCTTCGACTAACCCGCTGCAGAGGAGCCGTGAGAGCCAGGAACTTGTGAGTTTTGTATGTCCACTCAGGCATCATTCACACCTGGTCTGTAGGAAGTTCCTGTCAGAAGGAGGGGGCACCGCGAGGGCGTCCAGGGGCGGAAGGCGGTGCCTTAGTGCCTCCCTCCTTCTGACATTGTAAAAGAACCCTAACTGTATTTTTTTTTAATAGTAATATAGATGTATATGTGTGTTTTATGTCCTCAGATGCGGTTTGAAGTGTCTGTGTGGTGCAGCTGGCCTGGTCTGTCTCTATACAGTCGAGGCTGCACCCACCTATAAAAAGGTGGAGGCTCACCAAGACATGCACACCTCACAAGTTCCTGGCTCTCTCGGCTCGGTTGAAGACGGGTTTCTTCGAGAAGGGAGGGCAGTGAGGCACAGTCCCCGCCCCCGACGCCCCTCGCGATGCCCCTCCTTCTTCGACTAACCCGCTGCAGAGGAGCCGTGGGAGCCAGGAACTTGTGAGTTTTGTATGTCCACTCAGGCATCATTCATACCTGGTCTGTAGGAAGTTCCTGTCAGAAGGAGGGGGCACCGCGAGGGCGTCCAGGGGCGGAAGGCGGTGCCTTAGTGCCTCCCTCCTTCTGACATTGTAAAAGAACCCTAACTGTATTTTTTTTTAATAGTAATATATATGTATATGTGTGTTTTATGTCCTCAGATGAGGTTTGAAGTGTCTGTGTGGTGCAGCTGGCCTGGTCTGTCTCTATACAGTCGAGGCTGCACCCACCTATAAAAAGGTGGAGGCTCACCAGGACATGCACACCTCACAAGTTCCTGGCTCTCTCGGCTCGGTTGAAGACGGGTTTCTTCGAGAAGGGAGGGCAGTGAGGCACAGTCCCCCGCCCCCTGACGCCCCTCGCGATGCCCCTCCTTCTTCGACTAACCCGCTGCAGAGGAGCCGTGAGAGCCAGGAACTTGTGAGTTTTGTATGTCCACTCAGGCATCATTCACACCTGGTCTGTAGGAAGTTCCTGTCAGAAGGAGGGGCACCGCGAGGGCGTCCAGGGGCGGAAGGCGGTGCCTTAGTGCCTCCCTCCTTCTGACATTGTAAAAGAACCCTAACTGTATTTTTTTTTTTTTTTTAATAGTAATATAGATGTATATGTGTGTTTTATGTCCTCAGATGAGGTTTGAAGTGTCTGTGTGGTGCAGCTGGCCTGGTCTGTCTCTATACAGTCGAGGCTGCACCCACCTATAAAAAGGTGGAGGCTCACCAGGACATGCACACCTCACAAGTTCCTGGCTCTCTCGGCTCGGTTGAAGACGGGTTTCTTCGAGAAGGGGAGGGCAGTGAGGCACAGTCCCCCGCCCCCCGACGCCCCTCGCGATGCCCCTCCTTCTTCGACTAACCCGCTGCAGAGGAGCCGTGGGAGCCAGGAACTTGTGAGTTTTGTATGTCCACTCAGGCATCATTCATACCTGGTCTGTAGGAAGTTCCTGTCAGAAGGAGGGGGCACCGCGAGGGCGTCCAGGGGCGGAAGGCGGTGCCTTAGTGCCTCCCTCCTTCTGACATTGTAAAAGAACCCTAACTTTATTTTCTTTTAATAGTAATATAGATGTATATTTGTGTTTTATGTCCTCAGATGAGGTTTGAAGTGTCTGTGTGGTGCAGCTGGCCTGGTCTGTCTCTATACAGTCGAGGCTGCACCCACCTATAAAAAGGTGGAGGCTCACCAGGACATGCACACCTCACAAGTTCCTGGCTCTCTCGGCTCGGTTGAAGACGGGTTTCTTCGAGAAGGGAGGGCAGTGAGGCACAGTCCCCGCCCCTGGCGCCCCTCGCGATGCCCCTCCTTCTTCGACTAACCCGCTGCAGAGGAGCCGTGAGAGCCAGGAACTTGTGAGTTTTGTATGTCCACTCAGGCATCATTCACACCTGGTCTGTAGGAAGTTCCTGTCAGAAGGAGGGGCACCGCGAGGGCGTCCAGGGGCGGAAGGCGGTGCCTTAGTGCCTCCCTCCTTCTGACATTGTAAAAGAACCCTAACTGTATTTTTTTTTTTAATAGTAATATAGATGTATATGTGTGTTTTATGTCCTCAGATGAGGTTTGAAGTGTCTGTGTGGTGCAGCTGGCCTGGTCTGTCTCTATACAGTCGAGGCTGCACCCACCTATAAAAAGGTGGAGGCTCACCAGGACATGCACACCTCACAAGTTCCTGGCTCTCTCGGCTCGGTTGAAGACGGGTTTCTTCGAGAAGGGAGGGCAGTGAGGCACAGTCCCCGCCCCGACGCCCCTCGCGATGCCCCTCCTTCTTCGACTAACCCGCTGCAGAGGAGCCGTGAGAGCCAGGAACTTGTGAGTTTTGTATGTCCACTCAGGCATCATTCATACCTGGTCTGTAGGAAGTTCCTGTCAGAAGGAGGGGGCACCGCGAGGGCGTCCAGGGGCGGAAGGCGGTGCCTTAGTGCCTCCCTCCTTCTGACATTGTAAAAGAACCCTAACTGTATTGTTTTTTTTAATAGTAATATAGATGTATATGTATATGTGTGTTTTGTGTCCTCAGATGAGGTTTGAAGTGTCTGTGTGGTGCAGCTGGCCTGGTCTGTCTCTATACAGTCGAGGCTGCACCCACCTATAAAAAGGTGGAGGCTCACCAGGACATGCACACCTCACAAGTTCCTGGCTCTCTCGGCTCGGTTGAAGACGGGTTTCTTCGAGAAGGGAGGCAGTGAGGCACAGTCCCCGCCCCGACGCCCCTCGCGATGCCCCTCCTTCTTCGACTAACCCGCTGCAGAGGAGCCGTGAGAGCCAGGAACTTGTGAGTTTTGTATGTCCACTCAGGCATCATTCATACCTGGTCTGTAGGAAGTTCCTGTCAGAAGGAGGGGGCACCGCGAGGGCGTCCAGGGGCGGAAGGCGGTGCCTTAGTGCCTCCCTCCTTCTGACATTGTAAAAGAACCCTAACTGTTTTTTTTTTTTTAATAGTAATATAGATGTATATGTGTGTTTTATGTCCTCAGATGAGGTTTGAAGTGTCTGTGGTGCAGCTGGCCTGGTCTGTCTCTATACAGTCGAGGCTGCACCCACCTATAAAAAGGTGGAGGCTCACCAGGACATGCACACCTCACAAGTTCCTGGCTCTCTCGGCTCGGTTGAAGACGGGTTTCTTCGAGAAGGGGAGGGCAGTGAGGCACAGTCCCCCGCCCCCTGACGCCCCTCGCGATGCCCCTCCTTCTTCGACTAACCCGCTGCAGAGGAGCCGTGAGAGCCAGGAACTTGTGAGTTTTGTATGTCCACTCAGGCATCATTCACACCTGGTCTGTAGGAAGTTCCTGTCAGAAGGAGGGGGCACCGCGAGGGCGTCCAGGGGCGGAAGGCGGTGCCTTAGTGCCTCCCTCCTTCTGACATTGTAAAAGAACCCTAACTGTATTTTTTTTTTTTAATAGTAATATAGATGTATATTGTGTTTTATGTCCTCAGATGCGGTTTGAAGTGTCTGTGTGGTGCAGCTGGCCTGGTCTGTCTCTATACAGTCGAGGCTGCACCCACCTATAAAAGGTGGAGGCTCACCAAGACATGCACACCTCACAAGTTCCTGGCTCTCTCGGCTCGGTTGAAGACGGGTTTCTTCGAGAAGGGGAGGGCAGTGAGGCACAGTCCCCCGCCCCCCGACGCCCCTCGCGATGCCCCTCCTTCTTCGACTAACCCGCTGCAGAGGAGCCGTGGGAGCCAGGAACTTGTGAGTTTTGTATGTCCACTCAGGCATCATTCATACCTGGTCTGTAGGAAGTTCCTGTCAGAAGGAGGGGGCACCGCGAGGCGTCCAGGGGCGGAAGGCGGTGCCTTAGTGCCTCCCTCCTTCTGACATTGTAAAAGAACCCTAACTGTATTTTTTTTTTAATAGTAATATATATGTATATGTGTGTTTTATGTCCTCAGATGAGGTTTGAAGTGTCTGTGTGGTGCAGCTGGCCTGGTCTGTCTCTATACAGTCGAGGCTGCACCCACCTATAAAAAGGTGGAGGCTCGCCAGGACATGCACACCTCACAAGTTCCTGGCTCTCTCGGCTCGGTTGAAGACGGGTTTCTTCGAGAAGGGAGGGCAGTGAGGCACAGTCCCCGCCCCTGACGCCCCTCGCGATGCCCCTCCTTCTTCGACTAACCCGCTGCAGAGGAGCCGTGAGAGCCAGGAACTTGTGAGTTTTGTATGTCCACTCAGGCATCATTCACACCTGGTCTGTAGGAAGTTCCTGTCAGAAGGAGGGGGGCACCGCGAGGGCGTCCAGGGGCGGAAGGCGGTGCCTTAGTGCCTCCCTCCTTCTGACATTGTAAAAGAACCCTAACTGTATTTTTTTTTTAATAGTAATATAGATGTATATGTGTGTTTTATGTCCTCAGATGAGGTTTGAAGTGTCTGTGTGGTGCAGCTGGCCTGGTCTGTCTCTATACAGTCGAGGCTGCACCCACCTATAAAAAGGTGGAGGCTCACCAGGACATGCACACCTCACAAGTTCCTGGCTCTCTCGGCTCGGTTGAAGACGGGTTTCTTCGAGAAGGGGAGGGCAGTGAGGCACAGTCCCCCGCCCCCCGACGCCCCTCGCGATGCCCCTCCTTCTTCGACTAACCCGCTGCAGAGGAGCCGTGAGAGCCAGGAACTTGTGAGTTTTGTATGTCCACTCAGGCATCATTCATACCTGGTCTGTAGGAAGTTCCTGTCAGAAGGAGGGGGCACCGCGGGGGCGTCCAGGGGCGGAAGGTGGTGCCTTAGTGCCTCCCTCCTTCTGACATTGTAAAAAAACCTAACTTTATTTTCTTTTAATAGTAATATAGATGTATATTTGTGTTTTATGTCCTCAGATGAGGTTTGAAGTGTCTGTGGTGCAGCTGGCCTGGTCTGTCTCTATACAGTCGAGGCTGCACCCACCTATAAAAAGGTGGAGGCTCACCAGGACATGCACACCTCACAAGTTCCTGGCTCTCTCGGCTCGGTTGAAGACGGGTTTCTTCGAGAAGGGGAGGGCAGTGAGGCACAGTCCCCGCCCCGACGCCCCTCGCGATGCCCCTCCTTCTTCGACTAACCCGCTGCAGAGGAGCCGTGGGAGCCAGGAACTTGTGAGTTTTGTATGTCCACTCAGGCATCATTCATACCTGGTCTGTAGGAAGTTCCTGTCAGAAGGAGGGGGGCACCGCGAGGGCGTCCAGGGGCGGAAGGCGGTGCCTTAGTGCCTCCCTCCTTCTGACATTGTAAAAGAACCCTAACTTTATTTTCTTTTAATAGTAATATAGATGTATATTTGTGTTTTATGTCCTCAGATGAGGTTTGAAGTGTCTGTGTGGTGCAGCTGGCCTGGTCTGTCTCTATACAGTCGAGGCTGCACCCACCTATAAAAAGGTGGAGGCTCACCAGGACATGCACACCTCACAAGTTCCTGGCTCTCTCGGCTCGGTTGAAGACGGGTTTCTTCGAGAAGGGGAGGGCAGTGAGGCACAGTCCCCCGCCCCCTGACGCCCCTCGCGATGCCCCTCCTTCTTCGACTAACCCGCTGCAGAGGAGCCGTGAGAGCCAGGAACTTGTGAGTTTTGTATGTCCACTCAGGCATCATTCACACCTGGTCTGTAGGAAGTTCCTGTCAGAAGGAGGGGGGCACCGCGAGGGCGTCCAGGGGCGGAAGGCGGTGCCTTAGTGCCTCCCTCCTTCTGACATTGTAAAAGAACCCTAACTGTATTTTTTTTTTTAATAGTAATATAGATGTATATGTGTGTTTTATGTCCTCAGATGAGGTTTGAAGTGTCTGTGTGGTGCAGCTGGCCTGGTCTGTCTCTATACAGTCGAGGCTGCACCCACCTATAAAAAGGTGGAGGCTCACCAGGACATGCACACCTCACAAGTTCCTGGCTCTCTCGGCTCGGTTGAAGACGGGTTTCTTCGAGAAGGGGAGGGCAGTGAGGCACAGTCCCCCGCCCCCCGACGCCCCTCGCGATGCCCCTCCTTCTTCGACTAACCCGCTGCAGAGGAGCCGTGAGAGCCAGGAACTTGTGAGTTTTGTATGTCCACTCAGGCATCATTCATACCTGGTCTGTAGGAAGTTCCTGTCAGAAGGAGGGGGGCACCGCGAGGGCGTCCAGGGGCGGAAGGCGGTGCCTTAGTGCCTCCCTCCTTCTGACATTGTAAAAGAACCCTAACTGTATTGTTTTTTTTAATAGTAATATAGATGTATATGTATATGTGTGTTTTGTGTCCTCAGATGAGGTTTGAAGTGTCTGTGTGGTGCAGCTGGCCTGGTCTGTCTCTATACAGTCGAGGCTGCACCCACCTATAAAAGGTGGAGGCTCACCAGGACATGCACACCTCACAAGTTCCTGGCTCTCTCGGCTCGGTTGAAGACGGGTTTCTTCGAGAAGGGAGGGCAGTGAGGCACAGTCCCCGCCCCGACGCCCCTCGCGATGCCCCTCCTTCTTCGACTAACCCGCTGCAGAGGAGCCGTGAGAGCCAGGAACTTGTGAGTTTTGTATGTCCACTCAGGCATCATTCATACCTGGTCTGTAGGAAGTTCCTGTCAGAAGGAGGGGGCACCGCGAGGCGTCCAGGGGCGGAAGGCGGTGCCTTAGTGCCTCCCTCCTTCTGACATTGTAAAAGAACCCTAACTGTATTTTTTTTTTAATAGTAATATAGATGTATATGTGTGTTTTATGTCCTCAGATGAGGTTTGAAGTGTCTGTGTGGTGCAGCTGGCCTGGTCTGTCTCTATACAGTCGAGGCTGCACCCACCTATAAAAAGGTGGAGGCTCACCAGGACATGCACACCTCACAAGTTCCTGGCTCTCTCGGCTCGGTTGAAGACGGGTTTCTTCGAGAAGGGGAGGGCAGTGAGGCACAGTCCCCCGCCCCCCGACGCCCCTCGCGATGCCCCTCCTTCTTCGACTAACCCGCTGCAGAGGAGCTGTGAGAGCCAGGAACTTGTGAGTTTTGTATGTCCACTCAGGCATCATTCATACCTGGTCTGTAGGAAGTTCCTGTCAGAAGGAGGGGGCACCGCGAGGGCGTCCAGGGGCGGAAGGCGGTGCCTTAGTGCCTCCCTCCTTCTGACATTGTAAAAGAACCCTAACTGTTTTTTTTTTTTTTTAATAGTAATATAGATGTATATGTGTGTTTTATGTCCTCAGATGAGGTTTGAAGTGTCTGTGTGGTGCAGCTGGCCTGGTCTGTCTCTATACAGTCGAGGCTGCACCCACCTATAAAAGGTGGAGGCTCACCAGGACATGCACACCTCACAAGTTCCTGGCTCTCTCGGCTCGGTTGAAGACGGGTTTCTTCGAGAAGGGGAGGCAGTGAGGCACAGTCCCCGCCCCGACGCCCCTCGCGATGCCCTCCTTCTTCGACTAACCCGCTGCAGAGGAGCCGTGAGAGCCAGGAACTTGTGAGTTTTGTATGTCCACTCAGGCATCATTCATACCTGGTCTGTAGGAAGTTCCTGTCAGAAGGAGGGGGGCACCGCGAGGGCGTCCAGGGGCGGAAGGCGGTGCCTTAGTGCCTCCCTCCTTCTGACATTGTAAAAGAACCCTAACTGTATTTTTTTTTAATAGTAATATAGATGTATATGTGTGTTTTATGTCCTCAGATGAGGTTTGAAGTGTCTGTGTGGTGCAGCTGGCCTGGTCTGTCTCTGTACAGTCGAGGCTGCACCCACCTATAAAAGGTGGAGGCTCACCAGGACATGCACACCTCACAAGTTCCTGGCTCTCTCGGCTCGGTAGAAGACGGGTGTCTTCGAGACGGGGAGGGCAGTGAGGCACAGTCCCCCGCCCCCCGACGCCCCTCGCGATGCCCCTCCTTCTTCGACTAACCCGCTGCAGAGGAGCCATGAGAGCCAGGAACTTGTGAGTTTTGTATGTCCACTCAGGCATCATTCATACCTGGTCTGTAGGAAGTTCTTGTCAGAAGGAGGGGGGCACCGCGAGGGCGTCCAGGGGCGGAAGGCGGTGCCTTAGTGCCTCCCTCCTTCTGACATTGTAAAAGAACCCTAACTGTATTTTTTTTTTAATAGTAATATAGATATATATGTATATGTGTGTTTTATGTCCTCAGATGAGGTTTGAAGTGTCTGTGTGGTGCAGCTGGCCTGGTCTGTCTCTATACAGTCGAGGCTGCACCCACCTATAAAAAGGTGGAGGCTCACCAGGACATGCACACCTCACAAGTTCCTGGCTCTCTCGGCTCGGTTGAAGACGGGTTTCTTCGAGAAGGGGAGGGCAGTGAGGCACAGTCCCCCGCCCCCTGATGCCCCTCCTTCTTCGACTAACCCTCTGCAGAGGAGCCGTGAGAGCCAGGAACTTGTGAGTTTTGTATGTCCACTCAGGCATCATTCATACCTGGTCTGTAGGAAGCTCCTGTCAGAAGGAGGATGCACAGTGAACAGTTGAACCCCAGTCGGCAGCGACAGATGGCCACCCCTTCCTGAGCCTGGTTCTGTCGGAGGTTTCTCCCTGTTAAAAGGGAGTTTTTCCTCCCCACCGTCGCCAAGTGCTTGCTCATAGGGGATTTTTGGGGCTTTTTTTTAAAACCAACCGCTGATAAGTTCACTGGCATCAATTTTAGGACTCAGCAAATATTTAAATGGATAATTCGCCATCAAGTGAGGAATGATCCATTTAAATCATATTTGAGAGTCACATTTATTTGTATATAAGTATGATTTCTTGGACAATAAGGCCAATCACAGACTAATTTGGACAATTGGGAAAAATTAAATAAATAAAAAATTGAAAAAAAATATACGTGTCATTGTTTCATATTGATTTCAAATAACATACCATTTGATGTCAATATATTTTTGTTACACTTGTAGTGGTGTTATTTTGTTATGATCCTGTTCATTTTACGAGTATATCCTTCTGCCTTGCTTCACATATTTACTAATGCTTGGGTAGCTTTAGTTATGCTAGCATCAGTACAGGTAGAAAAGGATACACATCAGAGAATAAGCCATGCATCAGCCTATCTAAATAGAAATGGAAAACTAAAATGGAAAACAAAAAATCAGTAACTGTAACACACACATTTACTGTCCCTCCACACATACGATTCGGTTCTGCTTCTATGCCCCATCTTTGTTTACTATTTCCCGCCGAGGCTTCTAGACTTCTGATTGGCCAACATTTCTACACGGTTAGGAATATATCGCCACCTGTTGCTTTGGCATGTTCCTAGCAGCGTTTTCCTTCATTTCTGCGTTTACGTGTGGACAGGATTATTTTTTAAAACGAAAACGGAAAATCTCAGTTTTCAAAAATACCCGTGTACGTGTGGACGTAGCCTGAAACCAGGGTCGGAGCGTGGGGGTGGCTTACTGGGCTTAAGCCGGGTTGTTTTCCAGAAGCCGGGGTCTTTTGGAGTGTAATTTTTTCATAGTTAGATCCCTGGCTGACAACTGTATAAAACAAAAAACTACACACAATATTCGAAGCACATAGTGCACACTGTGGGAATTTAGGACTGTGCGTAAATCCCCCCTAATATTGGTATGATCCGAGCTCAGACACTAAGCGACTGAGCGAGGGGCGGGCAGCTGCTGCCTCGAGTGCGCTGTTGGAGAAACGGAGCCAGGCAGACAGAGAACTGAAGTCTGACCAGGTACCAAAGCAACTCATTCATACTGTACAAATAATGTAAATTTGACGGTGTATCACGAAAGATTGATATCAAACTGATCACTTGACCCATATTACGTTACTTGCTCTTCAAGTGAATCAACAAATGGCGAAATGAAAAGCCGAACAACAACAACGCTGTTTCTTTAGAGAGTCTTAGCTTACGTGTGTTTATTTCATATTTTCAGTTGTTACCCTTCACGGCTAAATAAATCGGTTTCAGTAATGTACTGATATACAAGAATGGACATAAGGAGCTTCTTTCAAAGAAAAAACTCTGGTAGATGTTATTTTATATATTATGCTTTGTATGTTGTTCAGTATATTTCTATGCAAAACAAGAGGAATTTCAATACACAGCAGTATATTCACAATTTAAACCAGATATTTACATACACTTTATGGAAAACACAAGAACATATTTTTACTGTACAACATCAATTTAGAGTAAACTTGTTTTGTTTTGGATAAATAAATATTGAAATATCTTTTGAATTAGTTAAATGTCAGAATAAAGAGAGACAGAGCTGTCTGTTTTTTATCCCTTTCATCAAATTTAGGAGTACATATACACTAAGTTTATTGTTAATTAATAAGAAAACTGCAGACGATTCCATTCTGAGTTGAAGAAGCTTCTGATAGGTTAGTAGAGTCCATGTGAGTAAATTGGTGGCACACCTGTGGACGCATATAAGGCAAAACACAGAGCCTGTTTCTTTGAAATGGGAAAATCAAGAGATGTCAACCAAAACACCAGGAAAAGAATTGTGGAGCTCCATAAGTGTGGCTCAGTTTTGAATACAATTTGGTGCCATTTGCAATTAAGAAATACAGATAGTTTCTCTCTTTACTCTTAAAGTTAACAAATATGTTTTTTATATTTATCAATCTAAAAAAAAATAAACATTTAGTCTGATTTGATGTTACAATTAAAAAAGTGTTTGTGTTTTTATCTGAAGAGTATGTAAATATCCGGTTTCCACTGTATATTTGATGATTGTCAGCACAAAGAGGAAGAGAGAGGAACAGAGAGGGAGAGAGAGAGAGAGGAGCAGAGAGGAGAGAGAGGAACAGAGAGGAGATGGAGAATGAGGACAGAACAGAGATGGAACAAGAGCAGGTGAGACACACATGTTAGTCAAATGGTTGTTTAACAAAAGTATCACCGTATCATAGGTACTCATGTATCTCGTACCTAGTGTTTCTTTTTAGGTTTGTTATTTTTCAAGTTATATATTTATTAAGTTATGCAGGCTTGTTTGCACAACAAGGCTAAATAATTATATAAACTTTTCTGAATCTAAATAGTGGACTTGGGTAGAATTAAAAAATAAGTGTAGTGCAGGTCTATGATGATTTTTAGTGCTACTATCATCTAGTTCTGATTCTGGTTCTGTCTTGGTTAAGTCCTAAGTAGTCCTGATTTTGAACTGTTGTAGTCCTGTTTTAATTCTGGATCAAAAACTAGTTTAAGGTGTCCTGCATATGTGATATATATTTTTCCCTATATGAAGTCATTCTTTTTTGAACAAAACTCAAAACAGAGCCAATTAATCTTTCAGTCATTTCTAGCCAAAAAAAAAAAAAAATTCCACATGCATACTACCCGTTAGGGCTAAGCCCCGGGTGTTTCAAATGTCTGGCTCCGCCTCTGCCTGAAACACTTGTCCACAGTGTTTGCTCTACAGCCATCATTTTACCCTCAAAACGTCACCATCGTTGTTCTCTTTCCAACACTGTGTCTTTCAAAGCTCAGAGATGTAAACTTTTTAAACTGTGTGGATCCAAGTGGAGGGATCACATGTTAGTCATTCAGTGATTCAAAGAATATGAACTTTTAATATTCATTCAGATGTTTTCTGACTCTAAATTTTCTTTTCTCATTTCTTAGGTTTTTCTGATTTATATTTAAAACATTTTCAGCTATTTTCCAACTACTTCTTCTGTGTGAACGTCAGCTTTTAGCACTTTTGTTTTCAGTTTAAAAATTCAGTTTTTTTTCATCTCATTCAAAATTATTGACTTAAAATCAGCAATTAATTCATTTCAGTGCATACATTCAGATTCAAGCATTCACACTGCAGTTTCTTCAGAAAATGCACTTTCTAGTTGTTATTTGTTGCCTTCCTATCTGATTGGTTTTGCAGGAAAATCCCAGCAGATCAGCAGTTTCTGGAACACTCAGACCAGCCTATCTGGGACCAACAACCATGCCACGTTCAAAGTCACTTAAATCGACTTTCCATTTCTAATGCTCGGTTTGAACGTCAGCAAGTCGTCTTGACCACGTCTACATGCCTAAATTGAGTTGGTGTAATGTGATTGGCTGGTTAGATATTTGTCTTAACGAGTGGTTGCATTAATAAAATGGCTCGTAAGTTTGTTTGATGAGAACTGTTACACATACACTCATTTTGTTTCTGTAGTGTGAAATCTTTAAGCTGACTTTCCATTACTGAATAACCTGGAGTTACTTGAAAGCAGGTCCTTTTGTGCGTGCTGGCACCATCTAAAATTAATGTGTTGTAATTTATCATGTGGGCTTCATACATTTAGAAGCATGTGGTGATGTATAAAAAATACTAATTCCTCATTAAAAATGAGTCATTGTAATAAAGGACAAGAGTGGGTGACCACATCACTGAGCTCCAAGGGTTCCCTCGAAAATTTGCATCACATGCCTTTGTTCTGCTTATATACTCATGACTGAGAATTTAAAAAAAAGCCTAATTTGATGCTGACACATTATTTTTTCCAACTAAAGGGCTTCCACAACTATATTAATAACTTTGAATGAGGTAACAGCATTATCATGAGACCCGCTGGTTTTCATTTAAGTTTAATGCAGTGCAAACTTGCAATACCAATTCAAGGTTGCCGCACAGAAACTTCACAAAGAAGTGGCTGTATTAATAAAGGAAGAGAAATTGAATGTGTGCTTTTGAAGATGTAACATCTATTATTTTTCTACTGTTCTCTTGCAAATTATAAATATAAACCTATAGTTTAGCAAAATATTAATAATAATAATAATATTATTATAGCACACATCAAGGTTGGTTTTGAAAATGGATAAAGCAGGATAAAACATTAAACTTCTGGGATGGCCTTTCCAAAGTCCCGAACTCAACTCTATTGAAAATTTATGGACTATGCCTAAAAGCTGAGTCTGTGCCAGGAAACCAACCAATTTAAATGTACTCCGTCAAGATGAGTAATCAAGTCTTCAACCAAAATTATGTGTATAATTGAGCCTGTATGTGTACTTTTGAAAATCTATAATAAATCCAAGTTTGTGACAGGAGTTCTTCTTTAAAAAAAAATGTATGTTTTAGATCATTCCAACCTGGAAAAGGAACAGTAATGATGAATGGCTGTAAATGTCTGACCAGAGCTGTGGACTGATTGAGGTGACTGTAGCTCAGGTAGAGCAGGTCATCTACTGATGAAGGTTAGTGGTTCGATCCTTGGCTCCTCCTGTCTGCATGCCAAGTATCCTTGGGCAAGATACTAACCCCAAGTTGCTCTCCGATGCATCCATCGGAGTGTGAATGTTGGGAAGCATTAAAAGCTTAGAAGAAAGTGATTGGGTGAATGCGACATGTTGCATAGAGCGCTTTGAGTACTCCAGGAGAGTAGAAAAGCGCTATATAAGACTCAATCCATTTACCATTGATAGTTCTGTTTCTCGGGTCATGGGTCATGAAATGTATCTAATTAATATAACTTTTGTATTTGACGGAAATTATAGGCTGTATTTTTTCAAATGGAAGACTAATTTTAAAGACTTTTTCACCTCTGATTGCTTATTCCCAAAAGCTGACTCGGTTTAATTAACTTAAATATTATAATAAAGAAATAAAGCTTTGGTTTCATTTGTTTATTTTACATGACCAAAAAATTGTTTACTTTCTCTAAAATGAACTTACACTGAAGCATTTTTTATGCTTATGTCTAAATTTGCGGAAGAGAAACGATGGAAAGTTCAAGCTGTTTCTGTCTTTTGTGCTGATTTCTGAGTGGTCATGTTTGTGTTAGAAACCTTGACCACCATAAAGTTTACTATTCAGCAGAAAGCAGTGACTCATGGATAACTTTGATAATTTGCATTACGCACCTCATACTAAGCCAGGAAAACAAAGGCAAAACAGCAAATTTCTCCTTAAGCTTATCAGATCACACGTTACAAGTGTTATAACGTCTAGACGGGACGATCCCGACATGCACACCCTGTCCTCTCATTGGCTGCTCAGGATCTCTGCCGTCAGGTGGTGTTTGGCACTGGCAGAGGACAAATACCCGACTCGATCCCGCTGTATCTCACTGCTCCACCGCGACTTACCTGGAGAAGAAATGGCAAACTCCGACCGAGCCGACACTGCAATAGCCTTCGTCTACAGGGGCACGTTTGTCCACTCGACTCAACAAAAGGCGCTACAGATCCTGAAAGATGCGCTCCTGGGAGTGGATACACAGGGAAAGGTTTGTGGAATTCCAGAATACATTGATTGCGTTTTACATTTGATAAATATCTTGATGATGATTTTTAACTGACAAAAGGGTAAATCACGCAGGCTTCAGGGCGTAAATCTGGTATAATATGCTAGGCTATTTTAATTTTGTCATATAATTAGCTGTTGCTGAGCAACTTTGGCAGTATGGTCAACAGTAAACCCCCTGATACAGAACACTTAATAGCATTATAAATAGACGCCTACAGTACACCTGCCTGATTACAACGTGTGTAATTAAAAAAAAAGATATATAACTTTTAATATGAATGTTTTTTATCCACAGAAAATAATAGATTCTCGTCTCGGTTGTTGTGAACAAAGGAATATGTTTGTAAACTGTAGATGAAAATACATTTTAAGCTAAACGTATTATAAATATACAGCTGTCTATTTTCTACCAAAGCCTCCCCTAAGCTCTCAGCTCTCTCAGCTTGCTTAATTACAAGCACCTTTCTGCACGTATGCTTTTAACCCCCGTCTGATTTCCATTCTGCGGTCAGATTGCTTTTATCGAGGAAGGCAAGGAGTTAGAAAAACTGTCCCAGACCTTTGGATTCAAGACATCTGACATCACTCAGCTGGCACAACAGTAAGCTTATTATATAATCTTGATGTGATTTCAGTAAGTCAGAGATTGTTTGTGTTATAATTTCACACATATAGATATAAAGAAAAGGGATGGATGGATGCTCATCTTTGTATTGGAAGAAATTGATTTATCTCATAGGTCATAAAGCAATTTTTTTTGGCTTGCTTCATTCGAGTGAGTTCTTCATGCCAGGACTTGTAGATACCCACATCCATGCATCACAGTACAGCTACGCTGGCACAGCATTGGACATGCCGTTACTGCAGTGGCTTAATGCTTACACCTTTCCTGTGGAGTCACGCTTCAAGGACTTGGAGTTCGCCCGCAAGGTCTACACCCAAATAGTGGTGAGATTGCCAGCATCAAGAGATAAGTGAGTTTGGACACTTATCTCTTGATGTCAAACTTTGAACATTTGCATCAGTTAAAAGTTGTTGATGAAAGACATTCAACAAGTGAATAAAGAAATCGGATTGTGACTCAGCCTGTGAGTTAAGGGTCTCAGAAGTGTTGATTTGGTCTTAATCCTGTGATATGATCCCTGTGCTTTACAGAGAAGAACTCTGAGAAATGGAACAACAACTGCTTGCTACTTTGCTACAATTCACACTGAAGCCTCTCTGTTGCTGGGCCAGATTGCAAGTAAATGTCTTATACTAAAACACATGCACAAACACACACTTTAAGCTGAATGTTTATATTGAAGCATTACAGTAGGCCTCTTAATTATTTAAAAATATATCACATTTGTTTTTTATGTGTAATAAGCTACGATAATATTTTTAAATTTCCCATAGTTTAAGATGACAAGATAAGGAAGTTGGACTTTAATAAAAGTGACTAAATATTATCAGAATGCTAGTTTGCCTCACTTCTATACAATCATTGTCATGTGCAGTATGTTATGATGCTTTGACTTAGACTCAGTTATTTAATTTTTTTTCTTGCCTTTCTTCACTCTAACGATATGTTTCATAAACACTGCAAAGAAATGGTCCTTCACCTTTATACCCTAGCTTTATCTTGTTCCTGTCATATTATGTAACACTGAACAAACACGCACATGAATTTATAATGATGTAACTCTAACGCATCAAACCCTGTTATTGGCAACATAACAGAGTCATTTTGTGCAATCAGGGGCATTGAACTCTTAACTTTGTCCTGCTCTGAGTAGCTGTTCCTAGAGAACTGTTGAACAGAGTCATGTGCTTGTGTATAGGCACGTTGGAGTATTTCCAAACCGTATATTTAACATGAATAAAGCTTAAGAAAATACTTGCAACAAACCAATTTGTTCAGTTGAAGTTCAAGCTGGAATACAGCAATAGAGTTTTCTGACAGATCAGACACAAAATGTTTTATCATAGCTGGACAACATAATCTCAGAGTTGTGAAACCACACCTGACAACAGAGGTGTAGATCTGAGATTTGTAGTGACTAGCCTATCGAGCTACACCCTAAAGCATGCCATGATGTGTAATATTGTTCTCTGTAAATGGGAGGGCCATTTATTAAAAGGACATCATGTTCTTTTGTATGGGCTTGAAACTTGTGATCGAGACCATAAACAAACTGGGAAAATGTTTACTGAGGTCATATATCAAGTGAGCAGTAGAGTCATTATCCCATAGAAGTCATTCGCTTGACTTTACAGAGAGAAATCTGTCCATCTTATATGCAGAGATAATAAACAAGCACAGACTAGAGACACCTAGAAAGCTTAAATCACATGTGTGGGCATGTCAATAGATGAAAAATAATGCAGCTGTCTAACGATGGGATGGAAAAGAAAGTGCAGTTTTTCAACTGTCTTACATCCTAACTTGTGTAACCTGATCACCTGAGGATTTTACAGCACAATAATCTGTTTGACAAAGCTTTTTTTATGGTTGCAAACAGTACATCTCTGGTATAAACTCAGCCTGGTAGCAGGAGTATTCCACCTGGACTTTTTCAAAGCATATCACAAGAGGAAACACACCTGTGTACCTAATTATTTCACTTAGCTGCCTCCGTATCAGGCCTCTGGTGTCGTGCTAGCTGAACGACTGACCTGAGCCATGGTTAATCCTATCAAAACAAAAAGCCATACTATTGCAAGCGGTGCTGCTGAACCTGTTTAGCACTAAAATGCGTCAACTTCCACATTACACAATATCTATACTTAGCAAATGACTCTGCGTGCATTTATATCAGATGACTGGCATAAGGAGTTACAACAAGATTTTACTCTGACATGTGTAGAGCCTGTAATGAAATGTCAAGGTCAAAGGGACGCACATACAGATGACATTACAGAGGCTGTTTATTATATGTGAGCATCACAACTGCACAAATACTCTTCATTTAACATGAAGTGACAATGACTGACCTTTGTCCTCAAAAATCTAATTAAATCAAATACTCAGTAACAGCTTTGAATGGATTAATGTTTACTTATGTTCCTGTTTACTCCCCGATGCCTTTCTTGCAGATAACTTTGGACAGCGTGCTTTGGTTGGCAAGGTGTGCATGGACAGGAACGACTGTGTGAAACATTACAAAGAGACTTTGCAGGACTCTCAAGACGAGACCTGTCGGTGGGTATTAGCTGCTTAATACCGTATAGCAGATCTTGTGTTACGATGTTCTTTCAATGTAAACATATTCCATGACAGAACAAGTTTGGTTACTTTGTAATTATTCAGTCTGGATCGTAAAAGAGGCAGTTAAGCTTTAAGCCTTTATGTCTGAGACCCTGATACAGATTTTTTCAGATTGATGCCAAATGTGTTACAGATCAAACACATGTAAAAAAAAAAAAAATTTTTGTGGGAGTTAATCTGATATCATAGACAGAAATGTCAACACTCTATGGGAAAAAACACTTTTTCAGTAGTGGAAAAGTAGTAAAAAAAAACAAGTGAAGGTATCACCTGTTTAGTTGTAATTGTGGTCAAAAGTCAACATAACTCATGGGCATGGCTGTCATGGTCTTATAATAATTTCTTTGAACTGATTGTTTTCTGTGGTGGAATGATTGTACAGCATGTGTCTTTAATGAGTATAAAAACCAAGATTAGGGTCCAAAAGTTTAGATTTATATTGGATTTTCACTAATCTACAGCGTCAAAATATTACATATGGTTTCAAATATATAAATACACTTAGCAAGTTGCACCTCAACCATAGTCTTCTGGCATAATTCTGGCTGAATATTTGACCAACTGGTAGAGTTTCTGTGTTTCCTGCACAGACTCTGCTTTTAAGCGTAGTCCACAAATTCTCAGTGGGGTGAGGTTGGAATTTTAAGAAAACCAGAACCGTAATGTAAGGGATGCTCCCTTATGGCATAACCTTGAATCTAATTCCACTTAGGATCTTTCACAGAATTATAAATTTAAGGTCCCAATTTAACAGAATCACACATGAAAACAAAATACATAACATTAAATCGCATAAATATGCCAGTTGTGCTTCAGTACACATGATTACCAGCAGATCTGTTCTGAGCACAAGTTTCGGTTTCAAAAATAGATGATTTTTGATATCAGTGAATGTATCTGCCAAAGATAAATAAACTACATTGTTGTTTTGCTCTCTGAAGGTTCATTAAAGAGCTCCTGAACAAAAAGGTAAGATTCTTTAATACAATAAACAGGACTTTTCAAAGATATTCAAAGATATAGAAAAAAACAAGTTTTCTGATTGTCTCTCCTTTCCTCCTCTGAGGGCAGTACCCTTTAGTGAAGCCTGTGGTGACTCCCCGTTTCGCTCCATCCTGCACAGGAGCGTTGCTCGAGCAGCTGGGAGAAATCGCTAAAAATAACAACCTGCACATTCAGGTGAGTCAAACTAGGCTATGTCTGCTGGACACTTTTATCCCAAAGAGACAATGTAATGTTGGGACAATGAGGTAAAATTCACACATACATGTTTGGCATAATGCAGCAACTGTGCTGCAACTCAGTCTGAATGCTAGAGCATTTGTCAGAGGTTTTCTTAAGCTATCACTTGAATATCTGATGTGTTTTTTTATTGTCAGAGTCATATCAGTGAAACTCTCGAGGAAGTAAAGCTTGTAAAGGAACTGTTTCCCGAATCAGAGTCTTACGCAGATGTCTATTACAAACACAACCTGCTCACTGACAAGGTTAGTACACCCCTGCCTGCACACGGTCAGACATTTTTGCACAAAACATTATCTAAATACTTACAACCACTAATACTATTAATGATGGGGTGATTCACAGACAGTGATGGCCCATGGGTGCCACCTCAGTGATGAAGAGTTGGCTCTGTTCAGAGAGACTGGAGCCTCTTTGTCCCACTGTCCCAATTCCAACTTTTCGTAAGTACTTTATGGTTTCTACCATAACCATAACCATATCTGACCAAGTGCCATGAAACAAGGTCTATGAAGTTTTACATAATGAACACAGTTTGATTGTCATCTCTCTCTCCCTCTTTCTCTCACCGTCTATCCAGGTTGTGCAGTGGAGTGTTAAATGTCCGCAACGTCCTGAAACACAAAGTGAAGTTGGGGCTGGGAACAGGTGGGAGAGTAGAGCAAGTGTGAACACAGTTTTAATTTTGCAAACACACCAATTCTTCGCACCATAAGGATAAAATGTAATAAGTAATAAAATGATTTGTGATGATTAAGCTTTTATAAACTCTGGCCCACACTAGTGCACATTGTTATCAATTAACTAAATCTTCAGCAACAATCAGTTTTATTTAGGCCGGACAGCTGGGAGGTTCAGTATCCAGGTCAGCTTAAAGGTGTAAAGTTAAGCTAAAAGTTGGTAAAACTTTTGATTTAATAGATGCTTTTGTGGCAGCACGAGGTGGTGGGGAATAATAAGGAAAAGATCTAGGAATCAGTGATGTCACACACAAGCACTAGAATGCCGCCGCAGCAAATGGGAGATCAAAAGTTTTTACAATTATAGGGAAAACCCGACAACGCCATCCTGGGAATTTCACCCAGAGAATATTTAGTTTGAAACTACGTTAATTATCAGTGATCCTTCCAGTGATGTAACACAAAAACACGAATCTATGAATCAAATAATCATTCAGAAACCAAACATACAAACAAAAACACATAAAAACTGCTCTAACAATAATAATAATTTAATACATTAAATGCACATTAACAGGCTTCCATATATTCAATAGACAGCTCAAACGCTATTCTAAACATTTTGGTTCACTGCAGAAATCCAAGTCAGTTGTGCTTGAAAAAAAAGCTGACTCTCAAGTCAATTAATGCCCAGCCAGTTGCTGAAATGGGCAGAAGAAAAACTAAAAGAAAGAAGGCAAAGCAGAAAGGCAGGCCCAGACTTCCTGTAATGCATCATAAAATTAGCATATACAGTGAAAAGACGATTATGACAGAAGAAATGCTAAGTTTGTAACAAATCAATGTTGCATATCGATCAAACGGAGTTATCCAATTCACAAAGTGGCCATAGGAGGCTTCTGCAGCTGCAACCTATAAACAATTCAATTCAATTCAATTTTATTTATATAGCGCCAAATCACAACAAAAGTCGCCTCAAGGCGCTTTATATTGTACAGTAGATCGCACAATAATAAATACAGAGAAAAACCTAACAATCATATGACCCCCTATGAGCAAGCACTTTGGCGACAGTGTGAAGGACAAACTCCCTTTTAACAGGAAGAAACCTCCGGCAGAACCAGGCTCAGGGAGGGGCGGGGCCATCTGCTGCGACCGGTTGGGGTGAGAGAAGGAAAACAGGATAAAGACATGCTGTGGACGAGAGACAGAGATTAATAACAGATATGATTCGATGCAGAGAGGTCTATTAACACATAGTGAGTGAGAAAGGTGACTGGAAAGGAAAAACTCACCTGTTTACTACCAAGTAAAATAATAAATGTACGGCACAAAATAAAAACATACCAGCAATTACGGAAAGGCTTCAGAGGAAATAATCTGCAGGTGATCTCTACGAAAACACGAGCTGCACCAATCAACAAAAATATAGCCAATTCAGACTGAGGCAAGGGCAACATCTGCATGAATCCTATCTTTCACAGCTAGCAAAGTCAGGTGACTAAAGGTCCAGGTACATATGGCAGCAGGTGAGCGAGTCAGGGATGCTCAGATGGCAGCCACTATCTATAGTAGCATCATATAACGTGATTTGCCACCAACCAGTGATTAACAAAGCAATATGAAAATATGATATTCCTTCTGATACACTTTGATTACACACATTGGAAAGCTAAGCAAAGCAAGTGCCTGCTTTTCATATTTTTTCATTGCCCTGTCCTGTCTGTGTCTGTGGTGGTGTACCAGATGTGGCCGGAGGTTACTCCGCCTCTATGCTCGATGCCGTGAGGAGAGCTCTGGATGCATCTAAAGTCTTGACCATCCAGGACCCAAAATACAAAACACTCAGTTTTGAGGAGGTGTTCAGAATAGCCACACTGGGAGGCAGTCAGGGTAAGCCATTCAAAACTAGAACTGTAGTAAACATTATGATTAGCACTATTATGATAACAGAAGTAGTAATAGACATGTGCTCAGTAGCTATGTAGTCATGTATCTCATCTTTTTGATGAACTAACTCTCCCCACACTAAGAAACTGTTTATTTATGACGTCTGTCTTTCTGTAGCCTTGTCCTTAGATGACCAAACAGGGAACTTTGAAGTTGGCAAAGACTTTGATGCCCTGAGGATTAATGTAGCTGCTGAGGGTGGGCCTATCGATCTCATCCAGGACGAGGAACCAAAGGTTGGTCTGAATTGGTTGAAATGAATGAATTAAAGCAAAACAAACTAACAAAATAAACTCTAATTGGAGTCTCACAATAATCTATAATATCTTGAATTTCAGATTCTTTTGGAAAAATTCTTGAATTTGGGTGAGTGTCACTTTCTTTTTGCTCCAGAAAATCTCAGTTTAATGTGACTTTGATGTGTTACGAGCCATTTGCTTTATGCTTATCTCCCTTTCTTTTTCTGTGTCAGGTGATGATCGTAACATCGCGGAGGTGTTTGTAGCTGGCAGGAAGGTGGTGCCGATCACAGAGTAAATACAACTGTACCTGTCTCACAGCCTAAAATACAGGTCCAGGATATCCAACACGACAGCAATCAGCCCTGTGCCTGCACAACAGACAAAATTGAATTAATCAGAGCATAAAACAGAGACTGTATTTCAATTCACACAAGCCCAGTGGTCACCTAAGCCTGAATACAGTCTGCTGCATGCGTCTTTAAGCATAACTGCTACGCTGTAAAAAGGAGAATAAGGGATTTAATTACTGAACTTTGCACTTTTTTAGACAACTGTTGCCAGTAGTGAGACAGGCATGTGTCATTTTTACCTACTACTAACGCACCACTGCTCTCTGATTAACAAAGCACTTTTTTAAATCTTCGTTTTGTTCACAAAGACATCATGCTTATTATTTAAACTTCTTTCTTAAACTTGTTTTTTTTTTTTTTTTTTTAATCCAGCTGAAGTTTTAAATACTAGTTTTCTATTGCAGGTTGATATTTAAGTGTCACAATTGTCCACGAAGTTTCGTGCTAGTGATGTAAAGCTGCTCAGTGTGCCACTGCAGTGCCTGACCCGATTATCTTCAGTGGTTGATGCTCCAATTTATAATGCTTGTGCAGCTAAAGCATCCTTTGTGATTCAAAGACTGGAACTGACTCGACTTCTGATTATAAAATACCAAATAGCACATGATTATACAACCCCAATTCCAAAAATCCTCAAAAAAGTTGGGACAGGGCCATGTTTGTAGGACTGTGCATCCCCTCTTCTTTTAGCAGCATCCATAAACATTTAGGAAGTGAGGAGACAGATTTCTGGACTTTTTGAGGAGGAATGTTGTCATATATTGGCCTGACATACCATTGTAGCTGCTCAACAGTCCTGGATCTTCTTTCCTGTGTTTTCCATTTCGTGATATGCCTGGACTGCAGGCAGGCCAGCACCCAGACTCTTCTACTATGATGCCATGCTGTTGTAAGAGCTATGCAGTTTAGCAGTGAACGTGTTTCTGAGCCCATGCACTGACTTCCATGACAGAGTCAAGCCTGTTTTCAGTGCAGTACTGCCCGTGGGCCCAAACATCACATGCATCCAATGCTGATTTTCAGCCTTGTCCTTGCACACAGAGATTTCTCCAGATTCTCTGAATCTTTTGATGATATCATGTACTGTATGAGATAAGATGACTGCGAAGAATGTGATGTGATATTCACAGTCTCCCCAGTTTTATGTTGAGGAACGTTACTCTGAAATTGCTCCACAATTTGTGGGTGAAGGTTTTTGCAGATTGGTGAACCTCTGCCCATCTGTACTTTAAGAAACTCTGCCTCTCTGAGATGCTTTTTGTAATCAATTGTTTCTCCAGCTGTTTCTTTTTAGTACCACTTACCTTTCCAGCCTTTTCTTGTCCTCCGCTCACTGTTTTGAGACGTGCTGCTGACATCATATTCAAAATGAACCAATACCGGTGGTCATAAAAATCCATAGTCAGCTTTAATTCACTGAGAATATTCTCAGTGCATCAGTACTGCCAGTTATAGTTCAAACAGACTATGTATAGGTTACTGTTACAAACTTTTTCAGCTGTTAAGGAATGAAGAAAATAATAATGTGAACTTATTGCATAATATGTATTAGCTTTAATACTTGTATTTAAGACAAGTCTAATTTTTTA
The DNA here is from genome assembly GCF_013358895.1 of Oreochromis aureus. Lineage (NCBI taxonomy): Eukaryota > Metazoa > Chordata > Actinopteri > Cichliformes > Cichlidae > Oreochromis > Oreochromis aureus. The sequence continues at coordinate 24,553,484 of NC_052953.1, forward strand.
ACTGCTAATTTTTTATCGCACTGTAATAAAAGTCAAGTCTTACACACTTGCTCGTCTTTGATGTGTGGCATCATCTGTGATTGAAATAAAGAATGAAGCCAAGATTGTATTGATTTGTTCTATTCTTTTGATATTTAATTTGCAGTTATCAATTTCTTTTTTGTGGAATAAAAAAAAAATACACACTGGCCCTTCTTTCCAGCTAAACAGGAAGCTTACACATCCTTCAAATAGCAATTTTACACAGTCTGGACAAGACAGCCTGGAGACATGAAGCTGGCTGTAATGGCATGCCCTACTGACATCAAGGCTTCTTCTCTTTTTTAAATCGTCCAATAAAACAGTTTACTGAAGAGAAGATGTCATGCTAAAATTCACAGCCACTTGTGGGAGAAACGGTAGTCTGAATAGTTACAGTATAAAACCATCCTAAAGCACCTTTATCTGAAAAAAAGTGCTTAGGATAAGATAAGATGCAAACAAAACAAAACAGCGTTTTCATTTCACCCATTGTAAACATACAACGAAACACCAATACAATTAACTTGATGAGGCGGTGTTGTGTTATTTGTGAATGATTTGTTGAAAAGAGCAAAATCTTTCAGCCCGCAAACTGAGCAACTTTCTTCAACTGAGCTAACAGCTGCAAGCAAAGTAGCAGAGATGCTCTCACATGCCTCACCCTCAAGTTAAAAAAGTTCACGTCTAAAAAAAGACTTCTATTCAACTTAGTTTCACTTCATATTTTTCACTTGGTTGTCTGCACTCCACCCACAGTGGTGCTGTGTCTCTATACCAAATGGAATATTTCCCAGAATGTGAATGAGTCTGAAGAAGACTTTTTTCCTGCTGTGCATGTAAAAGTGAAACTTTGGATGGTTCTGATCCTACAGACAGTTTCTCAGGTTTATGTGTGAAAAAGACTTTAGTGACTGTTTTGAACGGTGTATGCTCAGGTGTCCTGTTCATGGCTTAAACTGGCACTATTAATTCTATTGATTTAATTGAAATAAATGTAGGCCTATAACCTCCTGTTGACTAATCCATGAGGTACAGCAGTGAACACGGAAGCCCAGTTGCCCAAATCGTTTAAACAGATTTACAGCTTACAGCCATAAGACCTGAGCACACCTGATCTCATCAATCTGATCTCAGGGGCTGGGCAGCGTCAGGCCTGGTTAGTACCTGAATGGGACCCCACCTCAGAAACCAGGTGCTGTAAGGTTGAAGGGCGGCTCAGGTGGTGGAGCGGGTCATCCACCAGTCTGAAAGCTGATCTTGAAGCATTCTTGGGTAAAATACTGAACCCTGCTTCATCTCTGTGTGCGAATGTTAGATAAATGGACTTCTATGGAGCTTTTGTACTCTAGCTGACCATTTAAAGTGCTTTTTACTACAAGCCTCAGTCACCCAGTCACACACACGTTCATACAAGTGCTTTTTTCTATGCCTAAGTGCACACACACTCAGGTAAAAGTGCTTAGGTATATAGATAAAAGATATACATATGGACATGTGTGGCTGTGTGAATGAGACTAGTAGTAGAAAGCCTTTAAGTGCTCACATTGTGTAGAAAGTCAAGCGGAAGTTCAATTATTTTTCTTAATTGCCTACATCGATATTTACCCCTCTCAATCGTAGACTCAGTATTACTATTGCAGGGGTCGGCAACCCGCGGCTCCGGAGCCGCATGCGGCTCTTTAGTCCTTATACTGCGGCTCCGCGTGGTTTGGGAAAATAAATTAGAAGTATTTAGCTGAAGTGTATTTTATCTATGTTAGTTCTTTTTAACTCGTAGTTCTAAATTGGAAGATTGTTGTGATTTTGAAATATAAAAATTATATTCTATTATTTTTTCATCGCTCAAAATAAGAGTCACACTCGCGGAAGCCGGTATACCCGCCGAAACGCCGTGCATTTATCGAGACTTTCAACCCCAGATAGGCCAATTACGGATCTTCGGATCCACATTATGTCAGCAGCTGTTCTCCACCGTGAACTATGTTAAAGACAAACACCGTGAGTAAACTGACTTCGTATATCCCCGATTTGCGGACTCTGTGCACAGAGGTTCAGGAGCAAAGTCCCATTGTAAACAAATCACGGCAGACCCGACGATGTTTCCATGAACACGCTTTTGAGCATCTCTTTATTGAGCACTTTTCACACACGGTTGCTGTACGCATACAGCCGGCTGTAGCTTTTCAGCTCACAGCCCGACATACACCACCAACAACACAACAGCATAGATAGCGCAGACGTAAAGGCGGCGAGGCGTGATTGCGGGTGTCGCTCAGGTGCGTCCCACTCCCCTGCAGCGGCGCTGCAAACCACGCCCCGCCGCACGCATTAACCAGGTAAAATACATATTTAGGCAGAATTTTGCAAATATCTATTTTTCATTTTTCAGCAGCATAGTGCTTTTTTCCAATTATTTTTTAAGAGTCAGGTCAAGGCTCCAACAGTCCAAAGGCGATATAAGGGTGGCGGCTGACAACATGGATCATTTTAGTTCAGCTGGGTGTCTTTCCTTTTGTTATATTTCTTTAAGAGTTCAAAATGTGTTAATTACGTAAATAAAATGTAATTTTCTCTGTAGCACTTCATGGATTTCATAAGCAACACACCTTAGTTGTTCACACAAAGCACAAAGGTAAAAAACAATATATACAGTGTTATCTTCATTTTAGATGTCAAAAAGTATTTGCGGCTCCCAGAGTTTTCTTTTGCGTGGAAACCGGATCCAAGTGGCTCTTTGGGTGTAAAAGGTTGCAGACCCCTGTACTATTGTCTTGCTGCACCATCGTGTGGTACAAAGTGGTATTACATAAAGTGTTCGTATTTAGCTTTACAGCATTGCATTCTATTGACAGCTGGAAGGTTGGAAGGTTGTAAACCCTTTTAATTAACAGCAAGTATCTTAAACACAGTTCAAGATTCATTGATGAGATTCAAGAATATCAGCATTTAAAGTTACTTTACAGGCACATAATTAAAAGACTTTTCCTGAGATTAATACACAAGGCCTTAATTAATGATTAGTATTACATTCATAGACAAGTTGCTTGCAGATAAAATAATAAAAGTGATAATAATCAGTTAATTTGCATTTTTAACATTTTTCTCCGAAACTTCACATTGACCTTGAACGTAGCTTGATGTTCAGTGACACTCGGTCCCTCCCCAAGTTTTTCAGAAAGCCCTACCGGGTTACCAGGGAAGTCTCGTGCACTGCTTTGTTTCCGCTGGACTTTCAGACCGGGAAGGTTTACGTTTGTTTCACTTGATGATGTCAGGCAGCCTGACACGGAGTGCCCCTGGGAGACAAAACTCAGGGAAAAATGTTCTATGTGATCAGCGTCCAGTCAGGAAGTGTTGAAAGCGTCAGAGCAAGGTACAACCGTGCTTTGTTTTCGCATAACGACAAGACAGCACACTGTTACATCTGCCAGGTAGGTGTCAGTGCACTGGAAAGTATTCTAAACAATGCATTCAGCTCCTTTCAATCTTTCCGTAACTACAAAGGCGAGTTAGTTAGACATCAGCACTGATAGTTAACAGTTTACTGTAGCTTGGTTAACCCTGCCACTCTCATTCACACACGAACACCAAAAGTAGTTTATTAACATCAACTAGTATGTTTTAACGTTTAGATATGAACGCTGATCTGTGAGAGGAGGGGGTGTGCACCGTGTCAGCTTTATATGTGCTGTAGTTTTTTTTTTCTTTTCTTTTTTTTTACATTTGTTGGCAAAATAACTTCAATCCTAATGACACCATTCAAATTACATAAGAGTTAAAACTCCTTATCAATATTATGACTTTATAAAAGAAAGCAATGTCTACTTTTAACCCTTCATCACTTGTTGCATTTGTCCACTTCAGCCCTGAAGTCAGCTGAAATCCCACAATGCCCTTGTTTCGGGCTTTGGCTGAACGTGGTGGGGCGAAGGCTAGACCCGGGCGCAGGAGGCAGAGAACGGGAGACTGCTGGAGGACAGATGTAGATGGTCCGGTCCTTTCACTGAGGCAGCTGTCTCTGCTAAGCCTTGCTGACAACATGAAAGAAGTGTGGGTGAAAGACTATACCGATAACTACCTGGATCAGTATTCATTCAGATACATCATGGGGCCTTTCAACTTACTCAGTGAGTTAATGAGGGTCTAATTAAAAAATGATAACAGGAGAAATCAAAAAAGCAGCAGCACAGATTTGACTAAATCACTATAAGTGATCCCCTGCTGTACGTGTCTTAATAATATCTTTGCGGATGTTTGTTTTTTTACTCTTTAACTCTGCCTGTAGCCAGTGAACTTGTTGAGGAGCTGACATGCCTGCTGTGCAGCAGAAAGCAGTTGTCCCGGGCAGCCCTCCACCTCCTGTTGGTGCCCCAGCTTCGAGGTCTGTCTCTGGAAAGTTGTCCTGCTTTGGTCACCCCGGCCCTCTGCACTAACATTGCTGCACGCTGCCAGGTTAGAGAGAAACCACCGCTTCCATGTCCATGTCTCATCTTTTACTGCACATGCAGTTCATGGCTAATGGTTAAGGGGGTTCTTCTCCAGCTGTAGACATTTTTCATATATTTATATTTTACGTAAAAGAGACATTTTCCTTCCTGCATTAAATATCTATATATGTTACAGTTTCATGAGTTGTTTTTTATTCTGGGAATGAACAGCTCCTAAAATGAAAATTAAGACCCTGTTCACAGATGCTTTTAAAATATGTGTTGGGTAATCAGATCGCCATTATCAAGATGCACTGTGATCTGATCAGTCAAACTACTTACGAAGGGGGCCAAACTTGGTAGCGTAGCATATAAAGTGCACTGATATGTCCTGAAAAAGGATGCTACAGGAACATATATATATATATATCATCAGTGGTGGTGCTTTTTGTTTTAATCTTACCTTGGTTCCTTTTGTAAGTCACATACAACTTTGTCCTGACAACCTGTCAGTGCAGTCAGTAATATAATCTAAACACGAATGTTGACACCATGGAGGGTCATGATGGATGCAGCTGTAAACTGCAGTGTGTCTGGGCTGACTGTATGTGATCCAGTACCCAAAGACTTATTTTAAACCAGTTGCTAAGAGGGTGCTAGATATTTGGTAATGTAAACCCACTGCAATTACACTAGAAAGTCGAAAATTCATACAAATTATTTAAATATTTCTCTGTTTCTCCTGATTATTTATTGTGAGTCTGAACTTTCTGTGTTTTTGTCTCAGGATTTGAGGAGTCTGGATTTGTCTGGAGCCCAGCAGCTACCTTCAAAGGTCATTTCCGAAACCCTCCACGGCCTTCCTGCTTTGCGCTCCCTCTCTCTGACTGGCATGTCCTGTGACAAGCATGTAATCAGAACAATCGCTCAGCGTTGCCGTTTGTTGCGGCATCTAGATGTATCCCGCTGTCATTTGCTTTCCCCAGGTGGATTGCTTCCTCTTGGAGGTGGGGCTTTCTGCTCATCCTCAGGCAGTCCCTCTAAATCTCAGTGTTCTGTTTCCACTTCCTGCTCTGATCAGTCCTCATCCTTTCCTGCAACTGTGGCTCCTCTTCCCCTCAGCAGTCTGCTGGCTCTGGATATTGGGTTTGGGGTACAAGAGGAAGACCCTGTGGCTGCTGCAGCCTACCTCCTTCTCTCTCTCCCCTCCCTGGAAAGAGTAGCCATGGAGGGCATAGAAAAGGCCTGCTGCCTCATCGAGCAGAGAGAGTTCAGCCTGGCAGACGAGTTTACAAGCAGGGAAGGAGTTGCCAAGCTGGAACAGGTTTGGCAGGAAAGAAGAGACAAGGAAGGCAAGGATAATTTAAGAATGAGGAGAGAAAAAACAGCAGTGGACAGAGAAAATGAGGATGAAGGGGGGAAGGGGATATCATGGGAGGAGTATAGGAGTGGGAGTGAGGAAGATACAAGTAAAGATGAAGGGCTGCCTTGCTCTCAGAGGCAGTCGGGGCAAAAAAGGACACATCTGTCACAGTCAGACTTTGTCCTGAAACTGAAGGATGTTAAGGGCTTAACCTTTGACTCTTTGGATAGTTTAGGTCGTTTATGTCCAGGCATTTGCTCCATGTCTGTGAGTGTTGACAGTAATGAAAACACTAGAGGAGGAAGCAAGGTATCTCTGTTAGCTGCGGGCCTCAAGGCCTGGTCCGGTCAGCTGCAGAGGCTCTCGGTCCAATTCCCAGGAAATCTGGACAACCTCCTTCCCGCTCTGTTAGTTGCAGGGTCCTCTCTGATTTCTCTTACACTTGAAGGGGTGAAAACCAGCTCCTACACCAGACTCCTGCCAGTCATCAGGGCCTGTCCCAGACTCAGAGACCTGCTCATTTCTGCTGAGCCTCCTCCCTCCTTCCTACAAATAGAACATGAGGAGGATCAACAGGACAATGGAGATCTTCCACGTCTGCCTAACCTTTGCTCTCTCACACTCAGGTAAGGTTACTGCTGAGGTACTATTTATAGTATACCAGGAAGTATTGCCCTTCAGTAAAGATTCCACACTGCTGACATTATTTCTCAGTAGTTTCTTTGTGTGTTCTTGTAGTAGGCTGCTCAGAATGATGTTTCATATCCATCTAACATTTGATCATGCCATTAAAGGAAAGTCAAAATAGTCTATTTTTGCTGCCAAGTTTAAGAAGCCCTGATATACAGATAACGCTGGCCTTTACAGTGTTCATATTCTTCTTTTTAAGCCTTCTTTCTGCCTCAGGAACATCCATCTGTATTGTGGCGTATAACAAAATAAAGTGGGAGGAAATAATTATTTGAAACTTAAGAAATGTTTGTAGCCTTACCAGAGGCCAGGAAAATTATATTTTGATAAGTAGACAAGACTTAATCTTCCTTGGCAATCTATCCACCATTCAACATTTTTCCTTATCTTCTTTGTCTTTCCCTGAAGTTTCTCCTATGAACACAGCCAAATAAAGCCTGCCATGTTCTGGATGTCCCTGAAGACGGTGCTCAGGTGTCTCCTGACCGGCTCCCCTTTACTGGAGAAGCTCTCACTCGTCTCCCTGCCGTGCCCCCTGGACTACACTTTACAGAGTGTGCTACGCACAGAGAACTATGAGCCGCATGCTTCTGCAGAATCCACAGGCTCACCTCTCGTGCCGCTCGCACGGGTACGCCACGTTGATCTGCAGCGGACAGACGTGACGATTACAACGGTGAAGAGTTTATTACAGCAGAGCAAGAGACTGAAGTATGTGGACGTGAGTTGCTGCTGGCAAATTAGTTACTCCGAGTGGCTGGCCTGCAAGACGTGCAGTAATGTTCAAATTGTCTGGGCATAATGAAGAGATTACCAGCTGATTCACGTACAGCAAATAAAACCACTGTGCACCTTTTATAGTGTGAGGTTCTACTACAGCTCTACGAGTGTTGGCAGGTTATCACAGGTTATTTTTGCACTGAGAGAACATATTGAAGTAACACTTGATGACTTGTCTTATATAAAAAGAGTTATTACAGTAACTTGGATACATTTGAAAATGTGCTGTATAATTTATACCATGTTTTAAATCATTCGTCATGCTCTTTTTATTGTTTTTCAAACTTATTAGAAAGTCAATATTAATGTATTGTCTTTTCAGTAAGCTATAAATCTTATATTAAATACACATGAGAACCTGGATTTGTGTATGACTTGTGATTTTATATCCACTATCAATCCACTGCACATGTCCAAACTATCTCAGCCTTGCCTCTCTACCTTTGTCTCCAACCCGCTCATTTCTAATCCTGTCAATTCTGGTCACTCCCAATGAAAACATCTCTGTGCAAACATCTCCAAACCACCCATCATAGCATATCTCGCTACCATCTTGTAAATCTCTTCTTCACCTCTCTCTCATTGCTTTGGATGTTTGACCCCAAGTAATTAAACTCGTCCTCCTACCTCTCGCATATTGAACTGTTTCCATCTCTTTCACACACATGTGTTGTGTCTTCGTTTCTATTTCAATATCTGTCCTTAATCACCTGAACCTGCTGCACATTCTTCCCAGCATGATCTCTGCCTGTCAGTCAATAAAAGTCCTTTTCCTTGCCCTGGTGTCCATCCTTGCGCACAACTCAGTATAAACCTTTGACACCTCTCTCTTCGACTATTCCACTTTTTCTTTCTTAACCTCTTCCTTTAAACACGATGATTTCACATCACCTGGCCCTGGGGACCTTTTTCTTACCTAATTCCAGGAAGTAGGTGGCGGTATTGCACAATAATCTCTACATTAGACGTGGAAGAAGAAAAAAACAAGACGGGCGGCTGTCTGCTCACAGGCTTCCGATCCGGGCTACGCGGAGATGAAAATCAATCACCACGTCTCGACTACCACGTCACTCGCCGGATAGCTTCTCGTACCTTTACGTTAGTTAGCCAGAGGTTAGCATCTGGCTGCTAATAAATGCCACATTTTCAAGAAAAGGGGGAATTTTCACACCTTTCCTAGTAAGTAATAAACCGGCTAGGAGCTGTGAACACGTAACATTCCCGGTTTTACAGTGACGATCAGTAAAAATGCGCAAAAATAGGATCATTTAGCTTTCTCCTACAACCAAACTCAAACGTTATTCAACAAAAACGTCTGAAATGCAAAAGTTAAGTCGCGTTAGCGCTTATCTGCTTTCCTTTTATAAGCAGTGCTTTTCCTGTTTGGCTAATATCTGTCTGTAGTTTAAATACGTTGCCTTTACAGCGAGAATATGCTACATGTCCTGTGTCGTACCGGCTCTGCAGGCCTTCTTGATAAAAGAGCTCAAGTTCCACTCAAAATAAAATGTTAATAACTGTTAATTCATAATATTGCCCCCTAAAAGGTCACAATGATAAATGAAGACATCAGGACGTTTGAAACAAGGCAGATATTCATCTTCCAGCTTCATGCTTTATAGTGATAAGTAAAGCAACAAGTAGAAGAAATGTCCATCATGGGAAGGTTGGTTTCTCCTCGCATACCTTTCACATATCTGTGACGTTTCATACTTTGCTGAGGCTCTCTTATCTTTTGTTGACAGGATCAGCTTTTCGTGCCTTTTCCCAGCTTCTTGGCACTTCAGCCTCTCATCCCAGGTTCTTCCTCGGCTCGTGATACCATCAATCAGACAGCTGCTCTTCATCAGTCTAGTGGTCTGCCTCATAGGGCTGCTCTACCTGCTGCTTGTTGCTGGAAAGGGGCACGTCAGCTGGATCACCAAGGAAAATCACTTCCACAGGTTTTACACAACTACTATCCAGTTGCAGATGTCCTAGTAAACACGGGAAGCATCATTTCTAAGTTTTACGATTCTATATTGTTCAACAGGCACTTAGCGAGGGTCACTGATATCGACGCAACAGACACAACCAACCCCAACCTGAACTACGGTCTGGTAGTGGACTGTGGCAGCAGTGGCTCCAGGGTGTTCGTGTACTGCTGGCCCCGGCACAACGGTAATCCCCACGAACTGCTGGACATCCGGCAAATGCGAGATCAGAACCGCAAGCCAGTGGTCATGAAGATCAAGCCAGGTGAGATGTCCAGTGTTTGGCTCAAACCATTATCACAATATTATTTGGTGATGCACGCATTTCAGCATCTTGTACTGCCTTTTATTTACCCGCTGCGGTCTAATGTGTGTTTTCCTTCAGGTATTTCCGAATTGGCTAAAACACCAGAGAAAGCCAGTGATTATATATACCCACTGCTGAGCTTTGCAGCCCAGCACATCCCCAAACACAAGCACCAGGAAACACCCTTGTATGTCCTGTGCACAGCTGGAATGAGAATCCTACCTGAGAGGTAAAACCCCAATAAGAATAAAATCATGAACTATAAATCTGTTCACACCTGACCTGACCTGAGTTACAGTTAAAAAGCAAAGTTTTTGTTATTTTGTTTGTTTGATTTCAGTCAACAGGAAGCACTTCTGGAGGATCTGCGCACAGATATCCCAGTCCACTTCAACTTCCTCTTCTCGGATTCCCACGTGGAAGTGATTTCTGGAAAACAAGAAGGTACGTAAATGGAAACGTAATTTGAATTTGTTTAATTTAACACATCATCAGACAATGTACAACGATATAGTCCAGGCAACAAATACATAAAATTACAACATGAAATTTCGTAGTACACAGTACACAAGAATGAACATCAGTGTGTTATACAGAATGAGAATGGTTTGTGTTTTATATTTACTACAGTGGAGGCAATTTGATTCATCACTATGTGGCCACTGAAAAGTTTTCTGACACTAAACCTTCTATCATAATTTACTTTGTATTTATTGGTTTTAGGTGTCTATGCTTGGATTGGAATCAACTTTGTCCTTGGAAGATTTGACCATGTGCACAATGGTAAGAATCCACGCAGGTAGTATTTCACTTGTGTAGTAAGTTTTTGCCACTAAAAGGCTGTTGTGCTGCATGTTAACTAAATCCATGGAGACTTTTGTATCTGCTACCACGGTGCTCGTATGATACGCCTTCACTAACCGAATCTCAAACCTCTTTTCTGTCGCTCACCCAAGACGACGAGGATGTAGTGGAGGTACATGTTCCAGGCGGCGATCAGCAGGAGACGCTGTTGAGGAAAAGGACGACAGGTGTCCTGGACATGGGTGGTGTCTCCACACAGATTGCGTACGAAGTGCCCAAAACTGTAAGCTTTGCTTCTCCACAGCAGGTTATTATCCACAACCAATTCTGTTTTCGTGCTGTCTTTGGTTTTTGCCACTCACCCTCTGTTTTTCTCCCCCACCCCCCTTACTCCCCTTCTTCCACCCTCTATCATTTCCTGGTAAAACCTGTATGCACCATTTTTGTCCCGTGGAGATGATCTGCTCTCCATTCATCACTATTGACTCTACTGTAAGCCAGCTGCAGGCTCAGCATATATGCCACTGATTGACTGCAGCCTCCCTAGATAGTTAATGTCAGCTTCTTTGATGTTTTGAGATGCTTTATTTGAGACACAGTATTTAGCTTTCTCTTTTTTTCTCTTGCCTCGTCTATGGGTGCCCTGCTCTAATAATAAAGGTGTGTTTATATGTATACACGCACTTTAGAAGTGCGGGTGTGTAAATTTGGATATGCGTGTGTAGAGGGAGGGAGTCACTTCTCGTGCTGATGTATGTTTGCTCTGTAGGAGGAAATCGCCAAGAACTTACTGGCCGAGTTTAACTTGGGGTGTGACGTGCATCGCACAGAGCATGTGTATCGTGTTTACGTGTCCACCTTTCTGGGTTATGGAGGAAATGCAGCACGCCAAAGATACGAGGAGAACCTCATCAGAAATACCGCAACCCGAAACAGGTGAGGTCTGCAGGCCATTCTCTTGGCTTAATTAAACTGTTTTTTTGTTTGTTTGTTTTTTAAAGGTGGCACTACACAGTATTGCGGATATTTGTACTCTAATCCCAATTTATTCAGGCTCTTAGATCAGCATATCGGTGAAACAGTGGAGTCTCCCCTCCTGGACCCATGTCTACCCACTGACCTGCAGGATGAGATTGGCCCACCTACACAGCGCCTGTATCTGCGAGGCACCGGAGACTTTGACCAGTGTAGGCAAATTCTCCAGCCATTCCTAAACCGCACCAATGACACCCAAACCTCCCTCAGTGGTGTCTACCAGCCAGCAATTGACTACAGCAACAGTCAGTTCTATGGCTTCTCTGAGTTCTACTACTGCATGGAGGATGTGCTGCGCATGGGTGGAGATTATAATGCTTCGAAGTACGCCAAGGCTGCCAAGGTGAGTGGCACTAAAAACGTTTAAGTGCCAGCAGAGCTCCACGGTGTTGGGTTGTGAGTGCAGAGCCTGCTGAAGGACTCGGGGCCCTGATGTCACTTTCATGGGCTCTTTCTGATGGTTTAGTCAGTGACATACACATGAGTATCCCCCCTAGGTCGTGTAGGGCTCTGGCAGTGTTCCTCCTGGTCCTTCAGTCTTGCTTGCTGATGCCCTTCTCCTAGTGCAACAGCCCCATCTCCTTGTATGTCCTCCACACTCTTGAGACTGTGCTGGGAGACAGTAAACCCCATTGTCATAGGGATGCGCCATGTTCGAATAGCTGTCCAACTTGAATGGGCTGCGGGAACAGTCTCATGCTACCAGTAGTGGGAAGTATCAGTAAGCAGGGATGATGGCAATGGTGGTCATCACCAGCTAAACCATTCCCTTTTTGAGATTTGTTTTGTTACCTCTCCACTGTACCGGTTTTCACTTTGATTTACAGCAAAGCAGGTGAAATTGATTCACAATGGCTCATGCTTGTGAACAGGATGGATTGATATCCCTGAAGTGCTGTACAATACAAATGTAAATATAGTAATAAAATAGCAGAAACCAGACATAGCAATAAAATTAATAAAAATGTCAGTTACCCACAGAGTTAAAAGCCAGGGAATGAAAATAGATTTTTAATAAGGACTTAAAAACTGGCACTGATGTAGCCTGTCTAATATGGAGAGGAAGGTTATTCCAAAGGGTACGCTTGGAAAGAAAGGGCTTAACCTTCGTTAAACATCTGAGGTGATAGAATGCTGATTTTACCACCCCGTTTACGTGGTCATCAAAGGTAAGTGCAGAATCAATTTTTACTCCGAGATTTGTGATCGAACTCTTTAGTTGGGAAGTCAAAGCTGCAAGATCAACATCTGGAGTGTGAGAAAAACGATTTCGGCCAAATAAGATCGCTTCTGTCTTCCGATCATTAAAATTTAAAAAGTTTAAAAAGTTCCATGCTTTAACATCACTAAGGCAGTCAAACAGAGGTCGACTTGGGAGACTATCAGAATGACTGAAAGGTAAATAAAGCTGGCAGTCATCTGCATATAGATGGAATGACACTTTATGTTTTCGGAAAATCGCGCCAAGAGGCAAAAGGTACAGTGAAAACAATAATGGCCCAAGAATGGATCCCTGTGGCACACCCCAAAGCAGAGGGGCCACAGAGGATGAAGCCGACCCCAACTTAACACAAAAGGTCCTATTTGAGAGATAGGACTTTAACCACAAAAGTGCCAAACCAGAAATTCCCACACAGTGCTGTAAGCGGGAGATCAGCAAATCAGCAAACTTTATGTTAGACTGTGATGATCCAGTGTTCCTTTAAGTCTTTTTGGGCAGTGGAGTAGAGTTATTTTGTTTGTCATTCACTTGTCACTGGAACCTTTGCAGACGTTTTTATTAAACATTTACAGAGTTACTGTGCCACCCAGTGGAAGATTCTGAGGGAACGCTTTGAGTCTGGGTTATACGCCTCACATGCCGATCTCCATAGATTGAAGTAAGTCAGGACTCTCCAGCAGTTTCTGAAAACAACACAAAACTTGTCACGTTCCTCCAATATCTCTGCTGCATGAATGTTCAGCATGTGCTGTATTTTTCCTGTCTGCAGGTACCAGTGTTTTAAATCTGCATGGATGTATGAAGTATTGCACACAGGCTTCTCTTTCCCAACCAATTATAAAAACCTAAAGACTGCTTTATTGGTCTACGATAAGGAGGTCCAGTGGACTCTTGGAGCTATACTTTACAGAACACGGTTTCTGCCTTTAAGGTAAGATGGATTTTCTCGCACATGTTGCCCTTTCCTCGTCAGTTTACTAATCAAGCTTTAAGTCATTTTGCCCAGTGAAAATAATGGTGTTCATGTGAATAAGTGCAGCCATGGTTAGTTGATCTACAGAGCTGGATTTCACTACACAACTCTTTCTTTCCCAAACTGTTGTAATATGTGTGACTTGTTCTTGTTGTGACCTCTTCCAGGGACATCCAACAGGAAAGCCTGAAAGGAGCGCACTCTCACTGGCGACACAGCTTCTCCTTTGTCAACAATCACTACTTATTCCTGGCTTGCTTCTTCATCGTTTTGCTTTCTATTATACTGTACTTACGGCGACTCCGCCGCATTCATCGGCGCACAGCTCAGCGTTGCACCCCCTCCTCTGTACCATGGCTGGAAGAGGGCCTTAGCTCACCAACAATCCTCATCAATCTCTAAAATTTGTAGAGCGTAAAGTCTGGGCAGCGTGTCTGTTTCCCGTCGCCAATCTTCAATCCTTTTCTCTCTGAAGCCATCTCCTTTGTCAGTGACTCTTTGAAGGCTGCTCCACCTTAATGTGTTTTGAGAGATGGTACAAATAAGGAACACCTTGCATGAATCTTCAGGCTTGCCTGAGGAAAATATGTGTGATTAAGTTAAAAATTCATAATTATATTTTTGCCTGTCTAATTCAGAGGGCAGCTGCCCTTAAGTGTCTCTTATTTATTTCCAAAAATAAATGGTACTTTATTTCCAGGTTATCCATAGGGAAATAATTTCTTAGTCAAAGTTTTTAATTTCACAAAGTTTGACGAATAAACCAATAGTGGCTTCTTTTTTTTTATTTCTATTTATGTGTGGATATTTACAGTTCTGTATGCCTTTTCTTTGTGCATGTACACATCTTTTTTGTTGTTGTTCTTAAAGTTAGATGAAATAAGCACTCCCTATTTGTATAGAAACCTCAAATGCAATTAATTATAATCAGTAGAAGGAGAATTTTTTTGCACTGCAGTTGAGAAGCACGTCCCAGCAGGAATAGTCTTTTTCTGTTTGAGTGTACGCGTGCACATCGCTCTAAAAGTGATAAGTAGCCTTGAACAGCTATGCTAGTGCAATACATGTCTTATCACTGCAACGCATCTACCCTTTTCTCCAGAGCCTCAGTCTTTTCTAAGGCCTTGCTGAAAGTCTTGCGTGTGGATATCTGGCTGTTCGGTTGGATACTGTTGCATATGTTTATGTTTAGGCTTCGTTTTCAGAAGCTATCATGTTACTGCTGTGGGGGGGGGAGATTGTAAACAAGAGCACATGCCCTATTATTTATATAATGAAATGTTTTCACAAATGAATGTGAAATAAATGTGACACTGCAATCCAGTAATAAAAATTTTATGCTATTCTGATCTTTTTTTTTTATCATCTTTTTGGTTAAATGTAAATTTCGTGGTCTTTGGGAGTAATGTGAACACCGACCTCTCTGTCCTCTTTTATTCACCAAATGCGGTTTTTAAACTCAGTTCCTGTTTAAAAGCTGCATGGAAAAAAAAATCAATCGATGGTAATAATCAGCATGTAGCCAATAATGGCCACAGGGGCTGGAGAAACTTTTTTTTTTTTTTTTGCCTGTCCTGTTTGGTTCTTTAGCCATCAAAATTGTTGGCTGAAGGCCAACAAAGATACCCAACAGATTTATTAGTTGTTATTATTTTATTTTATTTAGTTATTTTAATTGTAGTTGTTACACCTGTTGAGAGAGGAAAAAGCCAAAAAAGAGAGCAACATGATAAACACAACGTCACTGCATGAATCTAGCTAAGTGTAAATAACAGTAAATACTAAATATTAAATGTTGTTGTGCAGCACGTAGGACCGACAGCGCACAATGTGCTTTGAGGTAGCAGCTAAGAAAGGTGTAGTTTGTGTCTACAAGCAGTGAACACCTGTGTGGATCAACGCGCTTGTATTCAAAAGGTTTCTCCATGTAATGATCTGCTAGAGGGTGTGGGGAGCCATAGCCCCGTCCTCCAGGGCATGAAGCAGGCATGGAGGAGATCCAGGCTCAGACATCCAGAGGCTCCACAGTGCGAGAGCCCAAGGAGGACCATCGGAGGGGCATCCACCCTCTCCTGAAACTGCTGTGTCACACTGCTGTGCAAATACTTCATTAAAAAAATTGTGTTTCCAAGCCACGGTCTGGCCTTGTTTTGTTGGATATCTGCTCTGTTACACAGCTGTAACGCCTACATCACTGAGAATATTCCACTTGTGGATTTGTTTCAAAGCAAACAAAGTCATGCACACAATGCAGGATCAATGTGCCGTGTCTTGAGAATGAAGCAAATGAGTCATGTGCCTTTTAAACTCAGCGGTGTTTGAAATCCTCAGCAGACACTCCAATGTAACATAAACTAATGCACTCGCTTATTGTTGCTTTGAGTGGAAGATAAATTCATGGCCACTTTTGCTAGAATTCAAAACATGTTCTTAGCTCCCACGTTTGTTTGCTGTGATGTAACCTCTCAGACTGAACTCATGTCTCAATATTAGTATTATATATACTGTTGATATTATCAGTCTGTTATTAACAAAGACTGACATGATTACATGCAACAGTTTGTGCAGTACAAAAGGCAGGCCGGTCATTTTGTTTCTATTTTTTGCTGTGTCACGTCTCTGGTCTCCCACCTTCAGTGTTGTAATAACCAGCTGTACCTTTAAAAGTTAATTTTTTGCTGGTACACTACAGGCTGATGTTAACCTTTGTGTGGTAAAAGGAAGGAAAATGATATTTTCCTTTCTGATATGTGAACATCAGCCGTAACGGCACCCTGAAAACAACTGGCTCTTTAAGATGTCAGGTTCTTATATTGCTGAGTCACTGGGATGTCACCGTGCCTCATAAACACACCCTCAGTGATGCAATATGCTTTTCCCCATTGAGCTTAAGTTTCAGTCAATAGTACGTAACATAGGGTAGTTTAACTCGTTTTTGTAGGTATGATTAACATGTTTTTGTTATGATTGAACACAAATCACTTAAAAATGCTATTGTGTGACCGATTAATGGCTCAGAAAATTAAAAAAAAAAAAAGCAGTTGTTCTTGTTCAGATCACTCCCTGTGATGTCAATCAGAGGGTGGGGTTGCCTGACCAGTAACTCTTAAGAGCAGCTGAATCCAGTGATATCCGCTGCACACACCAGGATCTAGTGGAATATCAAAGTGAATTTGAAACTTCTGTCCTGCAACATGAGACAGGAATACAGTGTCTAAAGACATATAAATAATTAAGAGTAGAAGATGTAATGAAAAAACAAGGAATGGGTTTAAATAACTGGCCTCCAGCGGGGTCCTTGAACTAAAGCAAATGGGAGGAACCTGTGAGGTAGTCCAAAAGTTTGACAACAATGTTACGCTTTTATTTGGGAACTGGAACTCAAGCGTGTGTGTAAAGCAGACATGTGTTATCAAAGGTCATAGTTCAATGAGCACTACACTAGAACAGTGCCGCTAAAGCAGCAGTTAAGAATTTACTTAAGATTAAAAAACAAAACGAAAAAAGACGTGCCATTTCTGTGTTTCTTTTGCTGAATAACAAATACAGATGTTGCCCTTCTTTTGCTTCTCCAGTTGTGTTTCAGAGCTGTAATTGCTAGTTATGTAACATGCACTACAGTTCATATAATTAGTTGTTAAAATGCAAACTGCTGCTATTTATGAAGAGCTATTTCTTAAATGAGTGATCATTTCATATTTATGTGACATTTTATGCATTGCTATTTATGTGGAAATCTAAACCTATCAAAAACAAAACAACAACAACAACAACAACAAACGCAAAACAAAAAATATTTATGTGGGTGAAAAATTTTTATTTGTTTTTTACTTCCCGGAAGGATAAATTATCCTGTTTGTGTACTAAAGTCGGTTTTTCAAGTACTATGTGAAAATGTATGTGATATTGTAGTCCACTAGTCTCTGTGATAGCACCATATGCGGTGTGGAGAGACCACAACTTTTAGATAACTTCCCTTTGACAAAAGAGACGATTTCCCTCATGGTTACTGCACATATGCTGCCTGATAGGTAAGCCACACCTACTTATCTGCTCAAGCTGGACTATGAGATTGCACTTTTGTCAAACCCATTCAAAAACTAAGAAGGAAATCCAGCATAGATGGCCAAATTGTAACAGTGGGGTTGTTGAGTGTGAGAGGAATCTGGCATGGAAACTTTTCATTGGTCGACTCAAGCCAAGATCCCGCCCGAACACTAACGACATGAAACGCGAGTGGTTCATTATTAATGTAAACCACGCCCTCGGGCGTTACGTCACATGGGCGCTGGAACTCCAGTAGTGATGATGTTGTGGTTATCCATGCCGCCGTTACCTCTCTTGAGTGTTGTGTGGTAAGGAAGAGCTTCTGGTAGAGCTCTCCACGCATGGAGTTGTGCTCGGACCGTGCGGTGGCAACGCTGGATATGTCGCAGAACAAAAGCAAAGACGAGGAGCCTTTTAACAGTGACGGGGAGTACGAGAGCTTGCCACCTCATGTCTCCGTGATGACCCACATGACAGCGGGAGCAGTGGCTGGTATACTGGAGCACACAGTGATGTACCCCGTGGACTCTGTCAAGGTAACTCACCGCGAAGCAGCTTAGTTGCTGTTCGCACTTGCTTCGCCGCCACAGCTCATTCATTAACAAGTCCCAGAGCATCGCTAACTGTCCCGACTGTCTACCATAGCTCGCTAACGAGCGCTAGCTATAAAATCTCCGGACTGCCCCCATCCTCGGTTAGCCTAGTATTAGCATGACAGCCTTCGTGGTACGAGCAGACTGAACAAACTAGTTTAACAGGCTCGTATGAAGTAAATCATAGTAAAGAAATATGATAGTTAAACCAATCAAGTGCAAACAGTTTCGTTTCTTTTTTTTTCTTTTCGGTTTTTTTTTTTTTTTTTGCTTCCTGCTCGATACAACTATTAACTTGCTAACATGGCAAGCTTCCTCAACGCCCGGTGTAACCTTAATTCATAAGAGGCACATATTAGCAAGGTTAAAGCAAAGTTCAGAATCACGGTTTTATTTTCAGCCAGGGAAGCAAGTTAGGTTTTCCTACAGTCGTTGTAGGCAAAGGTCAGGTCTGAGGTGTGGTTACAACACATATCAGACTTTTTCCAATATTTAAGGCAAGATTTATTAACACCCTTCTGTAAGTTATTACTCTGTAGTGCACTTAAAAGCACACTTGTGGTTCCACACACCCTCCCACCCCGACTAGATGTTCTCACTAATTAATAAAGGCTAACAGAGTCCTATCAAACTGTGTTTGGTAATGTGGTTATTATTGTACTGCAGTCTACATAGTTGCAAAGTGCATACACACTCGTTATATACAGTGTGTGTGGCAGTAAACAGGTGTTATGTACAAATCTATCACGCTGTTTGGTTTGTGACCTTTGCTGGGTCATGATGACCCTTCTACCAGGTTAAAGCTGTTGGACTAACAATAAAGCTGGCCTGTGTTCTTCAGACTCCTTGAAGCAGCTGTAGTTGTCTCTGCTTGTTTAAGGGCAACAAACACAGTACATGATAGATGCAAAATTATTAGTTTATATATTTTATAAGTCAGTACAAGAATAATAATGATATTTGCTTATAATTTGGCACAATTTGCATAACACAGCAGGGCTGCTGTTCAGATGTGTTTGCTACTTTTTGTACTCTTGTAAACTAAATATTGTTAAATGTGGGCTGCTGTTCAGACAGAACATTTTAACACAGCGTGTGACCTTGGTTTCTAACATTATTACAGGCATCACCATCTATTAGCATAGGAGGAAATTAATGAAAATAATATACATTTTATACAGCAGTTACACTCTCTTAGAATGAGAAAGCCCATGTTTGATCTTGACTGCTATCTATATAATACAACAGGAACTACTACTACTAATAATAATAACTAGCAATGACAAATGGCAAGCCAAGAACATTTTATTTGCCTTTTATTTTTTAGCTTTGTGTAAAACTGATCCACTGCAGGCAAAAGGTGATCGTGAAGCAATAAAGGATCAAATTACTGACTCTTTGGAACAATAATGAGTACAGATTTTATTTAGTTTCATCTAAACACAATGGCAGTCATGAGTAGGAATGACTGGATTTTTAATTGTCTGACCCGTTTTGGTTGTACACTTGATAGTTACCAGACAAGTTTATAAAGAGAGGAAAGTCATTTCTCCCTCCCACTAATGCCACGTTGAAGCTAACACCTAAAGGTAAGTGTTCAGTAACATAATAAAATGAGGATCCAGTTTTGTTAAAAACTGCCTTGCATCTGTAAAGTAAACAGTAAACTGTGAGGTTTAGGTGTGGTGAACTTTGTTCCTTTCATTCCTCTCTAAATCCTGCTCACCAGTTATTTTCTAACAGAGTGGCATTGTATTGATGGTGCTTTATTTTGTAGTGCCGCAGTCTCCTAACAATAATTTTGATTCGGCACGGACAGCTTGATTAGCATAATCCATAAAAGTCACTCTGTCCTCTTTGCCTACAGTGTTATAGTCTTGACATATTTCCACACTGACCTGTAGGCCCTTTGTTGCATAAGCCTTGTTGCCGCTTCCTCTTGACTTTTCAAAGTTTTCATAAGCGCAAAGAGCTGTGGATGCACCTGCTCGGTCCGGACTATACAGTTTTGAAATTTCCCATTTTAACCCATTTACATTTTCCACATTACACAAAAAAGACAAATGAGATTTTAAGAGATTGGATTCAGAGCACACTGCACTTTATTTCTAGTTAACAAACTCAAATTAGGAAGCTGTGTGGTATGTTTCACATCGGTTTTGAAATGCAGGTTGCAGAATGTCCGACTTGGTGTTATTTTGAATTTCAAGCCTGGTGAATCAGGCTAACAATCCACTGACTGTACGTTTCAGTCTTCCAGTAAAACATGAGACTCATCTGGGATTCAGGGAGGGGCTTCTGTTACTGCGAGGAGGGGTGTCTTATCTTTGTTGCACACATTCGGAATCAGCCTCACACAGTAAAGGGTGTGTGTGTGTGCAGTTGCATTTCTCAAGTGTTGATTAGTAAACGGCCACAGAATCACAACAGACAAAGCTAAACTAAAAGACAGGACAGTGTAAGCCATCAGTGGGCATGTTTTCTTTCAGCACATCTTAAAGGCCACACCGATGTTTACTTCTGGGGATTGTTGTGTTACCTCAGCTGACCATAGTAAAAGATATATATATATGTATAGGACATTGAAAATAAAAAGACCACTTATTTTTTTTAACTAGTACCTGAAAACAGCGTTGTAATGTAATCTCCTTAAAAATAACATTTCTACTGTTGCACAGTTTTTGCATTTAGTCTCATTTTGAGTTCATAGCTGCAGATCTTTCTTATCCATACTTTATAACAGGGATGTCAAACACATTTTACACCGTGGGCCACATGCAGCCCACTTTGATCTTAAGTGGGCCAGACCAGTGAAGCTCCACTTTGTGTCAGTGTAAAGACATCTAACTAAATATGTAATCCCTGATGTCTTTATATAAGTGCAGTTTCATCAAAATTTGTAATTTTTTTTAATGTGCTATATATGTAAAATAAGTGACAAACGTCTGTTTTAATACTTTGTAGTCATAATAATGTACTTTTATTTCTATGGTAAAAAATTTCTGTAGTAAATGTAGTAGATGCTTGAAAAACGGAGGTCTTTATCAATTGAAAAAGTTGTAAAACTTAAGAAAATACAGTAAAATGTACAGCACACACACACACTTCGCCAGATTGGAGTCTTTGCCAGGCCAATTCTGAACTCCAGACCTTATGTTTGACAACCTTGCTCTTTAAGCTTCTTACAACATAGGCACTGAGTGTGATGCATTATTAGTATTGGAAGTTTAAACAGTGTTACTCCCCAGTTTTCATTTCACAGTTTCAATTATAAATACAAATTCCCAGCCTGGTTTCAAATCCCATATTTGTAATGTTTCCTTACATGATGCTGAACCTTAGCCAGTTAATTTCCAGAACTGATCTCTTGGATTTGGTTACAGCAGAAAAGAGTTATGTGTTGCACTTTAGATGTTTTTATCATCAGGTACTCAGAAAGTTACCACAAAAACCTAAAACATTTGCTGGTTGTGGTTATGGTGTACCCACCATTATTTAATGTTCAGAGGAATTTGGGCGTTTAAAACAAGACCAAGTAAATTACCTCTCAGTTCCTCTCCTGATGGTGTGTGACTAACCATTCATATCAATTCCTCTGTTTTAAGCAGACAGTTTATCTTCTTGTGTGTAAATGCAGTGGAACAAGCATAAACGTAAATTGCGCTGCCAAGTTTTATTTGCCCAAAGTTCCCAAATCTGTGTCCAGCGGAAATGTAATTGATATTTTATTGTCAACCCAAAGGAAGGAAACACAGGGGAACATGCTGAGGAAGATAGACTTGGCCTATCTCCTGAGCCAGCCCTAGATCGCCCCGCAAATACAAACATGCTTTGTGCTGTCCAGAGAACTTGGCATGATGGAGTAAAACAAAGAGCTGCCACAGCCTCCTACGCCAGCCTGGGAGAAATCACTCAGACAGGGCCTTGACACTGCCAGGAGCACTTACTGTCAGAAAAATGTGACACTTTTACAAGGAAAAATATGTCCAAAAGCAATGATTTGGCTTATATCAGGTGCTGATTTTAAGTCCACACTTGTGCGTTCATACTGAGACCTCAGTTGGATAATGTAACTGTTGTGCTGGAATAAATGATAAGCAATCTTTATTATTTTCTTCAGACAAGGATGCAGAGCCTACAACCAGACCCAAATGCACAGTACAAGAGTGTGTACGAGGCTCTGAAAAGGATCATCCGGACTGAGGGGATCTTCAGGCCGCTGAGAGGTCTCAACATCACTATGATTGGAGCGGGGCCCGCCCATGCACTCTACTTTGCCTGCTACGAACGAGTGAAACGCTCACTGAGCGACGTCATTCAGAGTGGCGGCAACAGCCATTTAGCCAATGGTACGAGTTTCTGCATCTCAACACGAACCACTTGAATATCACGCTGACTGCTTTTACTGTAGACTAAGCATCACAAGGCTTGGAGGAGCTGAGTTAGGAGAAGTCATATCCTGTTTACAGTGGCTGGGACAAATCCCAGTCGCAAACACGAGAAATCCAAACAGGGTGTGTTATGATTGGGATATGCCATTTAAGCCAGTGTCTTTTTTTAGTAAGAATGGTAATCCACCACAACCTTTACTAAAATGTCTAAAATAAGGCTTATATTTATCATAAACTGATATGGGGATGTTTTCTTTTTATTACTGCTTCAGATTTTTGACGCATCAACGTGTGTTTGTTTGAATAGGTGTAGCAGGTAGTGTCGCAACTGTTCTCCATGATGCAGTCATGAATCCAGCTGAAGGTAAGAACTGAGAACATTTCCTAACAAGGTACTTCTTTGCCTTTTAACAGTGATGGTATTTTGTCCTTTGTCACTAATCCTTCTAGTAAGAGTTATCTGTGTATGAATGGTGCATTTTTTTCCCTCTGTCCCGCTCGGCTTAGCTGTTGTACAAAGTGCACCTGAAAATTTACTTTAGCAAATGCACTGAATAAATTTTAATACGCGGCTGAAAGTAGTGTGTGCTTTTTATTTCTGTCTAAGTAAAGTTTTCTCAGACCTGCACTGTATTCCTACTTTAGAAAATTAGATCTTTCAAAAAATAAAAAGAAGGGATATTATATGTTTGTTTTTAAATTTTTTTGCAAGAGATATTGTGTGCAAAGCATGAAATTATATACAATACATGCAATCAAATACACTAACACCCTTCCTGTTTTCAGTGATAAAGCAGAGGATGCAAATGTACAACTCTCCGTATCGAGGACTTTGGGACTGCATCCGAACTATAACGTATAATGAAGGCGTTGGAGCCTTCTACCGCAGCTACAGCACACAATTGACCATGAACATCCCCTTCCAGGCTGTTCACTTTATCACCTACGAGCTGATGCAGGAGCAGTTAAACCCTCACAGACATTACCACCCCGGTAGCCACATATTGTCAGGCGCAGCGGCAGGAGCCGTTTCCGCAGCAGTAACTACTCCGCTCGATGTCTGCAAAACACTGCTCAACACACAAGAGAACGTAGCGCTCAGCTCCATGAACGTCAGCGGCCACTTGACAGGTATGGCGAACGCTTTCAGGACGGTGTACCAGCTCGGTGGTCTGTCAGCCTTCTTCAAAGGGGTCCAAGCTCGGGTTATATACCAGATGCCCTCCACCGCCATCGCCTGGTCGGTGTATGAGTTCTTTAAGTACTTCCTGACAAAGCAGCAGCTGCCTCAGGAGCATGAGGCGGGACCTCGCCCTCTCTAACAGAAAGTGCATTTGAGCAGCACACAGGTGGGCTGATGACAGAAAACTCCGACATGAAGGTGCATTTTCCCACATGCTGCTGACGAAGTAATATGACTCATTTTTTTCACAAGGAAGAATGGTGGGGGTGTGGCAGAGAGACACTCCTTACAGTGTGTTATTTTTGAGTTAGTAATGTTGCACAACCATGATATGCAACAAAGATTACTATATATATCTACAGTTAAGCCCATAATTATTCATACCCCTGCCAAATTTTGACTTAAAGTTACTTTTGTTCAACAAGCAAGTTCTTTTTTGAGCAGAAATGACACAGGTGTCTCCCCAAAGATAATAAGACAATGTACAAGAGGCATCATTGTGGAAAAAAATATTTCTCAGGTTTTATTTATATTTTAGCAAAAAGTATCATGTCCAGAATTATTCATACCCTTCTCAATAATCAATAGAAAAGCCTTTATTGGCTATTACAGCAATCAAACGCTTCCTATAATTGCAGACCAGCTTTTTGCATGTCTCCACAGGCATTTTTGCCCATTCATCTTTAGCAATGAGCTCCAAATCTTTCAGGTTGGAGGGTCTTCTTGCCATCACCCTGATCTTTAGCTCCCTCCACAGATTCTCAATTGGATTCAAGTCAGGACTCTGGCTAGGCCACTGCAAAACGTTAATGTTGTTGTCTGCTAACCATTTCTTCACCACGTTTGCTGTATGTTTTGGGTCATTGTCGTGCTAAAATGTCCACTGGTTCCCAAGGCCAAGTTTTTCTGCAGACTGCCTGATGTTGTTGTTGAGAATCTTCATGTATTGCTCTTTTTCATGGTGCTGTTTACTGTGATTAGGTTCCATGGTCCATTGGCTAAAAACACCCCCAAAGCATTAGGTTCCCACCACCATGTTTGACAGTGGGGATGGTGTTCTTTGGGTTGAAGGCTTCTCCATTTTTATGCCAAATGATGCCAACATCATTGTGACCAAATAATTCAATTTTTGTTTCATCTGACCATAACACTGAAGACCAGAAATCTTCTTCTTTGTCCAGATGAGCATTTGCAAAGGCCAAATGAGCGTTTGCATGCCTTAGAAGTGCCTGGAGAAGTGGCGTTTTCCTTGGTCTGCATCCGTGGAACCCAACAGTGTCCGTTGGACTGTCTGCCTTGAGACATTGCCACCAGCAGAGCCCAGATTCACCAGAATGGCCTTGGTGGTGATCCTTGGATTCTTTTTCACCTCTCTCACTATTCTCCTGGCCAGCACAGGTTTCACTTTTGGCCTCCGACAACGTCCTCTGAGATTTTCCACAGTGCGGAACATCTTGTATTTTTAATAATACTTTGCACTGTAGCCACTGGAACTTGAAAACATTTGGATATGGCCTTGTAGCCCATTCCTCACTTGTGAGCAGCCACAATGCACAGCTGCAGGTCCTCACTGAGTTCCTTTGTCTTAGCCATGAATGTCCACAGAGCACCTGCAGAGAGCTGCTGTTTTTCACCTGTTGAGTTGAGTAAAACAGCTATTTCCAATTAATCAGGGTAATTAGGATGCTTTAGAACAGCTTTGACTATTTGGAATGGTATGGAACTTTGGATTTTCCCAGAGACTGTGACAGTTTGTAAAGGGTATGAATAATTCTGGACATGATACTTTTTGCTCAAATGTAAATAAAAGTTGAGAAATATTTTTTTCCACAATAATGCATCTTGTACATCGTCTTATTATCTTTTGTGAGATGCCTGTGTCATTTCCAGTCAAAAAATAACTTGCTAGTTGAGTAAAAGTAACTTTAAGTCAAAATTTGCCAGGGGTATGAATAATTATGGGCTTAACTGTATATAGATATTTATATAGATAGATAGATAGATAGATAGATAGATAGATAGATAGACAGACAGATACTTGTAGAAGAAGTGATATTGTTCTTCCTCCAGTCCACAAACTCACCAACCCCAGCTTTTCCAAACTCTCCCATGTTGTTTGTTGTTTCTATTTCTTAATATTGGAATTCTATATTTATTTTCGTAGCGTGCGTGTGTGTGTGTGTGTGTGTGTGTGTGTAAAGAACCATCACAGCACATTTTTTATTTCCATGTCTCTGCTGATGAGACAGCTACACGTTCCAAGTGCCTTATAAGCATATAAAACCCTGCTTAACCCTTTTTCCTTTTCTGTTCTTGGCATAGGAAATCTTCCCATATTTACATTTTCTTTGGTCCAAGTTGCATCATGAAAAGTACAAAATTCTGTTAGAATGAATTATGAATGAATACATGCTCTTTGTATTGTAATCAGTCACATCTGTTAAACGCACACATGAATCTGCATCAATTCTCCTGATTGTTTTGGGGTTTTTTGTATTTTGTTTAAAATACTAAATACTTTCTTCCTGCCCCCTGAGAGATCCCATTTCTCTCTCGGCATGAAGGTGCGTAGGCCGTAGCGGTCCAGCTTTTTGTCTGCACAGAACTGCAGTGCATCTCAATCACGCACAATTTAAAGATCATTTGTTGTTACTGAAGGCAGGCAGCTTGTTTATGTGTATTCAAAACACGAATACACGATGGTGACTATTTCCGAGAAGCCTCTCTGTAGGCCTGGTGTGATGTTCAGCTTTCGTTTGAATCATGCTGATCGTGAAGATTAAAGCTGTACATTGTATGTAAAATGCTTTTTTATTTCTTATGTTCGGCTTTAGCCGAACACGCACACACCCTGTGATGCAAAGTGCAACGTGATGACTTGATGTCAGACATACACTTTGTTACCATGAGGCCAGTAAAAACTTGATCACATCAGTAAGGGTAAGCAGGCATTGTTATTTCTTTTATTTTCACTCATCCTGTTGTAGTTACACGTTTCCTGTGTGCTCTCTGCTCTTTTCAGACTATTGTCATTTAGCCAGATCTTGATGTTATCCAGAAAGCAGTCAGATGTATTTATTTTGAATTAAGGAGGATATTTTTCTTACTCTGGAAAAGTTTGACGTAATCTCACAGCCCCTTCGGACACCGATTCCTCACATTTGTACAGTTGGGTAAATGATAATAAACCAAAGACAACCTATGCATTCTCCTTTTAATCTGCACGATGCTGCGTGCCTGCCTGCAGTGGATTTTTATTCCACTTTTTTCGATGTAGTTTTCACTCACTAGTGTTAGATTTAGAGTCACATCTTCAGTATAAGTTTGGAGCTTTTGTTTCTGAGCAAACACCTTTGGACTTTTTTGTTGTTCTTCTTTTGAATGTCATAAAAAAAAAAAGTTTGAATTAATCTTGAAAAACTACAGTGCAACCTAATTGTCTACATACTGATATGGTTGAGTTGGAATAGACTACATAAACTATTCATATTGAATTGTTTTCACATGAATGGATAACATGTTTCAGTTTAAAAGTAGCTTGACGTTTCAGTTTGTTGCACACATTGTGTTTTTTTTTATTACTATTTTTATTTTTTAGTTGGATCCACTGAGGAAAATTTTTCCTCAGATTTTGAGGTATCCGTTAATAACTGAGATATAAAGTAGTGTCAAAAGTATTTTGAAATAAACTGAAAAGCTGATGTTCTATGTGGGGAATTTGAATAATGTAAATATTTTTATGCTCTTTACACACAAAAGTGAGTGTCATCTCCAGTGACAGGAATGCTTGAACGTTTGACCCTGCAAATACAAAATGATTGTGATAATGCTGCTACAGTATGCAACACTGGAGCTGAAATAAACATGCAAGTGAGAAATGATACCCTTTTGTGTTTGGAGTATTTGTATTGAGAATGAGTCTTGCAGATTGGGGAAGATGTTTGTTCTGTTTCATAGAACAAAGTTTTTTAATAGAGTCTGATTTGTTATATCATGTTATATCATGTTTCTATTTGAAAAGCAAACATGGGGAAAAACTATTTTACTACTGTTTATGTGAACCAGCCCTTTAACTTGTAGGAGTAATACAGTTTCGGTAGAGGGCGCTGTTACATAAAGGTTGGGATAACAGGCACGCTGATCAGTAATGTTGACTTTCTGTCAAAGTGTTGGGATCTGCCATTTAATAGTTACAAGGAAGATTGCGTATTGTTATTATTATCATTCTTATTATTATTACTATTGTAGAACATTAAAATAGCATAGCAGTAAGGGGCTGACAGATCACACAGGTAACACAGGATCTAGTTTTTAGGCAGTCAATTACTACAAACGATTGTCATCCAAATATTAATCTTTAAACAAAAAAGCCATATGGTTCCATTTAAATGACATCATTTTGAGCCTCTTAAAACTGGGGACAAACCTTACTTTTGTTGAATTAAAGCTGAAATGTTACACTTTAGTATTATTTTGATTATTTGATCTTAAGTCCCTACATTGGAGTACAAAGGCAACATTTAAAAAATGTGTCCTTGTACAGTACTTCTGGATCTAACTGTATATCAACAATGCTTTAAAAATGCTCTAGAGCAGAGGCTTTAGAAATGTCCTTCATAGAAGGACATTTAGAACTGGTAAAATTTGCTGTGGTGTTTACTAGAAGTCAGTTTGGTTAGTTAAATGACTAAAAAAGTCAGTCCCAAAAACCTAAAGTAGTCCTGTTCTTAAAAATGAAACTGTGAAAACACAATGCTGTAAAAGCCTACTCCCTCTCTCTTTGTTTCCCTCTCTTACATACACAGATTTTAATATTAGACAAAGATGACCCAAGTAAATACAAAATGCAGATTTTAAATACTTTTTTTTTATTTATTAAGGGGAAAAATTATATAAACCTACCTGACTCTATGTGAAAAGGTCACTATTGTTTGGAAAGCTAAGTTCACTTGCCACACACAGGCCTGATTAATGGCAGACATGCGCAACCAAGAAAACACTTAAATTGAAGCTGTCTGACAAAGTAAAGCAGGCTAAAACACCTCAAAAAGCAACACATTATGACACAATCAAACAGCTGAGAAACAAATTCTTTGACACCTATCAGTCTGGAAAGGATTATGAAGTTATTTCTAGTTTCTGCAGTGAACCACAGTTTATACAGAAATGGAGAAAGCTTGGAACAGCGGTGAACCTTTCCACGAGTGACTGGTCTACCAAAATTACTCCAAGAGCACATCAACGACTCATCCAGGAGGTCACAAAGTACCCGGAACAACATTAAAAAAAAAATCACATTCTTCACATGTCTCAGTTAAGGTCAGAGTTCATGATTTAACAATGAGAGAGAGACCAAGCAAAAATGGCATCCATGGCCATGGATGAGTACCATGATGAAAACCACTGCTGTCCAAAAAGAACACAAATGCTCGTCTCACATTTACCAAAAAACATCTTGACGATCCCCAAGACATCTGGGAAAATATTCTGTGGGCTGATAAGAAAAAATGAAGTATGAGTCCTGCTACATCTGGTTTAATGCTGACAGCATTTCACGAAAAACAACATCATCCCAACAGTCAAACATGGTGGTGATAGTGTGATGGTCTGTGGCTGCTTTGCTGCTTCGATCTTTTCTGTGTGGACTTTACATATTCTCCCCCGTCTGTGTGGGTTCTCCCCAAGCACTCCAGGTTCCTCCCACATCCAAAGACATGCCCTTAGTGGGGTTAGGTAAATTCATTATTATAGATTGCACATAGGTATGAATGTGAATAGTTGTCTATCTCTCTGTGTTGAAAATTAAAGGATGGATCTGAACCATGCAAGTTTGACAAATGTGCAAAATTTTTAAAAAGTAATCAGGAAGGAGTGGCAAATACTTCCGACAGCATTGTTTTCTACACAAGACTTAAGATTTCATACAATAGTGTGCACTACTCAGTTCACAAACACAATCTGAGTTTACAGAAACCATTTTACATAATAGCACAAAAACATTTTAGGAAACTCAGGAAAAAATCCAAAAAGGTGGCAGGTACCATGAGGTTTAGGGTTGGGGGTTAGGATGTGATCGTGGCTAGGTTTAAGGTTACTAGGGTACAGTTAGGGTTATGGGGTTAGATTGAGGAGATAGAGCCCACAGGCCATCAACCCCGATGGCCTTGAGTCCTACATCCCTCTCCAAATTGAGGTCAGTCCCCAGGTAAGTATGAATGTCTTTTATTTTGAAAGGTAAGTATTTATTTTCAATGTTATCCTTTTTTGTGTCCGTGATTTCCCAGGGTTATGGGGTTCGAGTTAGGGTTTAGTGCGTGGTGTGATGTTGTTTCCATATTACAACTATGTGACTGTTATACTTTCAGTGTTGAACCTGGATCAGTATTAATTATGATGATTGTATCTGTTCTGATATCCACAGGGGCCGATGGACCAGACACTCCTTTAGTGGCTTCTTTAATCAGCAAAACAAATTTAAGTCATGTTAGCATCAGTGGAAACTTCCATTAAGTAACACAGCGTGCCATTGAACAACAAGAGCGATTGTTTTTGATTGTTTTATTGGCCTTAATCACCGATTGTCATTAGGAACACTGATGATGGACTGAATGTTGTTATTATTATTATATCTTATTGTTATGATATTAAATGAAAGCAAATGCATAGAAAGCAGGGAATTTGTACTGATTTTTCACTGACCTCATGTTGGTTACAGCATTGGTGCAAAGGTGAATATGATATTTTGGACGTGTGTGCTGCCCACGATTCACTGCATGCTGACAGAAAAATAAATCAGATTTTTTGGAGATGCAGGCAGCGCAGAGCTTTATTCCAAATCAGCGTGCTGCAGGACACGTACACTTCTGCTGTAACCCTGAAGTGTTTAGTTTTTGCCCTTCTTCATGTACAGGTTGTTTATCTGAACAACACAATGAAAGCCCCCCTCACCCACGTCTTCTGTCCTCATTATAGTTTTCTCTAATCATCTTAATCTGCCGTAAACTGTCTCACTACTTTATATCTTTATCTCAAAGAACACTGGGGGGGAAAAAAAGTCTCTTCTCCCTCAGCATGCCTATCTCCTCCCACATCCTTTCTCTCTGTCACACACGACACGTACTTAGGCACAATCGATGTCAGCCATCGGATAAGTTGGATGCTGTTATGTATCTGCTGATGAGGAAAGAAAGGCAGCTGTTCTACAGGGTCCGTAACATGAGGGATCCAGTTACACTATTCAAGGAAGTTTATGAGTGTTCCCATGAGAAGATCAGGGCTGTTTTAAACCTCCTTATCAAGTCCAACGAATTTGTCAGACAGTCACGGCATATTGGAGCACTGACAAAGGCTGTCTTTGTGGTCAGGGTTGGTTTTCTCCCCATCTGTTAAGAAGATCTGCTTGTTTTTCAAAGCATCATTGGCCACCGTGAAGAGAAAGGCTCTGCGACCGTGCTTTTTAATGCGTATTGCAATCAGACCTCTGAAAGATAAACTTATTGCCTTATACCTGTTTATTCACCAAAAAACCCAACAAAAAAAAAACAAACAGCTCGAATAGAGGAAAACAGATAAGAGAGTGATGTTTTCAACTACTCTCTGTTTTCATCATGTTCTTGCCAAATCCAGTTAATCCAGGTAGGCTGCAGACAGGCACTTACCAAACCTGAAGAACGAAAGAGAAAGAAAACAACAGATGATATAGTTGTTTTTTTTAAGCCTTGTGTGTTTGTGAATCAATGTACCATGTCTCTTCGAGCCTGCGGAAGTGCAGGTATCACAATGGCAAGTATAATAATGGCTCTCCCAACCCTCAGCTACACCCTTCAACAGGCTCCCTTATCTGATGAGCATGAACATATACACTGAGAGACGCTGAAAGACACAGAGAGTCGCTGAGAGATACAGTCAGAGTTTCAAATGCCGTCAAAACAGATGTTATCTGCCCTCTTCATGTCTAATTACCTGTTTACTCTGAGGGCCTATGAATAGTGAACAGCACGGCCGCTGGCATCGCTGATAAGGAGTCACTTTAGTTTGAGGAAATATTTAGACATCAAGATTGTGGAATGATTTCATTTCTCCAGTTTCTACACTGGCATGTGAAAATGTGTGCTTTCTCTTAAGCTGACACTGCAATACCTTATAACTCCCTGTACAGGTTTAACCTCATGACCGACGAGCGAGGTTTTCATTTAGAAGAATGATCGACAATTAAAACACAGGAGTGAGCAAGAAAAATGCCCGCAGTTATGTTTTTAGCATTTGTTGGTCTGTGAGGTTTGCATAAGGGCACGCGCTGCACAAAGTCAGACAGATTAGCAGTGTGAAAGAGCTGAAATATCCTATCATCTCCATCAGACCTGTGCTCACACTTCAGTTATGTTACTACAAACATGCCCTTCTTAAATATGTAAAGCCCTAAATCCTTTGTGTCATCTTATCAGCACCGTACTGAGTCAGACCAGCATGCCATCCTGAAGGAAGCTATAGTTGCTTCTTAGTTTGCAATGCTGTTCCTCAGCTTTTGTATAAATAAGACAAAAAACAGCCTCGGCTGTAAGGCGCTGTACACGTTATACAAAGTATACACTATAGATAACAGTCGGTAAATCAACAATAAATACACAATAAATATCTAATTGTGCAAGAAAGAGTGTGTTTGTGTAATCAAAGCCAGGATATGATGCTCAACTAGACTCAAACAGGATTTTTAAGTGTTTTTAAAATAACTGAGGGACTGGGCACCACTGAAAAGACTCCATCGCCTCTGCTTTTAAGCCTGGATCCAGGGGTAACCAAACCAGTGTAAGGAAGTCAATATAGATTTAGATGTATTTACTATGATGTAAAATCACCCCGGTGGTGAGTTAAATCTTTAAAATTTAATTCAACAATAAAGTGGCTATTATATTCTATAATTGCTTTTGAGTTGGTCGTTCTTTCCCAACACTGAAACACAGTATAAAGAGCAGCAGAAGTGAAATCAGTTGCAAAGATGATAAAAATCTCTGAAGTTTGGAATATTACAGACTAGAAAAACACATGTTACTATTATCAGCTGAGGCCCTACTTTAGAAAGAGAAAAAAGGTCCACACCCACATGCCACAGTTTTTTATCAGTTACTAACAATATGAAAAACAACCCCAAGTGTTCCTTAAATAAAGGTCAGTACAGTGTCATCATTAAGCTCGTATTTGTTCATTTCCCTAATAAGTAAAACTCCCTCATAGTGTTTTACTTAGTTTGTCGTCATAATTTTGATATTGTTCACCGAGCTGTCTGGTTCTGGACCCCACGGGAGATTGTCACATTTGCTTTTCAACCATTCAAAGGACTGAGGTACCATCTATCTCTGCATGGGTCAGCCTCAGAAGCTCATATGCTGTAAATTCATTGTCTTTGGTTGTTTTTTGCAGCCATGGACTAATTCATTGTCAAGTGCAAGTCTGTTTGGGTCAGTCCACAATCGCTCTCAGCTGACACGGGATAGTGTGGTGTAAGTCTCGCTGTAACGTTGGACCTGCTTCAGAATTTTGTCTTTGTTTTCTGTATTTGCACAGCATGTTTAAACTTGGTGTTTGGTGAACTTGAGGTTATCGAGCATTGGGATTTCGTGGTTGTAAATTTGCCAGCAAGAACAGAGAAACTCTTTAGGGTTTGGGGAATATTTGAGTGGAGCACAGCATCACTCAGTGGGAAGGAAACTTTTGACCTCATCTAGGGAGAGGGAGAAAAGAGCTCATCAGAAGTCCAGGTGATAGCACACCTGCAGAATGCTCTCTTCCACCGAAATGCTTCATAGCCACAGTGCAGCAGGTGTGAGTCTAAGTCTCACTTCATAAACTAACAAGACATAACTCGATTTGAAAAATCATGCTGCCAAACTTCTTGAAATTTTTATTTGTACAATCCAGGTGCTTGGAAAAATATGTTGATTTGTAGTATGTGTTACATCCATGAGTGTACAGGGCTATAATCACACCAAAGCTTCCCAAAAGGGGTCACAAAATGTGCCCAAATCTGAAGTGTACATCACATTTTGTGCGTTATCCTAGCTTATTGTTATACATCGCACAGAACATACCTTAAGAAACATGTTCTCTTACTTTATTATCTACCAACTGCCAGGTATACTATACAATCACCGTGGCATGCAGGAGGTGAGCCACATGACAGCTTTACCTCGTCAAGCCCCGCTTTCAAGAAAGCAAAGCTGACAACTGCTGATTGAACTCGATGCCTCACGGAGCTCCGTTTATCTCTGATTTAAACAAAGATGCCTCTTGGCCAGCCTTTGTATTTGTATTTATGTCAGCATGTTTAAGCATCTGGAATGTGTGATGTTAAAAAATGATTCGCTTAGCTGACTCTCTTACTGTTTTGTTTCCACTCGTTTTCCATGTGGTGCTGTCTCTAGAAAGAGCAGTTTATCTCTTTGCAATCAGGGCATCAGCTCTTTGAAGAAGTCAGGTCTCATTCTTTCGCCTTCATTGACACCAACTGCAATTTTATCAGAGTTTAACTTCATGCAAATGCTCGAAATTTTTTCAGCTTGAGAGCACTCAGCAGAAAGTTTCACTTTAACCTCACACTTAATGCCAGAGTGACTGTTTGAAAGTCATCCACACAGCTTTTATACAAACTGTGGTAAATGTATATTTGATCATTTCTACAAAACATTGCCCTGTAATTAGATCAGAAATTCCCCAAAGCACCAAATTATTATTATTTTCATTTTTTTTAAAAAATAAGCACTCTTAACAAAGGTTAAATGTATAAGCATTAATTTATTAATAATTTATTAATCAACAATGTCACAAGTTGGCTGTGCAAACCCATGTCATATCCATACAGCAAGATTTGTACGATAGCACATTTTCATGAGCGAACTCACTCCACGAGATGGATAAAGTCAACACATGAGCAAACATCGTATTCCAAATCTGACAAAGAATCAACTGTGACAGTGAACATAGATTTTAGAAGCTCGGAGATGATAAACTTTATAGTTATACATTTATTTTCACCATAACACTGGGCCCCAGGGGCCACTGTAGTCCCACAGGTAGGGTCTGTATTGGTAGGCTTTGTAGAAGGAAGTGATCAGTGATGATCTGACCGAATCCTCTTTCAGACCCAGTCCTTCTGCTTTGTACAAATCCTTACAAAACTCTGATGTCTGCTGCTTCCGCTTCGTTTTGTACCTCCTGTTCTGAAACCAGATTTTCACCTGGGTCTCGGTTAGTCTTAAGGTTCTGGCCAGCTGAGCTCTCTCTGGGGCCGACAGGTATTTCTGGTGATTAAATTTCTTCTCCAGTTCGAGCACTTGGAGGTGTGTAAACGCAGCTCTGGAGCGCTTCTGCTTTCCGGGAGAGGGCAAAGTTGACTCTGAGGAGCTGGGACACGATGTGTCCAGAGATTCTGTGAAGCACAGATGAGATCCAGTCGTTAAACAGGTAAACTGGTTTACAGCAGGCTTTGTGAACTTGTTTGTGATCATTGTGAGATAAGCAGCTGCCATTACAAATTAAAATTTTAAAGCAAGTCTTTTGTTGTTACTCTGCATCATTCTGCACATTATTCACAGTAAACAACACACATCAAACAGATTTGGTCACTTTATCTAAGCACAGCAACCCTGCTGCTGGAAGCCTGCAGACGCTCACCTGTCTGTAATCCAAAGGCTGTTTCCTGAAGACAGAAATGTGGTGAAAACTTTCCTGGTTCTTCATTCCACTGCGAACATCTTTCCTCCTTCTGCGAGCAGCATTTATCATTAAATCGCGCGCTGTCCTTGTTGGAGAGGATGTCCTCAATGAGGAAGGAAGTCAGTGGTTTGGCCGAGTCAGACATTTCCAGCCGGTAATTCCAGAAATCCGAGGACTCTCGGTGCATCAGAGGCGCAGTGGGAGAAGTGGCTGAAGCACTGTGAGTCCTCACACACTTACACAGTCTGAATTTATACAATGGCAGGGGCGGGCTCAGACTGCACAGACGGGTTAAGGAGGCGGGACGGCTAAAGTTTACTTCTACTTTCACTAACTTTCATTCAAGGTTCCTACTCAGCTCTGCTGCAATATATCAAGTCCATAAAAACATACAAAAAGAAGTACTCATCCTTTTTATTTTAGAAGTGATCTGTATAGAGAAAGATTTTAAAAATTCAAACATGTCCGTGTAAAAGAAAAAAAACAACTTTAGGTTGATTGTAAAAAGATTAATTTAAATATTTGTAGGTGTCTTTATGCATGCTTTTATGTTTAAATGGAAAAACAGTCTGGTGTGGTTCTACTTATACACATGTGCAGAAAGGTGTCTAATATGTGATCTAAACTCAAACAAAATGATTAGAAACTCATTTCTGTACAAGAAAAATATAATGGGTACATGTTGGCAATGTACTTTTTTAGCTATGATCTATTCCTACCAGAGATAACTGAGTGACATCCAAACTTAGCCAATAAACCTGTATCAGAAAAGCAAGCATTGCATGTTCACAAAGTGTGTTTAGTCTTTCTGTGGAAGAAGTTTGAGTCCACAAGGAGGGACAGAGCTACCTGCTCCAGACACACTAAAAAGTCTCGCAGTGAGCCCTCCATCAGCTCAGTATTGTAACCCATTGGCTTCAGCGAGACAAATGTGCCAGTAGCGGGGGTGGGTGGGGGCCAGTGGCTGGGGTCAGAGTGGGTGGTCATGCCTCCTGAAGCACTAATGAGTTGGACACATTTAGGCCGGCTCCTGAATGGACACGCTCATTGTTTGACGGCTGTTTATTTGTTGTTCTCTGCAGTCCGGCCTGACCTTTCTCCGTCCACTAAGATGTTTACAGGCGGTGTCGGAGTTGCTCTGGGATTTCATGCTTCATTTGGAAATGCGTGAATGTTGGTATGACAAACACAGTCCTCTCCGTGGCCCCTGATGGCGCTGACTCCACCAGCTTCTCTTTGCCAAATACACACTTACATCACACTGATGGCTGCTACTATTATCAGCAGCACTTAAACTGCATCACTGTATGCATTATACACTGTATATGAATATACAGCCTTATATGTTTAATATATAGATAAATATTATCACCAGACTAAGTCATGTCTGTCACTTTCTTTCCTGTGTTGTGGATAATCATTTATGAAAGCTATCTGTGTGTAATCTCTTGAGGTTCCTCGTTTGCATTACCTGCTGTCTTGTCAACAGCGTATTAAGATTAAATGTTTGATTTGTCTCACCATGAAATCTTTGCATGCGACCGTCTGCCTGTTAAAGTATGTTGAACTGTAAGCACAGAAAATCCCACTTTTGTCTAGACATAGTTGGTTTGTTCCTCGTAAAACTCCTTACGTTTATTTTTGGATCATACTGTACTGAACGTGGAACCAAGCGAAACCACACTACAGCTGTGTGCAAAATGACTTTCTACTAGAAATGCATACATTGCATTTATTTCAGGCATATGTCACTTTTATTTCACCATCTAAAAAACATTTGATTGTGGTTATAACGATGCTTGACAGAATAAGAAACCTCACATACTTGTCTGATGACATAAGCAAAAACAAGGTCAGCATGGACAGCGAGCGCCTGGGCTGTGTGGGGAGGGGAAGTCCTACGATTGAAGTGGTTCTTTTAAGACTCTGTGCAGTCATCCACCACCCTTATTCTGTGACAATCGACATGATTGCTCCGAACAATGGCATTCCCTCTATAATCACTCTGTCCTAGACAGTCATGGCATGGTTATCTAGATGTGCATCAGAGGTAACATAAGAGAGCTGCTGACCTTTCAGCCTAGAAAGGCATTTGTCCTCCCCGGTGCAGTGGTGACGATGTTTTCTTTGAGCCACCAAAAGTTTTTGTGCCATCAATCTTCTGTTATTTTCTTGCTGTTTCATTATCTGAGATGATGACTGCGAGGACTTGTCGCAGCAGCAGATTTGTCAGCATTCTGTCTTCTTATCTGCTCAGCATCAGAGTTGTTTTATACTGTACCCTACGACTGGCTGTTGCACAAGAATCCTCTTTGTAAAGTGTGTGACATAACCAATATGTCATCAGAGGGAACAGGTCAGTTTAAAGTTTGCACAAAAAAGTAAATGATAAAGAAACAATTACTCTGAATTTACTAACTATGAACCATTTTTTTCTTCTCCAAATTCAGTGAAGGGAAAATTAAAGTAACTTATCTTTGACCTATGTGAGATAGTTTTGCGCTATGTATATGCAATTCTAGTGTTTTCCACTAGAGGGAGCTTTAAAGCCAGTCTGACACCTACTTTAAAGGAGAGGGATTATGTACCATGGACTGTTATTTCGTCTACAACCAGCTCAGCTACAAAATTCAACAGCTTCTTAGTTTTGTTTAGGCGAGTTGTTGCAATGTGCATGAGCTCCTGCGCAATCATAGACAACAGTTCATCATTTCATCATCACACTGACATTTGAAGTCTCTGACATAGTCAGGGACGCATCTTTCTTTCTAACCACAGCATGACTTAAACCCTTTGTGGATTTTGGAAACCATAATGTCTCTTCAAGCGATGGTCAGACTCACGTCATTCTCTATTTAAACTGCCCCTCATCACAAGCAGTGTAATCAAGCACCTTTTATGTGGACGAGGAGAAAAGAAAAACTCCCTTTCCACCTTTTCAAAACAAAGCACAGGTACTGCGCATGAGCTCACAGTTTTCCTCTCTGAAAAGACACAGATTTGACTATTCATTAGTGAGATGTTGCTGAATGTCATTTAAAAAAAATCTTTATCTAACCAATTACTTCAGTTGAAAGACGGTTACGGTGTCATGAGATCACAGGGTTACGTCATTTTAAGGCTTTTCTTTATGCTTCTAAATTAAAATTAAAATAGTTCACACCAAAGGTTATGGCTACACGTGATCTATAATAAAATGTATTTATTTACTGGTGTTATTAAGAAGAATGAGACCTATATATATTTTTAAAGTTACATTTTAAAGGCATACACCATTAACATAACTTCTGCAAAGCCCTTCTACACACACACACACACACACACACACACACACACACACACACACACACACACACACACACACACGCACACATAGAGTCATTATCTGATCTCTCTTGGTCTCCTCTCTGTCTACAGCTTCATCCTTATCTATGCAGAGATGCTCCTTCAGCCCGTGTGTCTTCTCTGAGAGGTGTTTATTCTCTGCGTTCACGCGCAATAAATGACACAAACCCATTTTTCCTCCAATCACGTGATAAAATAAAAGTGATTTTGACGCGGAACGAGTCGCGTTGAAATATATCTCTGATGGATTTGACGTTATGATTTTATAATTTTAAATTAATGCCACACTTTATTACTGTAGAGGTGTAAAGAGACGACTTTAATGATCAAAAATAACTGAATTTTATTTTACACAAATCTGTGTTTGGGGGTTTGATTGGCGCTCACCTGCCTGTGGCTCGTCGATACACGACACGTCAGACTGGAACTGTTTCCCACTTGATTGAAAGTTTGAAAAAGTTAAAGAGCCACTCTGTCTGCGGGTTTGTTTACCAAGCAGAGCCCCGGGACAGGACAAGCTCTCCGGCCTTATCAGCGGATTTGTGAATGGGGCAATAATGAGCTGAGTTTTGATAGAGCAGCGCTGTCAGGTCAGATGTCACTTCATCCATTAGCTGTTTGATGGCTCTCTTTGATAAACCCGGCAGACGACAACGCCACAACCAGTTACACTTAAAGGTTCCTAACAAGGTACGCTGTCGTTTTTGAGCTCATCCTGGAAAACTGGGTGACAAAGTCTTTCAAATTTATATAATAAGTTTTTTTCTTTCTTTATTTTTTAAAGCTCCACTCAAAAGTCACGGAGAAATTTAAAAAAAAAAAAAAAACCGAATAATTAAAAAGCAGTTTAGTACATTAAACCTATTTTTAAAACATACTTTATATGAAGTCATCATATTGCATGTCTTTATACTTAAGGATAGACTACATAGAGGTAGAGGATTGGTTGTCCCATTGCTTGTTGCTGCCGCATTAGAGGGCACTGTGGGTATTTTACGCGTTCATTTTGCACTGGTCAATTTGTGGAGTTTGCATTTTTATGAAAAGCTCACGCAACATTAGTCGTTTTAAAAATGCACACTTATAAAGAAAAGCCAAAAGTAATGGATTTGATTTGAATCCGTTTTTACCGTGCTAACTACATTAAAATATTTGTAATTTTTGTATTTGCCAAACAGTGATTGGTCGTAATTAAACTGCTATAAATAACTTGTTGCCATATAATATGTGAAATATATCCCAAATGTGTCATTCATGAATGATATCAAGCCATCTTGAGCCACAAACAACATTCCTGTCACAAGGTAGACACCGCAATCAGTTTTTGGCAAAGTGACTTTTATATATATGCACTTTATTTATCCAGATAAAAACGTCTCGTTAATATTAAAAATGTCTTTTTAAGAGTAATCTGGCCAATAAGAAGAAGAAATGGCAACAAATATAACAATAGTTCTGTAAACAATATTTACGTGGCCAAAAAAGACCGGATTGGTTATAATGTATAGGTGCAATAAGACACAGTCATAAAGATACTTGAACAACTGATTTTTAAATTGTATATAAAGACCCTTTGTAAATCGTGTTCACTGAAGTCTGTTTACAAATACAAGTAATTTTAAGTAAAGATATTACACACCTATGTGTAAGGTTTTTGGCACCTATGATGCTTCCGTGTGCTGTCTGTCAAAACTGATCTCACACAGATCATCTCAGGCGGTCCAGCAGTACGCACTTGTCATAACTGTGACTCGTGTGATTCTGATTGCAGTAAAGGGTTGCCACATTAAAACTAGCAACCTTAGAATAGAGATCCCGGAAACCTTCTTTACC
This sequence comes from Oreochromis aureus, assembly GCF_013358895.1. Lineage (NCBI taxonomy): Eukaryota > Metazoa > Chordata > Actinopteri > Cichliformes > Cichlidae > Oreochromis > Oreochromis aureus. The sequence goes on from NC_052953.1 coordinate 24,594,180, forward strand.
TGGGCGATCGAGCATGACCAAGACTTAAAATGGAGAGTCAGATAGATGATAATGTAGTTCATTTTTATCGTGTTTGCGCTGACTCGCTCAGTTTACCTGTTGCAAAACCCGTTTTTTAAAGATATCACTGATACATGAGTTCGAAACAATATGATATTTATTCTGAGTTTTTTGTGGCTTTAATATTCTACATTATTAAAACATCGTAAGAATGAAGAATATTAACTATAATAAATAAAAACTGTGGCTGGTTCCGATTCACGGTTTAAATAGAAAAACGGTTTAAAAGTTCATTTCTTAACTTTGATATATTGATATATTTATCTAAACAGAACAAAAATTTATGCATTCTTATCACCATTTTTTACTGAAACCCACTGATAACCAACCGTGTTACAGGGCTGGTTGTCACTGAGTGTCGTTGATGCTTCAGTAGTTTTTGTTACAATTAACTCAGAAATGAAAGGGCAGCCCATTTTGAGCTGTCACCTTAGGATTCGATTCATGACTCATTATTGAAAGTAATTCAATGATCAGGAAAACAAAAAGTATACCAACCAACCCCGGATTGCCCTAATTCAGAATTTGCGTCTAGACACAGAAAAGTATAACTGAATATTAAAGCGTTTATTCTTCACAATCGATCCATCAGAAAATTTTTGAACAACGGAAAATTATCATACGATCCCACACCAACTACACAAATTTGATACTGAAATGTCTCAGTGGTTCCTGCTATACAGCCGTTTAGTCCCTTTATCACCAGCCTCTTATACCCTGTAGAGAGGCCCGAAACGGCCCGTGGCTGAAGTGCGTCTCGGTGTTTCCTGTTAAATCATTCAGCTGGCTGTTGGACATCTGTGCCGCAGAAGGTGACGCGCCGTGATAACTGCAGCCGTACATGCTGCTGTTTCCGTATCCAAGCGCGGGGTTATAATGTCCAAGTGTTACATTGAAGGGCGCTGAATGGGAACCGGCACCGCACAGCTTCCCGTCCCGCACCAGCACGGGAACCGCGACCCTCCTGGGTGCAGGCAGATAACCCGCCAGCTCCAGAGATTTGTCCTGCCTCTGTCGTTTACATTTGTACCTGCGGTTCTGGAACCAGATCTTCACCTGGGTGGAGGTGAGCTGGAGCACGTGGGCCAGGTGCTCTCTCTCCGGGGCGGACAGGTAGCGCTGCTGTCTGAAACGCCTCTCTAGTTGGGACACTTGAGACTGGGAGAAGAGGACCCGGGGCTTCCTTCGCACCCTGGGCCTTTGGGGGGGGTTGTTACAATCAGATGGACTGTCGAACCCGGTCATCTCTGCACCACAAAACAAAAACACAGTCACATACCTGTTTACTACCTAAAATTTGCCAAATCATTTGTAATTGAAATGTGCAACACTTCTGCCACATGTTTGTAAAATAAAGCTTAAATGAAGTGGAAAGTTGTAGTAAAAAATTAATTTGATTATTTTTTAGATTTTAATGAAAAAAATTTCCAAAACTCCAGACATTGACAACATTAAAAAATTTTGGTTAACTCACATTTTGATCTTGAAGTCTGCAGTTCGCAGAAAATTGTCAATTTTTTAAAATGTATTAATTTAGGTGCCGATTACTTTTGGAAACCATTGCAAGGCAGGAATCTCACTGGTTCAGTGAGATTCATGTGGTCTGTTTAGGTTATCAGACTAAGATCTAAAGGGAAAATGAAACCGTTTCATTCGGGCCGTCTCATTAACGCGTCCGGTATCGTGTTTTTGTGGAGCTGCCTAAATCCACAACCAGCGGCTCGTGAATTGAATTTGACTTTGTTGTCCACCGTGTCATCTCACCATGCTCGTGCATCTCCTCTTCTCCCGGGTTGTGAGCATCGAGCTTGTCAAGTATCTCCGAGGCGCGCGGCTCCGAGTGGCATTCGTAAAAGTCGCTCTTCTGGGGCGCAGCGTGCACGTGCTGATGATGCAAGGGCACAACCTGGTCAGCCGTTAGAAAATCATGCTCATAGTCGTGGTGTTGCTCCATCCTCAAGATATCCTTCACGGAAAAAGGCGTCGAGGTCGTCGTACTGGGATGCATGCCTTCCACTTAGTGCTTAGATTTGATCCTCGCTGAGCTCGAGCTGCTGTTGCTGCTGATGAAGCCAGAGGGATCTGTTAACTGACTGATGAGTGAGGGCCTAAGAAGATTTGAATCATTCAGTGGTCCAAGCTAATGAGCAAGGTAGATAGTCAACATCAGCCCCTGTTTGACCAAATGACCAACACCCACAGCCTGCGCACACTACTCTGCAGCCCCAGCTTTCCTTCTCACCTTACAGAGACACCTTTCATCATGTCCGCCCTTCTCTCCCTGCGAAAAAGGGCGCAATTCCCGAGTTTAATTAAGAAATGAGACTTTTGGTGAGCGCACGTGTCAGTAAGCACACGGCCTACCGCAAAACTCCTGGAGTTATAGCCAAAGTATGAGCTAATTTCTTCATTGTGCACAAAATAAAGTGATTGCCGACCTTTCTATGCAGGTTTTTAAGACTAATATCCTTGTTCAAGTTGGAAATCAGGCTGCAGTAAACATGATTTACGAAAGGCTTATATATAAAATAAAGAAATGAGCTGTTTTGCAAGTATCTCTCTGTTTCTCTGGCATATATCACAATCAGCCAATTAAAATATCTTTATTGTTAGGTTCTCTTTAATAAAAGAGATTTTATTATCAAGGAGACTTTTTTTTACCTGCGTAAATAAAGGATTTTAAAACTTCTTTCTTTCTTTCTTTCTTTCTTTCTTTCTTTCTTTCTTTCTTTCTTTCTTTCTTTCTTTCTTCTTTGCCAAAAAAACCTCAGAATGACTTCGGCATCATTGATGAGACATACTTTTGAGATTTGTTTTTCTGTTTTGTTTTTTTTACGAATACATTTATAACAAGGAAAACTATAGTAGCCAATCAAGGGAAACCATCACAGCCTAATTACTCTGTTTTAAAATGGGAGGCACTTATTCAGAGTCTCGCCAGTCCTCGCTCTTTGTGAGCTGAGCCCCTTAATCAGTGTGCAGGTCCTCGGGGGTTGAGTGATGTGGGGTGATGTTGAGCAGCTTTACCGTCAACATTGTTTTCGAGCCATGTTATTAGTGTTCTCAGGCCACAACAAACAGTAACATTACACCTGATGTTGTGGAAGTGGAGAGGCAGCGGCGCCAGCCTGCAATGCTTGACTGAAGGTCGAGACGCGCTTCCACAGACACAGGAACACGGACAGACACGGCCTGTCCACTGCGCGAGATATACAGAGGGCACTTACGGGGATGGGTGCTTTTGAGAGTATTTAAAGGGCCCTTTAATATTATAGAACAAGTGGGGTTCTAACAGACGAACACATTCAATGGTAAAGAACAAAAACCGGGAACTCGATGGTCTTCAGTGTGCTGCGTACCGCGAGTTAAAACAAAGATAACTCTGCCTTCCTGGTCAGGATCCTGACAAAGATATTTTTAACCTCAGTGAGACCTTTACCTGGATGTATAGAGGACTGTCTTTGCAAGTTAAGACTAAGCTAATTCATTTTAAAGTGTGTCCACCAGTTTTTAAACCACCCTTAAAATATTTTCTCTTCAACAAGTGCTAAAAGTTATTAGATTAGTTACTTAGACTACTTATGTGGTACTAACATTTGTTCAGAACCTGATAGACTTTTTTGTTAGTTCGATGTTTTTTATGCGTAAGAGAAACCAGGAAAATATAGCAAAACGCAAAGTAACACAATTAATAAAACGGCAGCAAAACACCCACAGTCCAGAGGAAAGTCGTGTGTCAGTGAACCACAGTGGGGCGCTGGGGGGGAAAGGGGGGGGGGTTTCTTCAACTAAATGAACACCTCACGTGCGCTCCAGTGCAGTTTCTTCTGATCCAGATTTGCACAACAGAAATGAATGTATACTTTCTAAAAGTCAATATGCCAACATGTTTGAGTTTTGGGCTAACAGATTAGAAGTTAACTCATTCTGACTTATTTATTAGGCATGTCTGGTATAAAACCTTCCAGATCCAGTAAAAAAAATCTGCTAATGGTAATAACAATTCAAATAGTTTTATGTAACGCAATAAAATCGTAGCTTAAGCCACAATGAATCATTACGTTATTTTATTAATCATAAAGGGGCTCATTTATGTCAGATGTTTGAATAATGAACGTGAATTATTCTGTCCTGTGTGGAAGTCACAGACTTTAGTGACTATCTGCAGTGCAAAAATTGATATTCATAGATTTTTACTCCATCATTGTCCAGCATGTGTACAGTGGGGCATTCAAAGATGAAATGGGGGTGCAGTAAAAAAGACAAAACAAAATAAGCAATATATCTTGTTTTACACACAAGATGTGTCACTGATCATCATGCCACGAGGATTTGCTACTTGCCTTGTGACTGTAAATGATTGTTTTATGTCATACCTGTTGGATTTGTTCTTTCAGTAAGAAATATGTTGTTTTTGTTTCTTCAGAAAAGGTTAGAAGAACATTTAAAACGTGCTCAGCTTCAGGTGATATTCTCACAAACAAGCTGACAAACCAAGAAACCTGAACTTCAAAAGCAGAAAGGGGCAAAATCTCACTGTCAACTTTCAATTGTTTAACACCTTGGGTATTTCATGGTGTCCAGTTTGATGAGTAAATTACTGCTGCAGTTTTCTCCAGAGGCTTGAAGCAATGCTCTCCCTGGGTTTCTGTGACTGCTCGTGTTTAAAATCAAAGCCTTTCTCATTGCTTCCACCATATGTCCTCTAACTGTAACATAAGAAGGTAGCTCAGTACAGTTTACCACAAATACCCCTAATTCATCATACAGCAAAATAGGAGGCTGATAGCAGCTGAAAGAAGACACAGGGTCTCCTTACACTGAGTGAAACTGAAACCAGCCTTAGTATAGCCTAATATGCAACTAAAGCTACTCCTCAAATCTTACATGACATTGATGTTTCCATTCAGGAATGAAGGAGACTTTCAGGCAGAGTCTATGTAAACTCATAGAGTAGTTACAAGATATAAGATCATTTTCTTACACTGAGGTTCACTCAGAAAATTGCTGACAGTGAAAAATGCTATCAGAGGCACCAGGGTGCACTAGTTGCTTGAAATGACTACACACAGCCTGACTGCCACCAACCACAGTTTCTCTGTGCTTGAAAACTCCAACAACCAGAGCAACATTACTGAAGATAATGCGTGGTTCTGATCATTCGCAGCTGTAGATGTGGATACTTGTGCTGTACTTTCACAAACAGGGGATTGGGATAATATACTTGTAGTAGTCAGCTTTGGAAACTTTATTATAATTGCCGATCATATCCAGTATCTATTTTTGGGATTAACAGAATTTAGATGAATTTCGATGAAAGATAAAATTTGAGCAAACTTAACTTTTCTAGGCTATGTGTTGAGTGTTCGGACGTGCAGTCGTCTTCTTGAGCAGTAGTACTCAAACTGAACTTGATCTATAGGGGGAAATAAACAGGAGTTTACTGATGCCACTCAGGATATTTATTCCACCAAAGTTTACCTTGGGTGGTTTATTAATTGTTAAGTAATTTCTGTAGAAATTGTGGTGGAACTGTTGCTACAGCCATTGTCTCTTGTGTGTTTTTACTGTCTCTTTTCCTGAAGAAGTTACCGCCAGATGCACAGAATCAACTTTTTGAGCCTGGACCTGAATGTTGCTTGTTATTAAAGGTTGAATGTTTGGAAAACAAACAAACAAAAACACCCCACAGCAGACCTAGCAGCTGACACAATAAAGCACTGACAATAAGTAAATACTATATGCTTTAATTTTGAAAATATGGTATATTTAATATCCATTAAGTAATTGGGAACTAATACAGAGAAAAAGAAAGAGTTTAAATAATTCTGTTCAATTCCTATAATTATTCCAGGGCTTTTATTTTGGAAAAAAAAAGAGACTGTGGTCAATAGAAAGATTTCCTGTATGAAACTGAGCAATCTTATTTTGAAAATCTCAGGCACCTGTTGCCTCCTGTTAGTCACCGTCAGGCGCGCGCGCGTGTGTGAGAGAGAGAGGGGGCGGAGAGAGAGGCAGACAGGAGCAGCTGAATGACAGATTAAATCCTTGAAGCTGTGATGATTCGACTTTAAACCACAGAATGAGCTCATCAGGAATTTGATTAATAATTCAGCAGTGTAAGTGTCTGTGTTTCCCATAGTCCATTCTCAGTATCACACACAGTCAGGGACACTGATCCATTTCAACCATCTGTCTGAACTTCTAAGTCTTTAAAAACTAGAAGAAGTATGTTTGGCTTTATAGACAGTAACTGTTGTAACTGTTTTGGTGTGTGTGGAAACTGTCCCACGTTTGCACTACTCATAACTAAACACAACTAAACACAACACAGTAACTTAATGTGGATTTTTTTAAGTGCAAGAAAGGTATGGCCTGTAAATGGTAAATGGCCTGTATTTATATAGCGCTTTTCTGGTCCCTAAGGCCCCCAAAGCGCTTTACATATCCAGTCATTCACCCATTCACACACACATTCACACACTGGTGATGGCAAGCTACGTTGTAGCCACAGCCACCCTGGGGCGCACTGACAGAGGCGAGGCTGCCGGACACTGGCACCACCGGGCCCTCTGACCACCACCAGTAGGCAATGGGTGAAGTGTCTTGCCCAAGGACACAACGACCGAGACTGTCCGAGCCAGGGCTCGAACCGGTAACCTTCCGATTACAAGGCGAACTCCCAACTCTTGAGCCATGATCGTATGCGCAAACGAGTGACTTAATAAATAAAAGAATGAGTGTATATTTATTGCACATTGTTATCATTATTATAATTGTTATTATTATTGTTGTTGCTGTTATTATTGCCCCCCCCCCCCAAAAAAAAAGTCCAGGGAGGTAGCCAATCAGGTCAGCTCTTAGCACTGTTGTAAAAGCTGTCCTTGAGTCTGTCCACAACCTCAGCAGCCTGAATCTCCTGCCAGACGGCAGCAGCTTAAACACCCGGTGTCCTGGGTGTGTGCAGTCTTGTAGGATGCCGTGTGCTCTTTTAAGACAGCGAGTGCTGTACAGGTCCTTCATGGAGGGGAAAGAATGTCCAATAATATTTTGGGCCATGTTAATGACCCTCTGAAGTGCCTTTTTATGTGCCATGGTGCAGCTGGAGAACCATACACCGATGCAGTATGTCAGCACACATTAAATGGAGCAACGATAGAAGACGATCAGCAGCTCCCACTTCAGGTCCATTTTTCTGGGGATTCTCAGAAAATAGAGATGCTGTTGGGTCTTCTTTAAAACAGCCGAGGCATTTGAGCTCCATTGGAGGTCTGTGTCCATGTGCACACCCAGGAACTTGAAACTGGACACCCTTTCCACACATGCTGATGGGCTGCAGTTCAGACTTCCTCCTTCTGAAGTCAACTAGCAGCTCCTTTGTCTTTGTATATATATATATATATATATATATATATATATATATATATGTATGTATGTCCACCCATCCATGGCCATAGGTGAGTCTGAGAATGTAGATCGACCAGTAAATCAAGAGCTTCACTGTCACACTCATCTCTCTCTACATCACATCAGAGTCACCATCACTGTAGACATGGCTCAAATCCATCTGTCAATCTCCTGCTCCACTCGCCCCTCATTCATGACAGAGATCATGAGATACACTTTCCTCACCCGCATCAGCTTGGCAGTTGTCAGTTGCTTGCACCTGTGTCAGTTAAGCAGTGATGGCATTCTTCGTGTTTTACTGGAACAAGCCAATGTGTCTCTGAATGCACTTGTGGCTCCTCTTATACAATGACTTATAAAATCCAAAGTATTTTTAGTTTAGTTTTGTTAGAAATATATTCAAAAGAAGGATTTTAAAGGAAAATCCTTGATCGAATTATACTCCATGAGGCAGTTATTGCATTCCTGTCAGTCAAATGCCTACAGATGAAACGATGTACACCTGAATGCTTTAAGGAATGCGTCATTTGAAAGGAGACACATTTTTCCGCAACTTGGTCGTAGGCGATAACAGCCATAGACTGAAAACTGGGCTCACAGTCAGGCGAAAGAGAATTTCTTCTTCAGTTAACTGAGCCACTGTAGCTCATTCACATGTCTATATAGATGCATTTTACTTACTTATTAAATAACATGAAAACCACACATTTTACATTAGATGAAGTAATAGCATTCCAACAAACCTGCTAATGAGTCATTAATGAGTAATTAAAAAGTTTGAGAATTAGTGTGGAGGATCTTGTCAGTTATTACAACAATATCCATGCACTCTTAAAGAATTTCACATAAAATATTATTTTTGAAAACTCCGAAAACTCAGGTTTCAGTTACTTTTGCTGTTATTAATAATAAGTTATTCACTTTCCAACATTTGAATCAGCTTTTGTCTCTTCTGATAGATTTAATCAGATAAATGTGAATCCAAATGCTTCACGAATTAACATCCTCTCTACATTATCCCCGTAAACCTTGAACCATGAAATAGCTGTCAGAAAATTTCACATTTCCCGAAACTGGAGTGTTTATTGAATCGTCTAAGGAAGGTGCATTTGTTTTTAATTTGTTTCGTATTTGCTACATCCAGCATTTTTTGTGCAATTTTTGCTCACAGTTTGTTTATCTTCACCTGAAGATACTGTTAAGACTGACTTAAATTCACCGTCACATTCCCAGTAGGCTGATAGTGATACAGACTCTGTTTTTATTATCATTTTAAATCCATTATAGGTAGAAAAACAGTCAATCCCTTGAATTAACTACAGCAAACCTGGAGTCAGCTCAGACTTTGTGTCCTGATAGAGAAAGAAATCTGTGTGACCTGGTTATGTCCACTAGATGTCTCTGCTACTCTGTATTCATTTCAGACATGCATTTGTACACACTGTGCGATCAATAAACGAGAGTGCATGACTCTTGCTGTCAATCTCTTGAATCTACATGTCATGTTCAGTTCACATTTCATATGCAAAACTGCGATAAACGTATTGTGTCTACAACACCAGGATCATCTCAGAATGAAGTAGAAGCAAGCAGTGGGTTTATGTTAATCTCATCTTGTTAGCTATCCTGTTAGTCTCCAGCATTAAGAAAAGCCATAATGGTGGCTACAGCAATACCAGTTAAATCTGCCTGTGTTTTCCAGGGTTCGTCGTTCAGCTGGAGAGCTGTTAAAATAGCCAGGCGCTTCAAGAGAAACCAAGATTTAAGAGTGTTCAAGAGCATTTCAGCTGCACTCATGGATATGATGCTCAGTTGGCCCCATCACTTTGATTGGCTGAGGCAAAGATGGGTGCACAAATCTAGCCATCTACCTGCGTTTTCTGTGCAACTGAGTAAATGTTTAGTTTTTTGCATTCAGCACAGTCACAACTAAAAGCTGCACTCGATTCCAAGACAAATGCTTTGAGAGAGACGCTTTGGCACAAATGGAAAACGCTCCGTTTCATCTCTTTCCCCTGCCACTCCAGCTCTTTCTTGAGTAAAAAAAATTTGATCTCATTTTCTTTCCCGTCCTTGGGTATTTCCCCACAGAAATGAAGGGATAGTGATTGCTGGGTAAGATTGGAGTGGATCTAATCTTCCACTGCTCTCAGTCATACTCCATTTCACTGCACATCTAATTTGTCACACTGCTGATGAATATGCCACAAGTTTCATGGGAAAGAGAAGAACATAATGAATATAAAACACACTGGGAGAGAGGAGAAGTAATTGCCGTACCGCACAAACCACAGTGCATTGTTCATTTGTCCCATCAAATTGCTGACACTTTGCATGCACTGTGGATACATTGCTTTGCTCCCTCAGAATTCAATCAAGAGGTTAAAACAATGACAAACAATGGTGGGTCTGTTGCATGCCTGCAGGCTGGTATCAGAGGCTCTGTGGTCTTTTATGCCTTCAGGGTCATTCTCCCCATGCAGCGCTGTAGGGAATGCACGCATTTATGGCTTATATTCATGCGATGCTGTGATATTTGATGTTCTTTACGGACGTGCATGTACTGTAAAGCTGAAAGGATTTTGCAATGTAGCGCTGTTTCACAACTGCTTTTAAAAAGGAGCCACATTGAGGTAAAATAAACACAAGCAGATGGCATGAATTGCATCTGCATAATGATATTCTAATTTCGTCATTATTCATTATTATTCTGGTTGGGATTGTCAGGATGGTGATACACTCGGCAGCAGTCCAAGCAACAGGCAACGAAGTGAATAGGCAGGGTCAAAAATCTGTTCAAATGTTTCCTGGCAACAAGATGTTTCTGTGTGTTGAAAGCAGTAATTCCATCCAAATTGCCTTCAAAAGTTGCCCACTATATAACTGCAGCTGTGTAGACAGACTCTGTGAGACGCAGACCGTATGGAAGAATTCATTTATGTTGTGTTCCTGTCCATCATGCTTGCATTAGAGCCACTGATTGAGTTGAGATTGGATGTCTCTTTAAAGCAGATAATAGAATCTGTGTGCAGAGCTGCTGCATCACCTATCCACGAGACTGGAGAGCGGTTGATGAGAAAGCCCTTCAGGACTCTTCTCTAAATAGGCATGAAATTATATCTCCCTCTGACTGAGATTAGCGTCCGTGGAGCCTCTTACGTTCTGCCCCCTCTTTTCCTCAGGCTCTTAAACCAAACAGTCACTTTGCAGTTTCAGCTTGTTTGTGCTGAAGTTTAAGAAAGTTCATTTTCATCAGGAGGTGCTCGCTCCGTCCTTCAGCTTCCTTCACGGGTCCTGCGGGATTTGTCACACATACTGAGGGTGTTTGGTAAAGCAATTACTTTGCAAGTCAGCCGGATTCTCTTGTGATCCTTTTACAGTCATAAAGACTGCGCAGGCAAAGATAGATCATAGATGTGAATTTGAAGTCACTGAAAAGTAATATCACAGGCTACCACAGTGATTAATACGAAAGTGTGATACCACCAAATGGGAAATGATGCCTCATTATATTCTCTGGCACTTAATAGGAGCAGAGCTGAGACCTATGTAATCACGACCGCCGCGTGTTCCAGGTTTAAAAGATCATCTTTAATAGTGTAACCTTTATAGATGAGGCCTGGTTAGGCAGTGGCAGAAAGCCATATTAGATTACCTCTTCATCTCTTATACAAACACAAATAAAGCAATGCTGGTGTGCTCGACAGGCAGCCTGTGTTCATTTATTTTCACTCACTCTTCTGACAATGCACCTTTCTCAATGGAGGCATATGATAGTCACGGTCTGTGATGTTCAAGAGGAGGTTTAAAGATAAACTTACCTAGGCCTCCCACATGCCAAGCTTTACAGTTTTATTACATAATGTTCATTCATATAACCGATGTTTGAGAAAGTCGTCTCTATGAGAGCAAATGGAAAACATTTTACATCTAGGTGGTGAACGTAGTGGCGAGCATCTAGCAGCTAAAGTGCTACAGTTGGACTGAAAAGCAGACCTAAAAGGAAAAGGTATGGTAGTCAGAAAATAAGGTTCAATTTTGGCCATTCCTGCTGCCTTGCTGCTCACCTATAATCTGTCTTGACTCTAACCTGCTGCCACTGCTGCAGTTCATTTTGCAGTTCACTGCATTTCACCCCCTCATCCACTTGCACCGTAGGATCCACAATCTGACATAATCCTGCAAAGCCCCTTATTTTTGCATTGGTGTGAAGATCATAATCTATACATGCCAATGCTTTATATGCATTTAGAACACAGTGCTAATCGTAGTTTAGTGATAAAGGTTGTAGCTGCACACTCTGACTGCACTGCACCATAGCAAAGCTGGAGTGTGCAGCGAACTTAATATCATTTTAAGTGTCTTTCCAGTGTGCGGTGCAATGGGTAACACTATTTACGGTCTAATAAAAGGCATTGTAATGAGAAGTATCAGCAAAAGTGTTGCAGAAAAAAACACACAGCACAACACTGACACTTTGGATTGGATAATTGGGAGGTCGTGGTAGTTTAAAATCTTTTATAGTCTGAACATAAATGCATCTCAAAGCTTATGTAATGAGAAAATTCTCTCCTCAGTTTCCATCATTAAACTGCACATGTTGCAGTTTGCTGGTAGATAAAATGAAGGCGTCAAGTCAAGAGACATTTGTGAATATTTTTAGGCAAGCTGGTGGGAAAAAAAAATGCGAGCCTAAGGGACTTTAAATCAGCATATTATAAAAGATCGGAATGAGTGAAAGAAGAGCAAAGCAACATATTGCATACCATATGCCAGATATGATAAATATTTTATTTCTGATCAGCAAAAGACAGACAACTGATGCATTTGTATCTTTCATGACTTTTCAGTACAGAGGAAAAACCCAAACATATACACAGTATGGGCATATATGTATATGGGTATATTTTAAAGTGCAAGTGATTCACAAGGGTCAATCATGCGTTACATAGCATCTGTATCAGGAACTTCAGTAATTCCCTAAAATTAGCAATAACTTTTTGAATCTGATATTAAAATAAGTGTCATATATATATATATATGTATATGTATATGTATATATATATATATATGAATACAAAATAAACTTTACTAGTCACTGAAGCATTTCGATTTTGTTTAAGCACAACAACATTTATTTATGCATTTCAAGTCTTGAGAGGAAAGAGTACCACGAAGTGCCAGAAGTCAGGGAGATTTTCGTCTCTAGCATTGACAGAAACAGTTTCACAAAACTCACCATGGGTCAATTGAACAATATTCCAGTACCACCTTAAGCGCCCTATACCTGAATTCAACTCTGAAACAGAAAGAAATTAAAAGCTTTTCTTCTCTTTTTTTGTTGTTGTTGTTTGTTTTTTCCCAAATAACCTTCACTGGTCATCTAACTCGGTCCTGTCCTTGTCGAACGAGACATTCAGTATACAGGTACATTCTCTAAAATTACCAATACATTTTACTTGGTGAGGAAACAGTCAATTTGCCCGTGCCAAATATATTTGACATGGAGAATGTTCATAGGAGATAAATATGAAGACATGGATAGACATTAATGTGTGTTTAAATGCAAATATGGACCGATGCTGAGCTCACTGCATGTTGACAGATCAGAGCGGCCAGAGTGGAGGGGCATCCAGACAGCATCGATCAGGCTAGTAACAGTTTAGCAGCAGCTGTTGGGTTTTGGATTTACCCATGGACAACAAAGATATAGACATATGTATCAATAGCACATGAAGAAGCCCTGACCCTTCAGGATGCAAAATATTCCTACTTATCTCCATTCGCTGCGTAAATAAAATATGTTTCAGTTGCACATGTACTGAATGTTTCAATGCCCTTTATAGTGGTTAAGATGCAAAGTGCATATTTAACATAAAATATAAGCTAGGATATACTACAGTGTGACTATAGCTCTTAACTTCCTAAGAGATTCCTTCAGAACAGCTGTCCGCTTGCACCACACGACACAAAAGAAACGATTCACAGAACAAAACGAATGCGAGTGTAAAATAAAATCTGAAAGAAGTAAAACACAGAACCATAAAGCATTATAGAGGAGCATCGCCTTCACACTGTGAGTGCAGTATGAGAGCACACATGCTGCTGCTTGATTCACACAGCATCAGCTGGCACTGAATGAAATAAAGGTCAATTTCTGTGTTGCTGTGAATCCTTTGTGTGTGATTATTGCATAGTTTGGAATTTTAACATAGCTATTAAATTGACACTGAAAAATAAAACATCTCTTTTTCTGGTCTGAGCGTCACTCGGTTCACTAGTAATCCTCTGCAATTTTTTTTAAACAGGACTGGGTCCAGCTCATTTTCTATTGACTGAAGTCAAACGTAAGGCAATTACTTCTCACGACTTGGGAGTAAAAGAATTTCAAGACGACCGAATTGCGAGGTTTAAGATTAAAAATGGGATAGTTGCTAAATAAACCTGTATAGTAGTGAACTCAACCCATTCTTAGTTAAAAATTCAAACCTCCATACTGCATTTTCAATGTGCACAAATATTTACTCACTTACACAACATACTTTTATTCTCTAAACTAAGCCATGGATTATCCTATTGAAGTTCCACCATCTATCTGCCAGGTTCAGATAAAAGCAAACACCAGCATCAAGACCCTTCTTAGTGACTGTGGCTCTATGATCGTGCACTGGTTTGGGATGATTGTCTTGGTCTCTCAAAGCTGTGAAATCTGTTTTTGAAAGATAATCGCTTAACGGATGCGCAACTGCTTCGCTACAGCCTAAAGCTTGAGCATCCAAAGTAAACCAAAATCATTATGCTATTACATGAACGCTGCCTATGTTTATATTTCGTCTTGCTACCCATCGAATCATTAACTCTAGCTAAATACAAGGCCAGTCTTAGCAAAAAAATGGTTAAAAGTTTTGCTGTGAGAGATGTGGTAAAGGTTATGTCTCAGATTCCGTGTCATATATTCTTTAAAATTATGCCTCACCTTCATTCCGTGCAAAGAAAAGCACTGCAAGCAAGTGCAGAACCATCGAGAAGCTTTCCTAACAGGCCCCCCGGTGCTGATGTTTGTTTTACCTGGTTTAGATTCAATAACGTGCACGACTCCCCAGCACCACACGTGAGCATCTAGCAGCTGCACCGACAACCAGAAACTGTGTCAAAAAACTAAGCTAATGTTTTGCTGTGGTCCCGTGTAACCTCCGCGAAGTAGATCACCTGACCTGAATGACCAACCGTGTTCCCCTATGGCCAGCACAGAGTCATGACATGGGTCCCATTCAGTCACCAGAGTGTCAGCTCACTTCTTTTTTTTTTGGCATAGAGCTCATGTTCAAATAGGAGCCATGACTGAACTGCTCTTTAAATCTGTAAATTAATTAAAACTACAATAATGCATTAAAATAAAAAAAAAACATTAAATAATATAGTAGGAAAATAAATATCATTCCAACAAGGCTTTTGTTTTTCTCTTTAAATAGTCATTCTCCATCTTGACCTGGAAGCCAGTGTGCATGTCACATGATTCACCTCAGAGAGTGATGCTCATCAGTCCGAGAAGACACTCTGCTCTCAGTCTCAGCGGTGAACGTGCTAATCAGCTACTGCGCGCACACACGACTGCTTCGCACTCAGTTAAGAACATGGACACGGATCTCACTAAGCATGGTCCCATACTGGATATACTATAGAGCTCAACAGTCTTATGCATTGCAAGTGTCTGGATACAAGATATGCTAAAAGGACTTCTTCTGATAGACTTGGCCATGACCTGAACAATCCTTACATGCAGGATAATGATTTAAAACACATGACCATGGCTACATCTGCCATCAGAAATAATAATAAAAACAATCTATAAGTGCTATAGCTATACGCAATTTTGGTATTTCATGAATAGCATTCAGGGCAGTTTGAAGTTTTTTGGTCAGTTTAAGGTAACCTCTCAAAGGTTAGCATGAAACCTCTACAGACCTCACTCCATTATGAGCGCTCTCTTTTAGAGGGCTAGCTATGGCTGTCTCTGGTAACTTAGTATACAGTACATTTAAGTGTTATGATAGTGTCAAAAACAGTTATGAAACTCATTGCCACATCTCATGCTCACAATTCGACTGATCTCATTGCAGAAATATTAGATAAGTCTACTAGTAATTACCCATTCCTACAAATAAACCAATAATAACCAAACTACTGATTTCCTATTCATGAACAAATATCAGGATTATGAAATTGTATTTTTTTTTCTTTTTACTTTTAAAGTACTGGCTTGTGCTCTAAATTCATGAAACACTTTTTTCTCTTTTTTTTCTCTCCTTTTTTTTTCTTTTTAGCTTGTCGTCTAAAGAATTACGAATTAATCTCTGTTAAAGGACGATAAGAGGAGCGAACAGGACCACGTCGCACAAATGCAGCAGCCTCGTGTTCACCACTAACTGTGAGCGGGCACATTTGAAAACAGTCTATGGAAGATGGGGTTCTTTCGAGTCTAAAGTGTAGGATATATAATATAACAACAATCAAACTGATATCGACTCTATGGACTCTACGGGTGGTCCAGCATTCCCTAGAGGTGGGATTTCTGTAACTTCCAGTCTAGCAGAGGAATAGATTGGTATCACCTCTAGGGAATAGAGGAGCTTTTGTGGTGTTTTGAGGGGATGAGTGGAAGTGGAAGTTAGGAGCTGTCGCTGGCGGAGCGCTTTTTGCCAAAATGACTGGCAGAGTCTCTGTTTCGCAGATTAGGCTGGATCTTGTACACATGGGGACCCATGGACAGGCGCCAGCTCCCACGGCTCTCTGCTCCAGTTGGGATGGCGGCAGCTGCAGCCACAGCGGTGGATGGGCAGGGCTTGTTCTGCAGCAGCTGAATAAGCATGGTCATCTCTGGGCCGAGCCGCGACACCATGCTGGTCCTAACGCGATCCACCGTGTCCTCATCACAGTCCATCAGGCTCTGTAGCAGCTTACCATAAAACCTTGGACCACAAAGGCATCACAGAATGAATTTTTACATTTTTTTCAGGGGCTTAAAAGGGAAAAAGGACAAAATGTGCAGCACAGCAAGAAAGCATGTCGTCGTAATCTGTAATGGTTCAAAATTAGCATTTCTATGCACGCATTCTAGATGGCCTGATGTCATCTCTATGGGCGTAACCATCCCAGCTCCAGTCGCTGGCCTACTAAGCTTCGTGCTCCACCCTTCTATCCTTTTGTATCCACTCCCAAACTGCAATTCTATATGTATTACAACAACAATAGGAATGAAACCATCCAAAGTTGACATTCCTGTTTGATTTTCTTTTGTTGCATGAAAGAATGCAAAACGCTGATGCTAATCAAAACATGCAAATCAAGACAAGTGTAGTCATTGCTTATGCTGCTCATAAACAAGCTGTACTCTCTTATTTGCCTGAAATTCTCAGACGTTTTTTCTTCAACTTGGTTTTGGGAAAACTTGTAAAGCACATACGGCAGAGGACGATCTCACCTGTTGGGAAAGTGACTTGGCAGCTGTGCCACTTCACCAATAGCATCTGGATTTGATCGGGCAACCGTGCAGATATCCAGCTTGCTGTAACACTCCTCTTGGACTTCGGATATCATTCTTTGAAAGGCGGAGCAGCGGCGGATGGTGAGGAATGCCTTCGAGGTGATGCCATTGGCAATGCACTTAAGGCTCTCCTTCACAAACGCTTTACCCTGTAAAAAAAACAAAACAAAAAACAGCAGTGCTTTACACACTCTTGTCCTGACACATACGCCCATATAATCCTCCACAGCTCATGTGCACATAGCAACAGAGAATGAAAGCATATACCTGAGTGTCAAATTTAGCAGCACTGTATAGGAAGGACTTGCAGATGTCATGCATGCCATCTGTGTCGCAAGTTGAGTTTTCCAGGCAGGCGAAGGCTCCGCAGCCAACTTGGAGGGCACTGCTGAGACAGCGTGCCACATCTGCTGTGGGCACAGAGAATGAACCATCAGCAGGGGAGTCAACAGTGGGTTCACTGGGAAACATTGCACACTCACTAAGCTCATTACTGAAGGGTTGCCAGGGTTTCAGCTAAAAGAGAAAATGCAGTGAACAAAAGAGAATTTTCATACTTTGGTGCTTCACAAAACACAGACAGACAGTCACTCGGGGCAAACAGTGACTTGACTGAAGATTGGACACCTTACAACTCAAAGAGTCTCAGACATTATTTGGCACCACTTCACTTTTCTCTTGGCAGGGACTTATATTCCAGTGTTTGGTTCTTTTCAGCAGCGCTTGGATGAACAGCGCCAGAAATACCAAAGAGTTTCCTGAAAATTGTTGGCATGCCTGTAGACACACATAAACATACAGTTGCACCCCTCAAACACACACACACACACACACACTGTCACCAATCTTTGTCTTCAATTATGTTAGACAAAATAGCTGTCAAGTTGATCTTGAGGACTCTGCCTCCAGAACCGATCCCATGTACATCTACATAATGAATTACACGTTCACAAAATGCTGCCATGCTCACTTCATGATTAACCCACTAGCAACCCCCATCTCTATGACAGAGCTGTGACACAGCCATGCCGCAGCAGCATTCGATCCATGTGCCAGAAATTTAGAAAAAATGATGTTAGCCATCAGGGACGCACATGCACACACCCGGAGCTGACTTAAATTTTGACACCAAGACAGAGGTCCAAAACAATCTGTTTCTTTATCCTTGATCTGAGAATCCGCTAAGATGGCAAACAGCCTGGCTGAAGACCTTTGTAATAACCATTAACATGTCACAGAGGAGCCCAGAGCCTTCTTGGCCTTTGAATCTGGGCCCTTTTGTTGACCTGCACAGTCAGATTAAGTCTGTCTGCCACCAGGGACTAGAGATTGCTCTGAAAACACAGAGAGTGAGCTGCAAATCTTATGATGATGATGAAGCAATTCCTGCAGAAGGGGAAGGAGCATCCCTGTTACCCACTGCCTTTTATCACTGAGCTGTGCCTTTGTGGTCAAACAATATTAATAATTTTTTTTAAGACTCACCATTTGAATGAAGCCAAGCAGATTTATGCTTTACAGCGGCGGATCTTTTTATTTTCTTAGTGGTTATTAGAAAGATTTGGGCTTTTTTCCATTTACACATAAGGAAACGGCAAAAAAAAGAGGTTGCATTTATTCATCCCAAAGACACAACCCAGTGACAAGCAGTTTTGCTTTTTTCTGCTTCGTGCAACGGTGCACAATGGTGTGATCTACTTCTTCTAACTTCAAGGCTCCAGAATGCTCCGCGCTATCCAGGAAACGCCGTGTTTAACGCACAGAAAGCTTCTCAATCCGCTTCAGTGCTAAATAGTGGAACCGATGCAGCAGAAGGGGGGAAAAAAGCCAAGAGAAAGACACTAACAGCATGACACAGCCTGCACTCTCAGGTGTCAGCACCAAGCTCCATGCTCATCTGTTGCCGGCAGGACACCGGCAAAAACCACAGCGTTAATCCCGCAGCCTTCTCCGCGAATCAACGCGCTCGTTAAGACAGAAACGGCTGCATAGGCCAACACATTTATGAGAAGGAAAGATCTCTATATAGATTAGGCTGAGCATTTGAAAAAATAAATAAATAAATAGATAGAAGTAAATAAAAAATAAGAAAGCAAGCAGTGCACTCTGAGATGTGCAGATGGAAGCAGCGTGTTACTTACTAGGGCTATTGGCAGAAAAGCGTGCTCTCCTGGGCGAATAGGACTCGTTTTGATCCACTTCATAGGCTGATGCATTCAGCACCAGCAGGAGAAAAAGTCCGGTCCTCAAAAGCATCGTCCTGTCAACACAGATAACACAACTAAACGCAAAGAGACGCCTCCTGCTTTGTGTGTAATTCATAAGAAGAGCGCCCCGAAAAAAAAAAAAAAAAAAAAAAAAAAAAAACCTTCTGCAGCGCAAAAACAGAACAAATGAAGGCTACTGCGAGTAGGCTGTCAGCTGTGGCTCTACACTGGACTCCTCGCTATCCTTTTGACTTGCATGACAGATTGCACCGATGTCAAGTCTGCACGGGTTTATATGGGAGCGCTGAATATTACGAGCTCTGCGGTTGGACCAATCAGATCGTATTCAAGACCTTGGGCTTAGTCCGTCCACTATTAATTGATAAAATGATTTAACAGCGGCCAGTTTTGTACATCATACAACTCCATATTCAGGTTAGGGAAATTAATTTGAGTACTGTAAGTTTTTTTGGTCATGTTTTTCAAATGAGAATCAGTTTTGGGGCTAATTAAGATCATCTATCACATGCTACAGGCATGTGGTCTTTTTCCGTCACCATTTTCATCAGTTTTCAGCTCTATGGTCCGCTAATAGTCCCTAATTGCAGAAAATCAGTGTATTCCTCATATGCAAGACACAGTTGATCTGCCATTAGATCAGCCATGTTTCGTATATGTGGAATATATTGATTAAAGTGATTTGTATCCAATGATAACTGAAAAATGTCCTTTTCTGATTGGCTGTATAATCAAAGTGGGGCTTTCGTTAAGGTAAGACGCTGTTGCAAAACGACTATTTGGACAAGAAAAAGTAAATTGTGTAATTTATTTTCCAAATGATATTTATTGGAAAATCCAGATAAATAGCATTGCATTTGTCATCTAGGTCAGCTTTAACATGTGCAAAAATCTTAACTTAGTATCATGACTTTATTTTTTCCGTCACAATCAACAATTACATAGACAAATTTGTCATCTAGCGGCAGCACATGATGCTAAATGTTATGTTTTACTAGGAATTCAACATTGTCTTAACATTTTTCCACTTTTATAATGTATTTCACTTGTTCAGTGAAATTTGAGGCAAAGCAAAAATATGGAAGCAGAAGACTGGATTGTAGTTCACATAGCCACACAACTAGCAAACACATTTTCATCAGTACGGCCACAAACAATTGGCTCTAATCACGGGGTTGGAGGGGTTCGAGCACTGGTCCCTAAACATACTGAGGTGTTATTGAGCAGGAAACTGAACCAGACACTGCTCCTGTTGCCAGAACAATGCCTCGCATGGTGACTCACTGCCATTGGTGAGTGTTTGTGAATGGATGGATTAGAAACACATTGTAAAACATTTTGTAGAGCTACTATACATCTGCCTGCATTTACCAAACTGTTACTGACAGACTTTGCAGCTCTGCTTTATGCTGACTATCTGGTGCCTTGAGCTACTGTAAATGCCACAAATTTGCTCATAATCCCATTGCTTATTGGTGGTTCTTGTTATTTTTCCTGCTCTGACAATATGGAGATATTATTACATTTTATTACAATACCAGTTCTTCTTTAAAATGCTTAAAATGCTTTTTGATCATTTTGGCTATAGGGCACTCTGAGATGCCGGGGATTGTGCTACATTACAAGGAAACACTAATACCGCCGGGGCAAGTCTTGCTTGCCTTAAAAGGAAAACACAAGAATCAGCCCTCTTCTTAACCCCAAATTATTTTTCTAAAGCCCCTAAGCTCAACAAATGCAAATCCTTTTAACCGCTAATAGAAGTGTATTTAACCACCTTCTTTTCTTTTTTTTCTTTAGTCAAATGTGCTGGGTACTTTACCGGATTTAAACAGCTTTGTCCAAATATCAACCCAGAGCATTCAAATGACATGTCTTCTTTATCAGTCTGGCATTTTCCTGAACTGTGCTTAATGATGGCACCATTGTTGCTTTAGCCTAGGGAATTCATGTAACAGCGAGATAAACTACCTGTAGTGTTGATGTGAAGTGCAGATGATTGCACTTAACTATTTTCCTCTTCCTAAAACTGGAAAATGTTCAGGCTTGCAGTGCACTTACTTGCAGTTGCACGTGCCGGCACACAGAGGATGATGTGTGGGACTCTAAGCTATCATTTATCATGGAAGCCTCACGCCTCTTCACCCACTGCAACGCTCAGCCAATTCAGGCCGAATCAGACACTGAGGAAGCTGAAATGTCCTGATAATCAGAGTGTGGAACATTTTAGACTTACAGCAGAAACATGCTTTCCTTTCTCTCTCCTCCAATGTGGTTTTCTTCTCATCTGTCTTGTCACACGTGTAGTTCATTTACTAGGTTGACTCTCTGTGCCAAGTGTAAGTGTTCACATTAGTGAAGGGATTTTAAATATTTTCCATGAAACTAGCGTAACTTTTCAGACAGCACAGCTTCCCCTCGTCAAGCCCCTCTGCTGTATTCTGGTTATCTTTGGCAATAATTGCACTATAACCCTAATTTTTCCCACAGTGCTGTAAGGAGACAGGCATGATGTAAAGCTGCTGGCACCTTATCTCTCGCTGGGGAATCCAAATATGGCCACATGCCGACTACACCAATAGCCTTTGTAATGAAAAGATAACATGAACTTAGCAGGCTAATGAATGAATCACAATAAACCATCTACGAAGGGGCCTAAGTTGCATGTTGTACCTAGAAGGTCTATCATTTAGTTCATTTTAATCCCCTTGGGGCTTCCCCTCTAGTAAAGAAAGAGACACATCTTTATTTCGAGGTTAAAGTTTTGGTGTTTGATGTCAATTTTTACTTTTACCTTTGTATTTACAGTAAAGGGATTTGTTTTTACTGCCTTTTCTCGATACAAAGCAGGTTTCGAAAACAGCGTGTCAAAGCCCATCCTGCATGCTTACTGGTTTTGTCAGCGTTCCCTGGAAAAAATATGTAACAAAGCAACAATGTGAACAATGTAAGATTTGAGTCAGATGTTGAGCTGATATCCATGCTTTCTGAATTTGTTGCTGCTCTTGCATTTATTGTCCCCCCCCACCCCACCCCCCGCAAGCTTTGGTGTGCCTCAACTGAAACTGAAGACATGAATTGAGAGTTTATTCATGAGTTTGGAAGCCTCATCCTTGATAGCACATCACTGCACTCTCTTCATTTTTTGGAACGTAGCCATGCCACAAACACATTTGAGAAGACCAATCCTGCGTCCTCTGGGAGGGGGAAAGGATAATGAATTCCTTTGTCAGGTAGAAGAAGGTGATTCACCTTGTTTTCAGAAAAATAACAGGCAACATCAGCATGGCACTGGAGACAGGGGGCAGAGTTCACTGAAAGGGCAAATCTGTTACAGAGAATAAACGTACAGTAAAAACAGCCTACTGAAGCGTGAGGGTTTTGCATTCATTTCCATTCACGTGGACGGACTGATTCTCTGATTGGAGGTCACTTTGCATCTAAGTTGAATTTTGCCCGAAGCTTATTGCAGTTTGCCTGATTGAAACTTCCTCTATAGTTCCAAGATTGGTAGTTGTGAGCAAGAGATTTGAAACTTGGGCAATGGACAGGAGTTTGATACTACTAATGCCTGCGCTTAAAGCCTTTTAACAAGTTCATGTTATCCCTTTTAGCAAAGCAAAAGCAAGCTGTAAATCCTAGTCTACCTGCGTCCATAAGAGGGACTTTGGTCAGATGCAATCGACTTTTGTAAACAGCAACTGTGGTGCACCATCTTCAAACTCCTGTAGATTTAGTTTGGGGTATATTGGAGGTGTGAAGAGAAAACACGATCCCCTTTTCAACACTGAGAAAAGTGGAAACCGGGTCGCTACGCGCACCAGTCGACGATGATATGTTTGCACCGACCGTTAGAAATGTGTGTGTGTGTTTTGATGTGTGATGTTTTGCCAAGGGGGTAATGTGTTTTTCTCTCTAGCAGCAGATGCTTTTGCTGTTCACATGAGGATAACACTTAATTTTTGGGGAAATATTTTGAGCAGGAGGTGGGCTGTGGGCAGCCTTCCATTAGACTCAGCACCCAGTGGTGGCCGTCAGACGAGATCACCGACGGTAAAAGAAACACACGCAGGCACATATCTGTCGATGAAGACACTGTGTTTTATTCATTATAACTGTTGCTACAGATCCAGTGATCCCATCCAGTGCTGTTGAAGTCACAGTCATAAGCATCTATTGTTAGAGGAACATCTACTGAAACAGCAGAAGTAGAGCAGCCAAACTGAGATTTGGTTTCTGTGGGTGCAGTGAACAGCTAAGCCCATTTACTATTGTGAGTGACATTCACCACTCAGAAAAGCAAAAATTTGCACACACTGCTGTGTTCAGAGCCCTCATTTTGTTCTGGGCTTGTGGAATTTATCATTGTCAGAAGAAATGATTTAATGGGACAAAACACTCATTTCTGCATCACCAGAATGGACGGTGTAACGTTACTTGTTTTTATTAAGAGTCTTATATTCATTTTCTTCGCCTGCAGAACCTGAATGGGTTTTGGAATTCCTTGGACAGATGCATGCATGACTACGTAATGCAAAAGCTCAGAGGATCTGCATTCCTGTATAATGCGAGTAGCATAGCGGGGCTGTGCATCTCGAGGCTGGAATGAAAACATGCTGCAGCTCTTGTGCATTAAATGTTAGGGCCAGAACAATGCATTGCAAAAAATACGTAAAAATGGATATTTTCAGGTTTATTTTCAGGTTTTTCAAGCACTACACCATTCACTCAAATCACAGGAAAAGCAACAAGAGCCATGAAAATGTGGAAACATACGATGATCATACGCAGTGTTCAAGAGCCCGGAAACCGACTATTGCTATCAAATCCAGGGGCTAAAAAGTACAACCTTGTAGTCAATTACATGAGCTGCATGCTTGTTATGCTTGTTGATTGGAGTGAAAGCACTGCATTCTTCAGCAGATTGGTCAACCTTTTTATTGTTGCTCGCACCATCCCTTAGATAAAAAGGATTCCTGCTCAAAATTGCAATATTGCATTAAAACATTGCATTAAAACAAAAAACTCAATAGAAGCCATTAACATGGCACCAGGCTACAAACATGACTTTAAACATGACACCAGTATTTTATGAAATACATGTTGTATTTCATAAAATACTCCTTAATTGAGTTAGACAGATTATTTATTTATTTATTTTTTGCCCCATTGAATTTTCATTGCTAGAGCTCGTTCACAGCCTAAGAGTTTCCACTTCGTCATTGTTTAGATTTGGAGTCACACATTGAAGCACCTGCGATGAGAAAGTGTCCTCGAGCAGTTTACTGAGAATCCTACCTCCCCTACCGCTGGTGCTGTTCTGCAGCTGACCACAGACGTTACCTCCTGAAATAAAGAATTTAAAAAGTAGACTGCTGTGCAGATTTGGACCACACAGCGATTTCAACAAAAACTATATATATATATATATATATATATATATATATATATATATATATATATATATATATATATATATATATATATGTACTGTATTTTTTTTCCTTTGGATCGATGCATGTGTGTCTGTTTCTCTTCTTGAAGCAAGAAGCTGAATCTAATTTGGAAATATTTTAATGGAACTGCTTTTGGTGGTGGAAATAAGTACTGTCTACTTACAGTATGTGAGCAGTGCTTGGTGTTAAAAATACACTTGAGATGCATTGATTTATCAGTCCCACACTGTTTCCCAAAAGCCAAAGCCACTCACAGAGTTCTGTACAAATCTGTACAATATTATTCCCCGAGCTTCAACTCTCCCTTTGCTTTTTCTGCTCGAAACACCTGCTGTCTGCTAGAAGGTGTTTTTTTGTTTTCTTGATGTCCTCTGGTGCACAGGTGTGTTTGCTGCAGCAGAGGCTGTGATTCAAGTTTAACATCCGCTGCAAATTAAGACGAGTGACACTTTTATATCCAAGGAGAGAATCGCAGTATTGCAAAAGAAACGTGACCTTGAAAATGTGCACTTCAAGAAACAGAGACTTGCATCTTTTTCTGTGTTGTTTTATTTGTGTCAGACCTTTAAATTCCAGTGCCATGCCTCCTTACTCGAACATCTAATGACTTCAGTAAGTCCTGTTTTAATGCCATGGACTGTTGTGTTCCAGTAAACACAAAAAAAGAATACTTTAGTATATTCTTATATTCACGGATGTTTATGAGGTCATTTAAAGAATAATTCTTCCTTTTTTCTGTTCAAAAAGATCCTTTTATGGACTTTACATAATTAGTGAAATGGCTTTTCACATTCCACTGCCCACGTGTGCTTTTGCGCATTTACACTTCAAAAGCGTGCACACTCACACAGGCCGATCAACCAAAAAACCAGGGTACCTGTACCATAAAAGGAGCCCGTCTATATGCAGCATGCAGTGGTTCTCTTCACCCAGCCATCTGGTTTCAGTTCAGACCCATCTGGATCTGACTCCAGCCCAGGCATCTCAGGAATACATTTTGGAGGGGTGCCCACATCCGTTCACACAGACAAGTGTTTTCACTTACTCAATTTTAAATGTCTCCAAGACCCAAGTGATTGAGCTCTTTTTTTTTTAAGGCAGCGGTGAGGTAAACACTGCTTTAAAAGTCTGCTTCAAAGGGAGATGGGTAAACAGTACGCAGCGTGTTGACGGAGTTATACCTTGGTGACTGGAAGGAGCATGTGACTGCTCAGCTCTTGCAAGCACAATTACAGCTCACACAGACTGCGGGGGACTGCAACACCACAAACTTTCCCAGAGTCTACGCGAAGAAACCAAAGATCCGCAAATTGATGTGAAGCATTGAAAGCATTATCTCATACTAAAACTGACATGATGATTACACCAGCTCACTCACCAAAGGGAACGAGTTATGTCTAGCTGAGGGTTGTATGATGAAGAGCAGAAGACAGTTTAGGTTTATAGCAGTATATCAAATTTATATTGGCTGTAGGATCATGTTATTTGATGCATTTGTGGAGGAGCAACATCGGTTTTTGATTTCAAATTTATTATGGGCTTGAATTTTTTATCATCGGTCATCCCAATATGCTGCATCAACACCAGTCAGAAACTGGATAAAAACAGCTTTTGCATCGCTTGAACTTTCGAGTGTTTTGCACAGTTTTGTCTGACATCAATCAATTTTCAGATTTTGTCTTTTGTCTTTAGTGGTGGTGTACGTGCACATTTGTACAGGTGGTGCATGTGCGTCACACATTAATCCATGCCAACGGTGCTGGATGGAGCGATGCTTGCACTCATGTCTACTCTAAATGGTCACCAGTAGGGACTCCTTTACTGAATTATTGGAGGCCTTGCTAGAAAGCCCAGGGGATTCACTCCTACGTAATAAGGTCTTAACAGCTAATAACAAGGAAAAACCACCATAGCTGATTTAAATTTCATATTAAAGCTTTTGATCCTTGGAAACAATGAGAGTGTTTGCATCCACCGTTCAAAGGTAAAGAAAAAAAGAGAAATTTGAAGTGCCATTGAGCCACCACAGATCTGTGAGTAAATACTGTCTGTGAGATACTGGTGAGTAAAAAAGGGGGAAAGAAGCATGTAAATGGAACCAAGGGGCAATTCCTATGTTTGAAAAGAAAAGTCTGATTGTGTGGAAGTTTATGGAAAATGTCACTACTTCTCACTTAATTTATGACCTCAGTAAACAATTTCTTACATTGTTTACAGCCACAGTCACTATTTTCAACTGTTATTTACAACCATTTCAAAATAGTTGGGGTGCTGTGTAAAATGTAAATAAAAACAAAATTCAATCATCTGCAAATCTTATGTACCCGTATTTTATTCACAGAACACAGAAAACATGGAATAGCATAAAATTTACCATTTTAAGAAAAATATAACCTCATTTTGAATTGATGGCAGCAACATGGCGCAGAAAAGTTGGGACAGCGCCATGTTTACTACTGTGTAGCGTCCCCTCTTCTTTTAACAACAGTCTGTAAACATCTGGGAACTGATGAGAGCAGCTTCTGGACTTTTGAGACAGGAATGTTGTCTGATATAGGATCGTAGCTGCTCAGCAGTCCTGGATCTTCACATACTTCATGATGCTTCAAATGTTTGCAGTCGGTGAAAGTTCAGCACCAGGACTCTTCTACTATGAAGTCACGCTGTTGTAATAGATGCAGACTGCTGTTTGGCATTGTTTTGCTGAAATATGCAAGGCCTTCCCTGAAAAGGACATCATCTGGATGTGAGTGTATGTTGCTTTTTCAGCACTGATGAGCCTTTTTAGATGGGAAAGTTCTCAAATCCATAGAGACTATTCCACACTGGTGCCACAAACTGGATGGTCCGCTTCCTGTTTTTGTAGAGGACAACATCCATATTTTCCAAGAAGTATGTCTAATTTCGATTTGTCTGACCACAGGATGTAATTATGTATCAGTCCATTCTGAATGAGCTTTGACCCAGAGATCGTGCTCTGGATTCTGTTTCTGGATCATGCTCACATGTGGCTTCTTCTTTGCTTAAAGGAGCGTTCACTAGCTGGACCCACGTCCTCATTTTAGGTTTGACAGTGTTTTAGTAGGTAAAGGTGAATGCTTGGACATGAATTAAGCTGTGGTTTGGGGAAGGCCTCGAAGGGGACTGGCGATGGCTCCCGGGCCTGGCAGATCCCCATGTACTAAATAGAAGTGAAGAAGTTAAATAATTGAAAAGGGCAGGGAGGGTGGGGCACGTAAAAGGGAATGAACAGCTTGCAGAACTGGGGGAACCTATATAGATGAGAACCCGAAGGAGAGTGTTTGGAGGCGTGGTCCCACTCCTGAAATTCCGATACATAATCTCCAATTAACCCGACTTTATAGATGGTACAGTGAACTGTGGCTTTCTGGAAGTGTTCCCAAGCCTATGCAGTGATTTCCATGACATTATCAGGCGTGTTTTTAATGCAGCGCTGCCTGAGGACCCAAAGATCCCAGCTATCCAGTATTTATTTTCAGCCTTGTCCCTTGCACACAGAGATTTCTCCAGATTGTCTGAATCCTTTGATAATATTATGTGCTCAAGCTGATGAGGTATAAAAAGTTAACATTAAACATCATTATTCTGAAATTCCTTTACAATTTGTAGATGCAGATTGGTGAATCTCTGCCCATCTATACTTCTGAGAAACTCTCGCTAAGATGCTCTTTTTATATCCAATCAGCTGTTCGCTAACCTTATTGTTTCCAAAATGTTTTTCCAGCTGTTTGTTTTTAGTACCACTTGCTTTTCCAGCCTTTTGTTGCTCCTATGAGACATTTTGCTGCCATCCAATTTAAAACAAGTTTTACATGAAATAATAAAACGTCTCAGTTCAAACATTCGATATGTTTTCTATAATCTATTGGGAATAAAATATGGGCTTCTGAGATCTGCAAATTCATTGCATTCTGTTTTTATTACGTTTTACCCAACATCCCAATTTGGGGGGAATTATGGTTATAATAGCAAGATGTTTACTTTGTAAACTGTAGTCTCATTTAGAGTGAAACAGATGATAAAGTTGGGTGTGACTGAATTAATCGAAACTTTCTTTTATAAGATATGTTTGTCTGTATTACTGTTAATTGCTAATATATTGTATTTCAGTAAAAACAGGACACGTTTTGCCCTGTTGTGGCATGTGTCTTGCTCTGTAATGGAAAAATATTTTTGTCTGTGTATATACACCAGATTTATTGTTGCACTGGGTACCCTGTGGTTAAATGGACACCATTAAGAACCAATAGTTTAGTGAAAAATAGTCAGTGAAAGTCATATAAAATTCTTTATGGAGCTCTTGTTGTCTGCTAATGTTTCTGTGTCTCTTTCTGAAAAAGTAAAGTCTCAAAGTAAATAAAGTCTTAAAAATCCACACAATCACTAACAAGCTATAATTCTCGCCATTACACTAATTCCCGTGTTGTTAAATGTGTTTTATATACAGCCTTTTATTGTAATGAAAGAACTGGAAAGAGGTTGAAATGCAGAGGATCGTTGTGCTTTTGATTTATGCTGAAGTGTTTCTCAATGGTTTTGCGGTATTCATTACATCTATGCATAATCCCTAATCAGGGTTATGTACATAGCACTCCATCAAGAGCTCTTCAGCATCACTTAGAGAATGTTGATTTTGTAATTGAATTTGAGAAAAACTTATGATGGGAACATAAGCCAGATGCCAGAATGTTTATGGCGTTGTTGGTTTGTGGGCAACGGAGTACACAGCCTCTGTCTCTTGCTGCAGCCAAATTTTTCCATGCCATGCGCATCTTTATGGTCAAAAGCATCTCAAGTAATTTAAAGTAATAAAACTGGTGTTTGCACTGATATGCACATTGGATATAAATCACAGGAGTCAGTCAGATTCTGCTGAGGAAAATACAAGTGGATGCTACATTTGTGTTCAAATGAGGGTCACTGAATGGTTCAATGAGTATTAAAATGTATCGATTATATACTATGGTGTTAAAAGTCAGCAGGTTTTTATCTAAAATTCAGACAGGCTGTCCACAACCCAGCAAGGGCTGTTCTCCCTGCAGACTTGTGATAACATCAGCAATTCATGCCGTGGAAAATTGAAGCTTTTCAGGATATTCCTGGCTGCCCGGCAGCTTCCACAGATACTTAATTTGTCACCCGTGTGTCTCTGTGCTGTGTGAATCTCTTTATTTCAATAAAACATACATACTCCAGAGCTATTTTTCAGTTCCAGTCTAAAAACTTGTGCAACTTTTATGTGGTGAGTGTGGAGTTTGGGGTGCAACTTGAATTTTTCTCAACTTGTTTTACTTTCCCAACTCTCTTCATAACTTTTTTTTTTCCTTTCATGTCTTTCTGCACACATAAGTCTTCTTAACAGCTTATCCAAGCATGGCTGTGGTGGGACTTTGGCATATTCCAGCTGACACTGAACAAACTGGACAGGCCGCCGCTCCATCACTTTCTGAAACAGAGACACATAGAGCCATTCGAGCTGAGACCAGCGTAGAATCAATAAACTCGCATCATTTTGGATTGTAATCGGTAACAAGAAAACATGGAGAAAACCCGTGCAAGCACAGAGAGAACATGACCAGCAGAACAGGAACCTTCCTACTGTGAGCGGACAGCACTAACCACTATACACCAGCTTGCTACCTCTATAATCTTCTCCACTTCAGTGAAAAACATCTAGCAAAGCAAAATCCCCTGCGCTCCTGTTGCTTGCAGTGACACTACTCTTTCACACAGTGAATGAATAAACATGCACAGCAGCTGTATGGTACTTGTCTTATACTCAGTAATGAGTCAAGACAAAATAGATGCTAACTTTATGTAATTCTAGTTGTACAAAGATACTGAACTTCAAAACTTTATTTGAATACAAATAAATGCATTTTCCTAAATTTCCTAAATTTGATGAGGTTTATGTGAAGATGATGTCTCACAGGTCGTTACTAAGACACAGTATTACGGGTTAATGGCATTGTGGTATTAAATTAGATTAGATCTTGTTTTATTAGACTGTAATAAGTGAAGCTGTGGTTATCAATATGCAAACAGTAGCAAAACCATTGGAGACTCGCAAATACTGGAAGGTGCAATTGAGCTGGACACACAGCACAAGACGCAGACGTCTCTAAATCTGGATCAGCCAGTCTTGCATCCACTGCAGCTAGCTTTGCACGCACCTCTGCATGCAGTCGTTTGTCTTTAACTTTTTCCTCCATCAACTATTTTTCATCATTCTGTTCCTATATCTCTGGTGCACGAGCTACATGTGTGGGTTTCACTTTCCCAATGCTCAATTAAGACTGGTTACATAACTTACTTTGGATTATGCAAAGTGGCTCTGAGAAAGAGAATTTAATAGCAACAATGCTGGTAATTACAAAAGAGCAACTGTTCTCTCGTTGCCAACATAAGCCACTTTTCTATAATGCCCCTGTGATGTAGATCTGTGCGATACAGACGCAGTCTTTTTTCTACCTTTGCAACTGGATCCTTAGAAAACAGGGCTATGCATCCCTACTGAAACATAGCTTCCATGTCCTCCAGAGCCTCAGCAGCTTGGCCAATTGCTATGAGTGAACGCAGATGGGAGAGATGCCCAGCAGTGGAAAACAGGGAATAAACTAGTTTAATGAAAGCATCATGGCACAGCGAAAAGCCAGTCTAAGCCATCAGTGAGAAAGCCCTGGGGGTAGGAAGATGGGCTGGTATGCGTGCTGGGGGCTGGAAGCTTGCCTAGATCCAGGAGCTGTGCTGGCCCTCTGTGGGCTCACAGCAGTCCACTCCCTCACCACCCGGGTCCTCCTGGGAGCAGCCAGAAGGCTGATTTACCATGTTACTAGTTAGGCCTTTGGTACTAAGTACCAGATCAGGCAAATTAGATGCTTAGTTGAAAAATGGCAATGGCCCAAGCTTGCCATCACCAACAGGCTGAAAAAATGTAGTAACTATTTTAGGAGCCAAGATCAGAGTTAAAGTTTAAAAGTTGGTAAAAGTCTCCACCTGTGTGATGTGTTAATAGACATCTCTAGACCAAGTTCATTATTTGTCTGTGTTGTTTAAAGGGTTTTTAAAATTCAGTTCTCAACAGCAGTTGTCTCAAGGTGCTTTATACTGTAAATTAAAGACTATAGCTTTTATTTCTTTTGCCTCTAGTGACAAATGAATAAATGAAATGATCATCCGGCAGGAATCACAGGCAGTTCTGCAGTGCTAGACGCTAACGGACATCCAGAGATGAGATTCAGTGTCGATGTCAAAACAGGTCATAACAATAATTGATTTTACCAGAACACACATAAAGTACTACAGGACGTACACAAGATTACAGTTTGCTCAAATACACAGGATATACTAAAACAAGACACCGTCCAACGTAATCCACTGTTGTCTCCACAGTTCCCTCATGTGTATTTTATAGGAGTTATATAATTTTCATTTACACTCAGAGATAAAGATGTTATTCATCAACCAGCTAGCTGTTTTAATTTAAATGCTAAAGGTTATTTTTTAATTATTCCGTTCTCATCGACTTTCTTTTCTGCAACTGTGAATAAAGTCTGTTAATAAAAGCCATTTTTCTTCCTCTGCACTGTGAGAGCAACCTTCACGATGAAGTTGTCTTCACCAAGGCTCTAGCTGTACAATACCACCTATTCACTGCTCGCTGCCGCTGTCTCACTTTGACAGATGTCAAAGCACAAGACTCTGTGGTGAAACTTAATTTTAAACTGGGATGCCTAGACAACACTGACAGCACTTATGAAATTGTGTTGCAAGTATTTTTATTACTTTATGTCAAAGCCTTGCGCGCTATTTAAATATCTGTTTGACATCGCGCTTTTTTCTGCAGCACCAGAGCACGAGTACACATGTCATGGAGACGGGCAGATTCTTATTCGGTGAAAGCAATGATCAACAACGCATCTGTTCATTGTTAGCTTAATGGAAAGAAAACATCCACATATAGAATAAAACAGGTGATGCTGAGTGACTTTTAAGACAGTCCAAAAATGTACAGGCTGAATTCTGCAAAAGGCCAGCTATGTGTCTGCCACGTGTCCTGTCAAACTGTTCTTTAGAGCCAGACGGTACTGTTTCTATATAAACTAAGTCAGCTTAAAGCCTAATAGCTGATGTATTTGAACAGTATGGGCAGTTTTCTCTCTCAGTCTATTCAGTGCAAAGTCTACTGACAGAAAGGCCATTCACAGCTTCCAAATATATCCTCCCGCATTGCTGTGCAACAGACTGAGATGGTGAAATTGCCATACATTTTCCACTGATCCATCAAGAAGCGAATCAAATTGGGAGCACTGGGGAAGTGCAAACAAGGCAAGGCTGGGCCTCTTTGTGTCTGTTTGCAGAAGGATGGATATTAATACAGAAATAGAAGATACGGCAGATAAATTAAAAGGTGACACGAAGAGAAAGGAAGACGCACCAAGGTATTATTTTTCTCCTGTCACTCACTTCTAACAAAACAATTACGCTTAAAAAAGATTAATTACCATTAAGCCCTGCTATATTTTCCAGGGTGACAAAATAAAACATCATCCCAAAAGTCATTATCACTGTCAGCAAGTGCTGTTCAAAGGGAATTGTTGGGCGTCTTCCAAAAATACTATAAGGTCTTTACCTCACAGTGGAAAAGGTGCTGAGATAACTGCTGTTGTGATGTGGCACTGTAACAATGAAACGGAACGTGGAAGAACATATCGCTGCTGCGTTTGGTTTCAGCTTAGAGTCGGAGCTAAATAAGCCACAAGAGCTGCGCACACTGAGATACTTTATTTAAAGCTGAGGTAGCAAAGAACATTAGAAAAAGTTGTCCACTGAAACACTCAGCAGGCACAGACGAACCTCTGTGGAAAAATATCTGCCTTTAAGTGTTCCTTGTCTATTGGCTGTTTGTAACAGAAGCCTACAGTGGGTTGATCACAGCTTAGACTCAGCTATATGCAAACCATAATAATGGTCTCAAAGATGCTAAAAACACTACGAGGGAGCTGCAGAGATGGGGGGTTTATTTATGGATCACTGCAAGCGACACTTGTCCCAGTGCAGAAGTAACTTACTGGAGACTACACCTCAGACCATACACTACAAATTAAAATTCTGCCCTTGTGATGGGTTACGCTCTTATTTCATCTTGCCTGGACTACCTGCCTCAGGCATCCTCCCTATATCGTCTGCAAGTTGCACAAAATGAGGATGCAAAGCTCTTGATCAGATCAGCCAAGTGTTGCTTATGATCTCATTGCACTGGGTCCCAGTTAAATTCAATTTCTGGTTTTCACCTTCACTTTCCTGCGTCACTGAACTTCTGCAGCCATCCGTCTCCAGCAGGATCTCCGATCAGAGCTGGTCATCCATTCCAAAATCATACTGAAAACTAAAGGCGACAAAGGCTTTGCGGACTTTGACCTCTCTGCCCTCCAATCTATGATCTGTGAGCTCAGTGAACTCATTCAAAAAGCAGATGAAGACTATTATTTTAAATGACATTCATGCAGCAGTGTACTATTTAGTGTTGTTTCTTTTTGTGGTTTTACTTATTGTGAAGCACCACGTGTTTTGTATACTGAAAGGCGTTACATACATAAATCTTTTTTTATTTGCTAACTTACTCAATAACCTACTTATTTACTGTAATACAAAGTGCTGAGTCCATCCAAACTTTAAGTTAATGACAAGGACCAAGTGACTGATGCTGTCATCCTTAGAGACGAATTATACCATTTTATGTCTTGAAATGTGATGTGTAATATTTTATTTGCTTGTGTATTTACCGTAGTATGAATGCTTCTGACACATGTTCAGTCCAGAGGAGCTTTCAAGTCCAAGAGTTAGCATTTAGACATTAAGCAACTTTCAGCGAAGATTGTAAGCTGCAGGAAACAGCTTAACACACATGCAGGTACAATGTCATGTCATGTTACAGCTGTAGCACATTGAGTGGATGTGCTTGATCAGTGACTTAAAACTTTAAGTCTGCCGGCTCTTGGCACATACTCCTACCATCTCTCAGACTTTTCATTAAACCTGTTTTGGAAAGTTTGAGACCGGTTTAGTCCTAGGTGTCCACAATCATTAGATGTAGAAGAAAGGGCACAAGAAAGTCTCGCTCAAGGTATTTTCTTGCACGGCTGGTGTATCTGTGTGAGTCAAAGGGAAAGTAAATGAGTGCTTTATGATTTCTTTTCTGCAGCACTTTGGTCCCGTGGGTTTATATAACTTTGCAGAATAAACCACATCGAACACTCACAGTGAGTGGGACGAATAACGAAAACAAAAGGGATCTTTGCAACCTTTCATGTGAGCATTCTTGGCAAATCTATGTTCACTTCCCTGAGACATTTTAAATTTCAGCTGCCCGGTTGGAGAGCTCATTAAAGGGCTGCAGCTATGGTGTATTAATTGGCACAGACATTATTACAGTTTTGGTAAGGTTATGTGTTTCTGAACTAGGAATAACGAAGTGTCTCATTCCGCGGCCTCTGCATAGCAAAGTAAGTTTCATCTACCTAACTTTGACCCAGCTCTCAGCGATTTCAGAATTATTGACTAATAATTGGGATTCACCGAACCACACCACCAATAAAGTCAGTGATGTACTCTCTGGTATTTGTTAGCGCATGTGTTTGCATTCTTGTCCAGGATGACAAATGAACCAATCTCGCTTGCATGAACAGAACTGAAGAATGACTATGTGCACAGTGGGGAATGTGTAAACCACAGCATCTGCAAATGTCCTCACTGGACCCCAGTGAGGTCTGTTGGGGTCCCTGAAGTTTTAAGATGTAATAGTTTACATGCACAGCTGCCAGCGCAGCGGAACATCAGTCATAGTTATATTTGATTTGAAGCAAGTGGATTTTCTTCACATTATTTATGCATGGCTCTGCGGGGCTGAAAGTTTTGGTTTTTTACGTCGTATAATGATAATAATCTTCAATATTTTCCCACATTTTTTGACAGACCGCAGGAGTTTCACAGTGATCCCCTGCAGTATGTCAAGAAGACAAGACCAGAAATACATGCAAAACATTCAAAAACATTCATAAGCCTCAATATGTTGCAAAAATAAAGATGGATGTCTCCACCCATTGGTTTGTGCACATGTTAAGATTCAGCATTTTGGCCCTTTTTCTGGAAATAATTGTATCCACCAAAAAAACATAATACTCAATATAGTAATAAATGAGTAATAACATAGAATAATGAGAATATTCAACCATTTGGTGATTTTCTTTATTATATACAGTATGAAAGGTCACGATAGCCATAGTGAAAGTCTTCAATATATATCTTTAAAGGAGTGTGATTATTTTGTGTGTATTTAAAAAAGAAAAATCCTGTTTTCTCTCCACCTTTGCATGCGAACTGACTTTGAGGACACGTGATCGCTCCGAAAGAGCCTTAAGTGAGCACGACACAATTTAAGAGTCAGCAGGTTTATGTGGAAAACGGGAGGCATGCACCTAGTAACACATCCAACAGTACTGGCGGTCACTTTGTTGGGGGCAAATACTTTCCATTAAGAAATTCATGAGCTTGTAAACAGCTCAGGTCCTGGGAAGCACAGTTACATCTGTGATGATAACCAGCCTGTTTGCAGAAATAGCAATCGCTTTGTTTTCATGGAAGCATGAGAAGAACTCAATCTGCAGCGAGCTGCGGGGCTAATCCTGTGACGTTAATCTGCTCAAACAATTTGCACATTTTTAATTTCCTTTTTTTTAGCATGTTAAACATTAAATGCTGTCTTTCTTTCAGCGCTTGGCAACCTTGGCCTGCATGCGAGCACGCAGGTGCACGCAGAGCGGTGTGCTGGTGAAGATGAGTCAGTACAAAGTCACTTAGCAGCTTTATAGAGGATGTTTGTAAACTTTAAAGGGCCACCTGTGAGCAGTCATAAAGCTGCCATTGTGCCAACCGTGTGTGAGCAGAGTAACGTCGTTTTGCTCTGCTCTGTTCGCATTTCTCGTGTTTCTATTCTTAGGCATGGGCTCTTTAAGGTGACTGTGCTCACTGTGACTGATACTAAGGACACAGCATGGAATCCCTTCATCTGTGGATGATGTATCCCCAACTTGCGTGCAAAAAATAGAAAGAAAGAGACTAATTTCCAAAGTCAGTCATCATAAAATGGTACTCTATTAAAAAGCCTTTGCATTGCCTCTAGAATATTGCTCTATAAAAACACAAGGCCTTCCTCTGTATCCCAAACGAGTCTGCACTGCAGAGCAATCACTTGTTCTGGTGAATTCATTTTTTATGCTATATATTTTTTTTTCTAACTTTAATTATGTGCAAAAGTCTGGTATTCATTTGTGTTTCTCTGTCTCCCTGTGCTGCCAGAGTTTTCTAAATTAACCTTACTGGAAATAATAATGACTAGTCGGTTAAATATGAAGCCTGCTGTTGCTCACTTTAGTGCATCTCATATACTTTATTTGTGTTCTGTGTAACGTCAGGCTTTTATGATTGATAGTAAAGACTACTGCAAAAAAAAAAAAAAAAACCAATCCTGCAGCAGTAGATGGAGCACATTTGGGAAAATAAAAAAAGTGGCAGTAACACAGCCTTTCTCATGTCAATAACATGACAAAGTATCACATTGTTATATCTGAGAGCACTACTGATAAATGTTCACAAATACCAAGAAGCTGTGAATAACTGCCCTCGGAGCACTCACAATCATTAACACCAATTATGTGCATCTTGAACGGGAAGTCCGGCAGCTTCCTGTTCACTTGACTTCATTTCCTTCTGTTGCTGTTACTGTATTGTTTATCCTGTGTTTTTTTCCTCTGCGCATTCTTTTCACACGTAGATTCATACGAGCGTCTGAGATGCACTGCCAGGATTGAGACTATCCATCACGAAATACTTCAAACGGCTTGCCCTTCAGTTCACACTAAATCGCCATTCTCTTTCACACTTATGTTGGTTCCCATGTGTCTGGGGAGCAGTTCAATCCTCACTTCCTCATACTGGGACCCATCATCGTCACAGAGACTTTCCAGTCTTCACAGAATGCGCAGCTGCTTTTTTTTTTGGTGCTCCACTTGCTGGAAAGTCTATCTTTGTGCGCACAATATTAGCTACATCTCCTGTTTACTCAGTGATGAAAACCGAACCATTGTATGAGGAGTAGCCAGGGTCCCTGGCGGCTCAGAGTTACAGCTATTGACAGTGCAAAGGGCATAGGAATTATAGGGCATTTAAAGATGTGGGATAACACTTTCCTACGTGCGCACTGAGCAGACCATTGAGAATTGGAAGAAACTGAAAGGAGGTTTCTGTTAAAACTTCAACTACTTGCAAGGTGCATGGAGAAGGAAAAGGATCTAAAGAGGTTGACGGTCCAGAAACACTTATTACTTATTACTTGATTAGTGCTTGCAGAATTAATGACACCTTGATTTTGAGGTTTTAAAATGACTAAAGCATAAAGATGACCTTGGGAAAAGAAAAAAATCTGCACTACATAAAGTTTTAAGTGAAGCCAGCTTTCAGATTTCTGCTGATTTGGTTTAGTCACAATTTGTGTACTTTACTGCAAAGAATCACCCACTATATGGCGATCTTATTCATCAAGGTCATATCCATTTCAAAGTCATGGTGAGGCTGGAGCATCATAAGGTTTCTTCCTGTTAAAAGGGACTTCTTCCTTTCCACTCTTTCCAAGTGCTTGTTCAAATGTAGGTCTCTTGATTGTTGCTGTATTCTTTCTATTATTGTAGAGTCTTTGCTTTTCAATATAAAGCACCTTGAGGTGACTGTTGTGATTTGGGGCTATATAATAAAATTGAATAAAAAATAAAAAATCCACACCTACAGCCAACTAACGCTTAAATTTAGCCAAACGTGTGTGCCTTTGAATTGAGGGAGGATGCTGGAGTACTAACCCACACAGGCACACGGACAACAATTCCACACTGAAAGGACCCAGCCAGACTTTTGCTGTGAGGAGCCAACGCTAGCTGTCACATCCCCAAGCTCACCTGTGTGAAGATGACACCTTTAAATTAAATACTGAATGCCGAAATGAAAAAAGTGTGCAGCTTTTTTACCCCCAAAACTGGATCCAAGTTCGTAGTAAAGTACAAATGTTTACCTTTGGCTGTTTACTCTAAATTAACTGTTATCATCCACTCATTCCTCCAATTTAACAATGAACTATTATTGTTCAAAAGTGGTGGTCCAGTGACTAAGTGGCTGCAGGCAGCACTGAGCTTCAGTATATTAACATTGTATTGATGTATTGGTGATATATGTTTCCACAGTGAGTCGATATCAGCCGAAATTCTGACCCGCTACACGTTCTTGTTTTTAACATTTTGTGTGAAGGGCCTCTGTGGAGCCATTACATTAATCACTCACAAAGATTGGCACCTGATATAGACAAAATATGGAAGTGATAAGTGCAAGTTTAAAGCTGATCTCATCTCGGTCTTTGCTGCTTCCAAGAAAACCTGAATGACTTATTTGTGAAGTGGGGGGAAAAAATCCTTCCCTGTTTCTGCTTTGTGACTCAACATGAGTAAGGTGGAAACGTTACAAGGCAACAGGGAGCGGTGCTTTCCTTTGGGTTATGAGTGCAAAAGTTTGATGTGTGTTTTTGTTGAGTCACAGATCGCTTTCCAAACCAAGCAGGACTGTGGCCACATTACAGCTTAAAACTTGCTGTACAAGTGAGATTTAAAGCCCCGCTCTGGCCAAGGTTGCAGGTCTGTATCCCATTTAAATAATACAGATTCGGCACCAGTCCGAAATTAACTGGATACTGTTGCTTTACCACCTTCAGCGTACACAACATCCTCAACAACATCCTTTGTGATAGCTGAGGAACTGACTCCTTTCCTCGGCATCATATCAAACACAGTCAGGGAGATATTTTTAGACCGTCCTGTATGAATTAGGCTGTGTTCAGAGTTCTCTCTGTGGGGCAGTTCAGATCTACCTGACTCTAGGGTTGCTATTAGCCCTTGTAATAAAGGCCAGATTGTGGGAAAACTGGTAGTTAATGTGACCCGGCTGTGGCTTGCTGACAGACGTTCCCACCAGCGGTGTAGGACAGAGCCTGCTCCATTTTCCTATCCACAGGAAAAATGCTATCAGCTCCCTCGGTGCTGCAGACCCTTTATTTGCATTATTTTCCCTTGAGAGATTTAATAGCCCTCTATCTTACTCTCGACATCAGCTGTGAGATTCAATGACTCCGTTTTCTATATGACTCTATTCAGTGCTTCAGTGGCAGGATGGCAAGAGCCAGCTAAACTTTTCAGACGTGGATACAAAAACCCAGTCATGCGCCTGGACGCTACTGAAAGTAACTGTGACAAATGAGAAAGGTGTTTATATCCAGCGGATTATCTCCGAGGTCTCCAGGGTAGAGACATGTGCACACTCCTGCAGTTTTTCGGCATCCATTTATTTTTCTGCTTAATCTTTTAAAATAAATTGCCTGTATGAGGACAGAGTACAGTTACATGAAAAGTTAACAATCTCAAAGAAGTTTATCACCACCGCACACTCGCTTGGCTCTGCATGTTGGCACTCGTTTGACTTGTATATACCTGAACTGGCTCCTTGGGGTCTGGGTTTTATCTCAAACATCTATTATCTGATGTTCTCATAATTCACATTAGGTAGAAAAATAGTAATGTTGGAAATTATCCACAGAGAAGAAAGAAGGGGATAACCGCTCTCCAGTTCTCGGTGGGATTGTTGCTTTTCGAACACAGTTGAGTACAAACTGTGAAACGCATTTTGTAGGATCTGATTATTGAGATTAATGGAGAAAATCAGCATTGGAATAGAAACATTTGTTGTCATTTGAATTAACAAAGGACTGTATGAAAATACAAAAACTCCAATTCAGAGATTCAATGAAACAACTTTAGAAGACATGCTAGAAGTGGATCACTGAACTGCTGGAAGAGGACCGTGATATCCAACATCTAACATCTTCAGAGACAATTAAATATACTGAGCTCTATGTTTTTAGCTTACTCTGTTAACTGTGTCTGTGTATTGTACCTGCACTCTTGTTATAAATGAATGGTGTTCTTTTTGAAAATGAATCTAACCTCTCAATATTATCATTTTCATGTACTGCTTTAGAAATTAGCTCAGATTTTGAGGTACAGTGCTGTGAAAAACTAGGTAACACTTCATAATATGGCCCACGACTAATTCCCCTGTAATTAAATAGAATTTCAATGAATTTTAATTGAAATTACATGTAATTATATTTACCTACAAGTACTTAAAGGATCGGTACCCCTGAATAAGGTGGTAAAGAGTCAGGTTTTTGCAGGAAACAAATAAGTAATTATAGTGTAAGTAATTTTAGGTAGTGCATGAGTAAATCATGTATTTTACAGGAAAGAAGAAATAATTACGATGTAAGTAAATGTAAGTAGTGTATAAGTAATACTAAGTGGTGCATACATTCTGGGTATTTTACAGGACAGAAGACACAAATTTACTATAAGTGGTTTTTAGTACTGGATAATTTCTTGGTCATTTTGCAAAACTTCGACATTGCCCTTCATCTTGTGAACTTCCATTTTGGAGGCATCAAGCATTTTGGCTATTGAAGTAATGGGTTATTATAAGAGCAGATCCATGCATCTATTTATTTTTTCCACTTCTCCAGGTCATGGTCATGGTGGGGCCTCTGGACTGTGGGAGGAAACCGGTGGGAGAACAGGGAGAACATGCAAACTCCGCACAGAAGGGCACCAGCCAGTTTCAAACCAAGGACCTCCTTGCTGTAACAGTGCTAACCACCACACCACCATGCTGCGATTGGATGGAAACCAAGGACACTACATGCTCATTTGGTGGCACCACTCCCTAAACCAAAGCATGGTTAATCATCCGTTTTACTCTAAATGGGCAATTCTGAGTTCACTGAGACTGGAAACTAGCGACTGAAACAATAAACCCTTTTGAGCTGTTTACTGAGATGATAAATAAAATGAGTAATTGGCTCATTC
The DNA here is from genome assembly GCF_013358895.1 of Oreochromis aureus. Lineage (NCBI taxonomy): Eukaryota > Metazoa > Chordata > Actinopteri > Cichliformes > Cichlidae > Oreochromis > Oreochromis aureus. The sequence goes on from NC_052953.1 coordinate 24,635,902, forward strand.
TTTCATAGCTTTCTATACAACTTGAGGAGCTGCCTCCTGCTGGTCATTAGATAGATTGCAGGTTTAAGGCTGTACCTTGAGCATCTTTGATATAACCCTTTATGCTTATATGCATAGTGTATCTGTATTGTCTTTCTTAAGCTATGATGAACACATCATGTTCCAAGGGTTTTCCTTTTAAAGAAAGGTATAATTGATGGTATAATAACTAAAGAAAGACATTTTCTTGTGAGCTGAAACCAGTAAAAACATCATTCTCCATCTTTTGCACTTTCACGCTGCTCTATAGAGCCCCACTCTCTCCATCACACACGCAGATCCTTTCCACCTAAATCATGCTACAAAACCTCTAATTGGCATCCAGCTTTGTAGCCTTAAACTTCAGACACAACAGGAGCATAGTGGAACATGCATGTCTACAAGGTCCTCTGTTAATGAAACGAGCCTGTCTGCATTTTTCAGACTGGTGCATGATAATTTCTTCTGGGTCTGCTTGGTGCCAGGCCAGCAGGTGAGGACTACATAACCAGAGCATGCTGCCTAATTATCCTACATTTTTGTGACGATAATTTGACTCGGTTCTCATAACCCTTCTCACACTCACACACACACACACTCGCACACACAGGGATGGTAACATAAAGAAACATTCATCTATTTTTTATGGAAATCTGGATTTTTGGCGGGCTGTGGGAATAGCGCTTTAAAAGGAGCTGGTGACCTTGAAACATGAGGTCAAAACTGTCGCTTTTGCTTTTGAGTTGAGTTCACAAAAAACATGTTTTCACCCATGAATTTTATTCATCACATTTCAGGAAAACCCACAGATCTTTAAACTAATAAACCCGTGTCATGAGCTGATATTACCAATAACCAATTCGCCAGCAAAAAGAACAAAATGTACTGAGCTAAGATGAAGACAAAAAGTCACTAAACCTCATAAAAGTCGTTGGGTGCACTGCAACACAGCCGATGGTTTTTAGCAGAGATGAGGCATTCTTCACAGCAGGACGAAGTGCTGAAGGATAATCAGCTCACTTAAAGTACATCTGTTTTTCGCACTGTTGTGCTGTATATTGGGGCTAATAGGGACTCAATGTTCTATTGCTTTTCAACCCTTGTGGCATGATGAACTTTTTGTAAGTGGTGATTTTTCCACTTTTAAAACAATTGAACTGGTTCAAGGGAAAACGCTGTCCAAGGCTGAAATGGAAAAGCAGCTGTTTTCACGTTGCATCATGAAAACTTCATTTTACTTTGAATACTATGTGTACCGTCACTGAGTCCATGTTAGAATGGCAATTTTTTATACATTTTAAGTGTTTCTCAGAAGTCAGAGTGCAGTACGGTGTTGCTGCAGCGTGTTCAGGGTAATTACATTTTATAGACCTCTCTTGCTCGGAGACTGGTGTTGAAAAGTGAAGTTTCGGCCCCTGCTGCCGCTGCTGAGGATTCGTTTCCTGCGTGTGTGTGTCTGTGTGTGTGTCTGTGTGTGTGTGTGCGTGCATGTGCGTATGTGTTTACAGATGACGTTTTGCCAAAAAACACTTTTCTGTTTCATGTCTATTGGTGATTGCATGGCCGATTTCAACACCGCACTTTGAAAAGGAAAAGATGAAAATGTCAAGCATGGTAATTTGACTACTAATTTTTATGATCAAACATGCTTAAAGTTATTGAATTAGCTTTGGCCAGACACACTGTCTTGACACAGGAGAGAATCATTGTGCGAGGGGTTATTCTTGGATAGGTATTTCATTTAGTGAGGAGGATTAACTATCTGCATGCAGCGATGCACACAAGTGCTGGAAAGACAGAAAATGGTGGAAAAAATGAAACCCCTGCACTCAAATCTCACAAGAATAAACTTTACTCAAAAAAAATATAAAAATCCCACAGTGGGTGCCACTTGGTGTTTTTAAAACTTTTTTTTCTAACATTTGCTGCGAGAAGCTGAATTTGAAATGGTTTGGTCTCTTTAGTCGTGTACCAGACATGCCATTCAATGGTCTGTGTGGTTAATACAAATATCTGAGTACAAAGGCTCTCTAAGTGTATTTAAAACATGCTCAGATTGCTTACCTAATGCGTATTTGTCTCCACATATATAATCCAGATGACACCACACACACGAGACTCCCAAGGCTGCAGCAGCAGTTTCCAGATTTCTGTTATGAAAAGACATTTTACCTCTCAAAAATTAATTTTATTCATGAAAATATTGAACAAGGCTGTAAAATAACAAGCAGGCTCCCCTCAGTTTGGTAAAATTACATGGCGAAACTGCAGTATCCTAAATCTAAATTTGGTTGTTTCTGGCTAAGGTGAACTTGTTTGGCAGAACAAATTGTAATAGTTCGTTTTATGAGTTTTCAGGACACAGTCCCTTGGGAACACAGACGAGCAAAATGCGTGGGAAGCAAAAGATGGAAAGGATAAAAGGTCAAAATGTACTCTTATTTGGATGCTTTTCGGTCCATATGAACAGCTAGGCTTGTGGAGTAAGTGAACCAGTATTTCTGGTTAATTTGTGGTAATAGGTTTTCCTCAAAAAAGCCAAAACTGAAAACATTACGGGATCACACCCCATGTTATCAAACCCTCTTCGAACTCATTGTGATGTCAGCTCCACACCAGCAAGGCTTCGTGACCGAATTCGAAACAGATGTGAAGCTATTGTGAATGTACAAAAAAAATCTGTGTTTATAGAAGGACGACCGGACAAAAAGACAGATAAACATATAACACCTGCTTTACCTGCTGCCGTGGGTGTAGGGGTAGCTCGCGATAGTTCCAAGACTGCATTTTGTCCGTGTTGTTGATGATACACCAACGCATGCACAAACACACAAACACCAACAAATGCACCCAAGGTAAACTCAAAAGGCACGAACAACATAAAGCATGCTGTTGTGGTCAGTAATTACTCTATATCTTTGCAAACAATGATGATATCAAGTGTTAGTTTCCAGTGTAATATAATATAGACTAAATATAGACACATACTGTGGGCATGTTGGCTGACGTCAGCTTCATTCACTAGAACTACTCAATGTTTTAAGCTTGAATGACCTTGAACAGTACAGTGTGTTAAAGCCTTCCTGAAACATGAATGAAGGAAACAGGAGCGGTTATGATGTAAACAGCACCGTCCAAAACAACTTTGAAATCCATTTTAAAAAAGAGCATATTGCAACTTGATCTTTTTTAGTCTTGTCAAACTGCAAAAATCTTCTAAAGCCTGTATGATGCTTCAAAATATGCAAATGGTTATAATGGTTTGCTTCAGTCATAAAATCTAGCCCCAAATCTTATTTGGATTTTCATGTAGCCTGCATGTTTAATCAGTGAAAATGGGTGAGTGAAGCTATCATTTTGCCAAATACCCAAATAAGCTTGTGCTGCTTATTGATGACAGGGGTGTTTGGTAGCTGATATGCCACGGTCATGAGGAGCACAAAGAGGTGTTGGATTTGCTAAAATGCAGACTTTTTTTTTTATATTGTTTTGAGTCACAAAAAAAAGAGAAAGAAAAGGCTTTGTGTCCATGCTGGAACAGTTCTGCGTCTAAGCCCTGTGACGAGCACCTGACCATTTTTCCCACCTGCGTGACCTTGTCCGTCTCCACCTTGTCCCCCGATTGGAGCAACCCACCCTCTCCCTGCCATGTATGCAAACAAGTCGGGATCTCGTTTGGAAGGAAGTGGAATGTTTTTACAGGGAAGTTTGGAATTAGTCAACCATTGCGAGATTTTCATTCCGTTTCTCAGCAGCTGCTTTCCAAAGGAAGTCCCAATTCTTTCTTGCGTAAGTAAGCCAGCACCAGTGTGGATTAATGAGCTTTAGCTCATGCAGAAAAAGCAAACTGGGATCTGTTTCCAACAACTGCAGTACAGAATGTCCATGACTGAATGGCAGGAGGGTTTGGGAGGAAAGACTTTCTTCTCCCGCTGCACAAACAGTTTTGTGGTGAATTATAGTATTTATCTTTTCACTGCTTGGAAGCCTTTACCGAGCAGTGAAATCTGATCTTCAAGTGTTTGTCTATTTTTGTCTATATAACCATGTCACAGATTTGGCTTGTCACTCAACCTGTTGCAAAGCTCCTGTGGATGCCAGTGTTAAATATGGAGGTGCGAACATCATTAGTGTAGATATCAACTTCTCCTGAGGTGACCAGTACCTATGGTGTAGGTGTACCCTTGGGCCAGTTCGTGGCCCCTTATCGCACAGTGTGTCTTTTATCATGAAGTACACGAGTGTGTGACAGGGAGAGATGGACATTTCTTTTCCATGCAGGAGATCCCCAGGAAACTTCCTGTATTTTCATAACCCGGATGAGAAGCCGTTGATAAAAAGAGTGTGTGGGCGCCAGCAGGGAAGGTGACATTAGCGACAACTCAGAGGAAGAGGAAGTCAATCAGCAGAGCGAGAGAGAGAGGACAATAGCGTGGCATGAGAGGAAAGCCAAGCAGGGAAAGCGGGAGTAAAAACACACACACGCTACGTTATTTCTGTCAGCAGGTCATGACGGAGTGCAGGACTGCACAAGCATGGATCTGTCCTCACTTAGGGATGGCATGTGTCTGCTCATTAAAGTGCATTTGCATGTGTGTGTGCACTCACGTGTAGGAGTGTGATGTGGGATCAAAGGGCTGTCTTATTTGCACCTGGTAGGGCCATGCAGCAGTGACTCAGCAATGACGAGTGGTTGTGGCTGTGTTCCCTGTCACACAGCTCAAAGTTGTGTTAACCTTTAAGACAAAAGGCTGTGACGCGTGTGGGCTTCTGCTAATCCGGTGAGGAAAACCATCTGAATGTCATGTATTCTTCCAGCAGCTATTGAAATCAGATTTAACACGTGCGGTTTAGGTCTCTCAGGAAACCATTCAGCAAGTCTAATCGAATTGTAGGGGAAATTTTGGTCACTGGGAGTTATCCGGCAATCAATTGCTAGAACAAAAGTAAGAAAACTCAAATTATAAATGCTGTAATTTTAACTGGCAATTTTCATGCAGACTGCAATTTAATTGGATGATGAAATCACCCACCTATCCAACTATTTTCCTTCATCCATCCAGCTGCTTATCCAGTTCACGGTCATGGGGTTCGGGGGGAGGAGGACTTGGGCAGGTCACCAGTTTATGGTAGGGCTTTATATAATTATATTATTGAAAATTATTCACTGCTTAATGTGATTCTGACTTTAACTTCTCTTTAACTTCTTTGTTCATCATTTTCCTAAAGTCCCAATGTGGCTGACATGTCCTCACTTTTTTTGAAAATATCCAATGGCCATGAATTCAATGTTCAGCCACTACAAAGCAAAGAGGAATGAATGCATCGCTGGGGTACCCGTTGTCCTAGAATTTTTTATTTCAGTTTACTGACCTTGTCAGAGCATATTTCTCTGAAATACCTTTGTTTTTGTTGTTGTTGCATTGGTGCATTTATTTAAAGGAGGCCATCTTTCACACAAACATGGGTGAAATTAGAGATAGGTCAATAAGCTAGCTGTGCTGGAGGTCACTACAAAGGGAGTATGTTGTAGGTCAGTATTTAAAACCTGCAAAACAAGATGGATTGCCATGAAATTTTATTTTGACATTTATGATCCCCTGATAAAGTATTTGAATGTCTTTAGTAATCCTCTGAATTTACCTCTAGCTCCAGCAGATGCCAAGAGAAACCACTCTGGTGGGACTTTTGTCAGAGATTCATCGATCATTTAGTTAAACTTTAAGTTCATCTATTACTTTGGCTTATGACACATTATTTATTTTTTATTTATTTTTAACTTTATTTGCAAATAAAATGCTTTCTCGTGTGCTTCAGCTGTACTTTATGTTTAGCGGTATAGGCCAAATGTTAGCATGCTAACATGCTAAATTAAAACTGATACGTTCACATGACACCTGCAAATCACAGTAAACACGTAAACGTCTACGGGAAATCTACGTCCTAACTTACAACGTAACCAGAAACCCCTCTTAACTATACACCGCAACCTTCCACGCCATTCGGTTGCTGTAGGCTACATCAACCCGACATGTAGTTTTATTTCTCTAGAGGGGAATGTCAGGTTACGTGGAAGGTTACGGCAAAGGGTTAAAAGGAGTTTCCGGTTATGTTGTAAGTTATGGATTAACTCACAACTTACGGATGTGGACTTCCCAATGAAGCATAATTCAGACATTAAACAGATGATCTAACACTTAACTACAATCTACATTCTTTATAGCTACATTCTTGTCCAGATTACACTTCCCCACTCCCACGCCTGGCAGGATGGAGCATAAAGGTGAGACAGTCCTCCTTCCAAGAAAATACTGCAGGAAGCAGTGTATGCATCACTGGTGGAGAAATTTTACAGGTTTTTCAGTAGAAGAGTTCAGGTTGCAAATGTGATGAGTGCTTTCCTTTCAAGTCAATGATGTCATCTGGATTGGATCATCAAATTGGGCAACAACTGTAATTCCACACCTGAAAAGCAGCCTTTCAAGCTGACTGTGAACACGACAGCTCCTCTCTCTTTTTTTAAATCTTTTTTCATGTGGGCATGCTGTTCTAGTCTAGTCTGTGGGGAGGAAGAGATAAAGTTGTTGTTCAGTGACTACATCAAAAGCCTTTAACCTGCTCTTACAGACCGCACAAGTAGTTTTAAAAATTATGTGAAAGACAGGCGAGGTGAAACATGAGTTTGATGTTTTATTTAACTGTGACTAGCAAGCATAAAAGTACATTGGAAACCCACAACAGAGTGACTGTGAGCTGCATTTGGTTTACGAAAAACCTTCACAGGTACTGTAGGAAAGATGATTCACCAGTCAGAGAGCTGTTAGGACCACGGTATTTGAAGAACCCTGTACCCCTGGGGTAAACTGCATCATCTTTTTTCACATGTTTACTCAGACCACCCAAATGCTATCCAACTAGACTGCAAATTAGGATTCCTGATTTCCACCCTCAAACTAAAAGTGTTGCCTAACTTTCTTTAGAAAGAGGACACAGGGATAAACAAAAGTACATTTCAAACTGGCGGTGATGACAGCCTGTTATTAGGGTACTCAGAGCCATGGTTGGATTAACCACCTTGGAGGCCTTGGGATAAAGATTTCTTGTTGGGCCCTTGTTGACTTCTGCTGTACACTGTAACAAACGGTTACAAAGCTGCACTACACAAGAAGCAATTTACAGCACCGTCTCAACCAGAGACCATAGAACTGTGGGGGAGAGATATTTGAATAAAGTAACTTCCACCTGCACGGCATTATTACTTCTGTAAATAGTTAACTTAGCTAACAGAGCAGCAGAGCGTGTCTGTTACGTGACCGAGTGCATCCATGCTTGGAGGGCTGATTAGAGCAGAGCATTAAATGAATTGACTGGGTTGGGGGACACCCAGGCTTTGGTTACCTAGGCAACCACAGCCTAGACCGTTGGCTAGTGACCAACTAGCTTCAAAGCAATGTGCAACAAGCAAATCGCTCCCTGTGCATTAGCTTAAGAAAACTGAAAGTCTGACAGAAAGCCTTTTCCCATTAGGAACACTATTATACTAAAAAAGGGGGGCAAATTAATTGCTGTTTCCCATTAATTGCTCAATATAATGTGAATAGCGTTGCATGCTGGGGATTAGTTAGATTTGTGATGTTAAATACATTTTAAACCTATAACTTTTAAGCAAACGGTGACTAATTAGTAACTTTCCATGTTTTTTGGGATGATGATTTAGCACTGGAAACACACAACAGATTGGCAGTTGATGTTTTCATGAAGTTTTGTAATACTTTAATGTGCGCTGTCTTGTGTGTGACAGAGAAACTGATGATAAGGACAGTTGTAACATTGCAACATGAGTCTAATGTGACTAAATTTAACAATAGCTTGCTGGAAACCCTGCTGAAAGTATTTTCCTATTAAGATCTGTATCTACAGATTTACAGCTCTCAGCATCTACTTCTATACAACTCCTATGAAGTTGATTACTAACAGTGAGTCCTTTGTGCAAAAATGATCGCATTGCTGAGTGCTTGTGACTGTACCTTCTCTCACCAATCAAAATCAAGTTGGGACTGCCTTTAAGATGTCCACACTATCAACAATGGTGAAGGAGAAAACTTTAAAGAAGACAGTTTCTGTAACCTAGCAACAATAAGCATTTGAGAGAGGTGCTCAAAGCCTTACACACACAAAAAAGCTACGTGTGGACAAAAAAACCTTCTAGAAGCAAGTCTTGCAGTGTGACAGCCATCTTCTGCAGCTCATAATCTGTGCTTATAACACTTTTTTCAGATGTGATTTTTGCACAGTGTTTCTGGTCCATTAAAGGTTCAGTCTATGTTATGCTGAGAAATGGAAGACACCCTATTTATTCTGTTATTTATTTTCATAATTAACAGATATATTTTTATCAGACTTTAATTTCAATTCAGCTTTTCAATTCAACTTTACTTAAATAGTGTCAAACAACAACCGCAGTCGTCGAATAATGCAGAGAAACCCCAACTATCAAACAACCAAGCAAGCACTTGGGGCCAGCAGACAGGAAAAATCCCCTTTAACATCTGCTATGACTGGTTGGGGTGTGATGGGAGGAAAACGGGACAAAAAGCACACACTGTGGAAGAAATATTAATAATAAGTAGTACACCCTCACACTTGTAAAAGAATTACAAAAGCAGTTCCCCTGTCTTGTGAACAAGATGCGGTGTAAACAGTGGTTCTTAGCCAAAGGCACTGCTGTGATCATTTGTACAGCAAGATGTTTAAACCATTGGTGTACAGTAGGATATTGATTTGACCATTCAAACCATCTTTCTGCAGGGTTTAAGATGTACTGTGTCTAGAGGTTAGTCAAGTGTAAGTGCAGCTACATATGTCAAACCACACAACTCAACTTCTAACACCACTCAGAGGAAGGAAAATCATCCAAAGGGCAAGTTATACAGTACAACACATTTCATAACAAGTGAACTCATCTCTGCTTTGCATGGAATTATATAAGTAATGAATAAATGCAAAGTGAAGACAGGGTCAGCCAATCTAGCCTAACTATAAGCTCTATCAAAAAAGGAAAAAGGAAAAAAAGTTTTAAGCTTAGTCTTAAAAGTAGAGACAGTGTCTGTCTCCCAAATCCAAACTGGGAGCTGGTTTCACGGAAGAGCAGCCTGAAAGCCTCCCATTCTACTTTTTAATACTCTAGGAACCACAAGTAAGCCAGCAGTATGAGAGCAAAGTGCTCTCTTGGGGTGATACGGTACTAGGAGATCTTTAAAATAAGATGAGGCCTGAATATTTAAGACCTTGTATGAGAGGAGAAATGGGAACCAGCGAAGAGAAGCTAATATGGGAGAAAATATGCTTTCAGACAGAGAAGTCGATCTCAGCACAAAGGAAAAAGGAAATAGTAAAACTAATCTGATATTTTGTGGCTATGGCTTGTTGGACAGCCATGTGGCATTAGCCTTTCCCAGTGTGTCCCAAGTTAAAGTAGGTAATAAAAGTAACACTGGGTCCCCTTTCCTTGAGAGAATTTGGCCTGTTCTCATTATCAATCTTACTATTGGACACTTTACTCTGTTTGTAATTTCCATAAGCAGTTTACCAAAACCAGAAATAACCAAACATGTAAGTACTTAAAATTATTTTCTTCATTTAGACCTCTCAGCCCGAGAAGGCTGATATTTAGACGTGAAAATCGGTTACAAATTTTCAATTATTCTAACATGATATGCAGTTGACCTTGCTTCGGATGCCCCTGGGGGTCTGAGACTCTCTTTGCCCAGTTCATAAAATAGCTTTGAAAAGAGTTCAAATTCAGGGTGTTTCCCATCAGTAAATGATGAAGATGTCTCTGAACTCTGGGTGTGTGTAAATAGATGTTTGACAAAGATAATGAAGTCAAGATGAGTGGAAAGTTGAAACCCAACACCAAGTCACCTACTGTGCTGTATGTGTAGCCCATAATTCCCGGCTACACCCGTCATGTGCACGCCAAAGACAATCAGTCCCTCCCTGCTGCCATCGAGGCTGCTCCATCACAGGGTGAGAAAAGGTCCCGGCTTTGCTTGGCTTGAGGTAAGCAGCAGCATCATAAATTCAATTTTGAAATAACAGAATCCAGGATATCCTGTGGTTAACCACCAAGGCACAGATATCCGATTCTCTAACCAAAAGGACAACCCTTGTCTGTTATCCTGTCAGATAGCTGGAATATGGATGTCTTAGGAGATTTCTCAAAAAACAGAGACTCCAGATGCACGCCGCAGTGAAGAAATGTCACATATTTAACAATTACAACTAAACTTTTGCAGCCGATGGGAACATTTAAGGCAAAACTTGACACCTTTCACCCTTTTATTTCTATAATACACATCACAACCTTGTTAGTACAGGTGTGTTCATGCACGTGTGTCATATCCTATACTGAAACCAGCTGCGTGATACAAGGTGAAACTATAGCGGCCATAGAGGCCCAGCCCCGACTACACAATGAAGACATCCTTAGAGATGGCCTGTGTTTACTGTAGGGTTGTCAGGGAGTCCTCCACCTACATGGCAATAAGGAAAGACATTATTTACTTTGGCTGGACAATGATGGCTCTAATCAGATCCCCATGATGTGAATACACTGTTTGGCCTATCACCACCCATTTCCAGTTTCTGTTCACCTTTCACCTCCTCGCCTAAGGCCTCCCTGTCATCTTATAGAAACATTCTCTATGGTTGTCTGAGTGCCTCGGTTTAAGGAGTACAAAACCCACAAATGACACCCAGCTTAATTTGAAATTTGTAAGTATTTGCTCTGAATTTGTAAGAGTAAACTGAAATTAAAATATCTGTCTCCATATGCACAGACACGTATCTCTCATGCTAAAACCTTTCACAGGCCGCGTGTGTAATTGTGTTCTCTCCATTTGCCTCTTCTATTGTCATTCCCGCTCACCAGCATGTGAAAAGAGTTCAAGATAAAGTAGGTCACTCAGGTTGGGGGAAACTGTCATGTCTAATTGCCACATCATCTCTCTTATCTGATCTGGCGAGGTTGTTATTGTAATGAAATACCAGTGGAGATGAGCCAGGAAAGGAGAAGATTACACAGCATGAGCCATTCATGGCACAATCCATCCCTTCATTGCCCTGGGTTTTCCACACAGTGGGTTCAGGAAGTATGGTGGGGCATGTGAGGGCTGGATGTGGGCTGGAGGAAGAAGGCAGGAGAGCTGAGGTAACCACTCTGATAAGTCCATGTGTCTCTGCACTGCTTTGTGTTCTGACATGACAACCCTGTTGTGAATCAGCGCCACGAAGTTAAGACACAACAAAGGACGATTATTTTCTGAGATGGAAGAGTCAGGTTCCATCCTTTTGGTACTTTAATGAGTGGATGTGAATGTCAATACATCATCACAAGGCTGCAATTAATGAATAACACATTATCACTATGGGGTCAGTTTTGCTTGTCAAGGCCAAATCAGGCTTGCTTCTCTCATATGCTGCCCAGTCTGGCAGCTCATCGTAATGCTGCCCTTTAGTGCCCTACCATGGTTTCACACGGTACTGCAGTACTTTATTTTCCCTGATTATTTTACTTAAAAGTAGAAAGTCAGTTGTTTTTACTTCCATACCAGCGGTGGATGATTTAAGATAATCTTCAGGCTGCAGAAACCAAGAAATCTATGTCATTTGAAAAATACACTTGATCTTGGTTTCTCAGTCTCATTTACCAAAATTACAGGAGAGTTGGTACTGATTTCAACTGTTTAATGTCTAAATGTCATCAGAATATTTGGATCTGGAACTGATGCTCTTTTTTTTACATTCCAGTTCAGATGAAAGAAGCAATTAGTGGTTGTGTGTAATGGAAAGCAACAGTAGTGGTTTAAATCATGGTTTGGATCGATTGACGGGTATCACTCGTGTCTATTAGGCTGAGGTTTGTTTACAGACCCGCCAAAGCTACATGGAAGACAATCAAAAGAGGCCCCTCGTTTTCATTCTGCCAAAAGCTATTCTTTTAAAGATAAGTGAAATAGTGCGGAAAGTCATCAGAGTTGATTTTTCTGGTGGTTTTATTTGATTTGCATGACTTGCGGTTCCTCTGTGATGACAGTTCAGCTGTGATGTTTTATTTCTTTGCTTGCCTCGGACAGCAATGTATCTTTTGTTTGATCCCTCACAGTTTTTAGGAAAGACATTATACTTGAGCCACCGGTGCCCCTCTCCTCAAGAGCTGTGGGTGCTCTGCTGATCATCTCGCCATCTGAGTTGTGGTTTTGGTCACGCAGTTGTCGAGCACGGGCAGCAGGTACTGTGATGAAACGGCTGACGACATTGATGTGGTAGCTGCGCAAAGCCAGCAGCTTTTTAACACAGAGATCGAAGACATTGTTGAGGTCCTTGCAATCCTGCTGCTGGACAAAACTCCTCAGGGACGGCTGCAAAGAGATGTCGTTGATCATTTTCTTGTGAAGAGGTGGCATGTAGTCCCTCATGTAGATTAGAAAGGAAGCTGGGGAAAAACAAAAGCAGTGAATTCTTTACATTCATCTGTGGCACAGTTGGGATCATGTTATTGACAATTCGTCAGCCTTTTTACCACTTTTTGGATCATGTTTGACTCCCAGAAGCTCGTCAAAACAGTGCAGCAGACTGCTTTGTGCAGCACTCCCTCCTGAATACCTCATCGGCGCTGCCTGGACCCCTTCATAAACCAGCCCATTTGGCATACACGGGTTGTCTTTCCATCTAAGTATGATTATGTGACACGGGCACGCACATAGGTCTCAAAAACATGTTTCACTTTGCAACTATGTGAATTGAGTGAAAACAGCAATAGATTTCTATACCCAGACAGGTAGATCCTCATAATGCCATAGAAGACTGAAGGGTCCACATGCACTTAGGGAAGAAAAGAAAACAGTTGTTAATGGGATTCATTTTACAATAATGATGAAAAAAAAGAAAAAAGGCAAGAATTTAATCAATTGCAATCATTAAAAAACTTTTTTCTTTCTTTATCAATGAACCTATCCCAGCTGGCTTTGGGTAAAACGTTAACAGGTAAACGTTTCAGTCATTTATGAATAACTCTCTCAATTTAAACTTACAAAGATTCGGGGAAATGAGTTTTCTACCTGTGTTAAACAGCATTCAAAGTTCTGAGAAATCTCTGTATGCTGAAAGTAAACAACAAACAACTGTGATCTTTGGACCCTCGGCTGCCGCTGCATTGCAAACTATGCTAAATTATTTAACTGCATAGGGGTAAAAACACTTTTTGAAACACAGTTAACAACTCAACCAAAAAAAACATACATACTATTTAAACAAGACAGAGAACATGAGAACATCATTTCAGCAATCATGCCGCATCATATTCCATACATATTAGAAAAGCAAGACCAAAGTTAAACAAGTCCATGTCCTCAACTAACTCTAACCCTGTCTACAGCATAACCTGTTAGGAAACTCTGGGTCGTTGACCCAGAGTTCTGAGTTTTCATTATTATTGAACTTTGATTTCCTGCCATTAATTAATTCTTCAATCTTAAATATGATCAACCTATCTCTAATAATCGGCTATGTACCACAGGCCTTCAAGCTGGCTGTAGTTAAACCTTTACTTAAAAAGCCATCTCTAGACCCAGCTGTCTTAGCTAATTATAGGCCAATCTCCAACCTTCCTTTCATATCAAAAATCCTTGAAAGAGTAGTTGTCAAACAGCTAACAGATCATCTGCAGAGGAATGGCTTATTTGAAGCGTTTCAGTCAGGTTTCAGAGCTCATCACAGCACAGAAACAGCTTTAGTGAAGGTTACAAATGATCTTCTTATGGCCTCTGACAGTGGACTCATCTCTGTGCTTGTCCTGCTAGACCTCAGTGCAGCGTTCGATACTGTTGATCATAATATCCTATTAGCGCGATTAGAACATGCTGTAGGTATTACAGGTACTGCACTGCAGTGGTTTGTATCATATCTATCTAATAGACTCCAATTTGTACATGTAAATGGAGAGTCCTCTTCACACACTAAGGTCAATCATGGTGTTCCACAGGGTTCAGTGTTAGGACCAATTCTGTTTACATTATACATGCTTCCCTTAGGCAGCATCATTAGAAGACATAGCATAAATTTTCACTGCTATGCAGATGACACGCAGCTCTATCTATCCATGAAGCCAGGTAACGCACACCAATTAGTTAAACTGCAGGAATGTCTTAAAGACATAAAGACCTGGATGGCCGCTAACTTTCTGCTTCTTAATTCAGATAAAACTGAGGTTATTGTACTCGGCCCTGAAAATCTTAGAAATATGGTATCTAACCAGATTCTTACTCTGGATGGCATTACCTTGGCCTCCAGTAACGCTGTGAGGAACCTTGGAGTCATTTTTGACCAGGACATGTCCTTCAACGCACATATTAAACAAATATGTAAGACTGCTTTCTTCCATTTGCGCAACATCTCTAAAATTAGAAATATCCTGTCTCAGAGTGATGCTGAAAACTAGTTCATGCATTTATTACTTCCAGGCTGGACTACTGTAATTCTTTATTATCAGGATGTCCTAAAAACTCACTGAAAAGTCTTCAGCTGATCCAAAATGCTGCAGCAAGAGTCCTGACAGGGACTAGAAAGAGAGAGCATATTTCTCCTGTTTTGGCTTCCTTCATTGGCTTCCTGTTAAATCCAGAATTGAATTCAAAATCCTGCTCCTCACATACAAGGTCTTAAATAATCAGGCCCCATCTTATCTTAATGACCTTGTAGTACCATAACACCCTATTAGAGCACTTCGCTCTCGCTCTGCAGGCCTACTTGCTGTCCCTAGAGTATTTAAAAGTAGAATGGGAGGGAGAGCCTTCAGTTTTCAGGCCCCTCTTCTGTGGAACCAGCTTCCAGTTTGGATTTGGGAGACAGACACTATCTCTACTTTCAAGATTAGGCTTAAAACTTTCCTTTTTGCTAAAGCATATAGTTAGGGCTGGACCAGGTGACCCTGAATCCTCCCTTAGTTATGCTGCAATAGACGTAGGCTGCCGGGGATTCCCATGATGCACTGAGTTTTTCCTTTCCAGTCACCTTTCTCACTCACTATGTGTTAATAGACCTCTCTGCATTGAATCGTACCTGCTATTAATCTCTGTCTCTCTTCCACAGCATGTCTTTATCCTGTTTTCCTTCTCTCACCCCAATCGGTCGCAGCAGATGGCCGCCCCTCCCTGAGCCTGGTTCTGCTGGAGGTTTCTTCCTGTTAAAAGGGAGTTTTTCCTTCCCACTGTCGCCAAAGTGCTTGCTCATAGGGGGTCACATGATTGTTGGGTTTTTCTCTGTATTTATTATTGTTCGATCTACTGTACAATATAAAGCGCCTTGAGGCGACTTTTGTTGTGATTTGGTGCTATAAAAATAAAATTGAATTGAATTGAATTGATTTTGCCATTATTTATCGTTTCTAGTCTTTTGATTTCTTTGTTAGAGTTCTCTATCTTATGGTTTATGTCTCTGTGTTCTATAGTTGCTCTGTCTCCCCTGTCAGCCGTATCCACTTGTCAAGTCCGCGTCTCTGTGTTATGTTTCCTGTTTTACTTTGAAAGCCCGTGTCTCATGTTAATGTATCTGGTTTTGCTTCCCTTGTCTCGTTAGCCCTGATTTGTCCCAGCAGTGTTTCTCTCCTGTCTCTCATTCACTGATTGCTCCCTCTGTGTATTTAAGCCCTGTGTTTTCCTCTGTCTGTGTTGTGATCTACTGTCTACCATGCTGTGTGTTTTGCCTGTCAACTGGTTTGTTGCTTAGTTTATGTTCTTAGTTTAGTTAGGTTTCTGTTTTTTACCATCCAGCAATAAAGCTGAGTTTTTGAGTTAACGTTTGCCTCGAAGTGTCTGCACATTGGATCCTCCTTACTACCACTCCTGCCTGCACATCAGCCTTCACATAACATAACGTACAAACAAGGCTGTAACACATTTAGGTTTTACATCTGTATAAGTACCTTGCATCAGTTTGAGTGCGTCAGTCATGTCCTCAATAGACCGGCTGATGATCTCCAAGCCTCTGGCCACAGCCTCGGTGTCACCACACCTCACACCATTGATCACCGTGGGAATATTCTGCAAAGCAGTGGCTCTGTTAGAAATGTCCTCGCTTTAAAGGTGCCCTTATATTTGTCAGTTAACAACAATTATCAAGTGCACATTTTAGGATGTTTCCTATTTTTAATGCATCTTCACCTTCACCGCAGGAACTCCAGCCAGCTCCACCAGCAGAGTGACCAAGAAGAAACCTCGGGCACTTTCTCCACCCGGGAGGCTGACCAACAACTCCAGGTTCCTGTTTGACAAATGTAAGCCAGTAAACTTTGAGCACATTATAGTATGATAGTACATACTGTATTATACTGTGTGCAGAAACAGAATTTTACTCACTCCATGTTGAAAGGCCTGGCACAGCAGATATACAGATGGACATGAAAAACAGGACATATTTATACACATTTGCTGGGTTTACTCAAACTGCTGGCAGGAGATTAGCGACCTTACCCGTCAGGATCCTTCCTCTTCCAGTTAGCCAATACTGCATCTGCATGTGTGATAATTGGGGGAAGCCCTAAGCGTTGTGACACCTCCCAGTATGGAACAGCCAGACTGCGTGGCAGTATCTTAAAAGAATATCAAAGAGAAATCAGTCATACTAACTGAATCACTTAAGGTAACATGTAGCAGTCAGAAAACAGGAGGCAAAAGAAAAAGAAAAACTAACAGACAGTTAGTTACCTCAACTGTATCTTTCTCTCCCTCCTCCCAGACGTAGCCCATGGTCATCATGGTGAGGGCCAGGTGGGCCAGTCGTAACTCTTTGTGTTTCTGCAGAAACTTGCTGCTCAGCAGTGGCATCTGGTCAGAGATAACTGTACTGAGCAACTGCTTCACAATCATCGTGAATGGTGCTTTTCATTATAAATACCTTGTTAATACGGGAGCGCAACTCGTGGGACTGCGCTAGCTCCGGGATTTTCAGGGCGATATCCATCCATTGCTGGTAGTAAGGTGGAAGCTCTTGCTTTAAATGCACATCATGAGAAAATGTTAATGTTGCTCAGTGCCATTTAACACAACTGTAGCTGGTGTAAAATGCAAACAAATCCAAGTTCATGTTGTCCTTAAATGGCAAAGCAACAAACTCACTAAAATCCAAATGGCTCAAGGGGCTCAAAATGAAATGGTCACAACTTGTGACCATCATGTGTGTTGTGTCCTTGTGTCCAAGCAGGACCTTAACTTATTAAGCTTCTTTTTTAGGAACCAATTCTCCCATCCATCACTGTGTTCATGTTTTATTTCTGGATACGGAAATTATGAACATTATTGTTCTCTCCATTTTTGCTCTCTTCTATATGCAAAAAATGTGATTTTGTAAACGTCTTCCAGGAATAACGCTCACTTCCTTCCTCTTTGTTGGTCTCAATCAATACTAAAGTTAACATTTTTATAACAGCTTTTTTTTTTTTTGGCCCTATAAGAATTAATGTAATTGGCAAATTCTCATTAAAGGTTTATTTTTTTAAGTAATACAATGTGAATAAAATGTAATAATGTTACATCACAAACTTGAAACAAGCAAAGCTAAAATAACACACACGGGACTTCAGAAGAGCTTTTCAACGTACCAAAGGATCTGGAAGGATGAAGCCGAGTTCCTCTGAGACATGGTAGGACTCCAGAGAGAAGAGGGCTTCGGTCTGGTCTGTTTTAGCAGAAGCCATAGAGAAAACAAGGCAAGCACCAAAAACTGCAATGATCCTCTGACTAGCTGAATGATCCCGGAGACCTCAGTCTGGCTGGACTCGAGCACAAAGGTATTGCTTACACAATCTTTATACCTGACTTCTGCTGTTGCACAATTCCAACTGTAGAAAATCAATACTTCACTTTGTGAATCATTTAGTATGAAACAAATAATCGGTGTCACGCTTGGTTGATCTATAACCGTCCAAACTGTTAAAGTTATGCAAAGAAGAAACTAAAGCCAGGTGGGATGCTTTGCATGTTGTTAAAAAAAAAAACGCCTTGTTGTTTTCCCACATTAACTACAGGTTATCAGGAACTGATAACAAATAAGGAACACATATGTTGCTTTTACAAAAGCAGAATCATTTGTGTTTATCAGCCTTTTGTTTAGGAACTCTTTGACAGCAGATTCATCTGAAACAATAAATAAATACGCTAATAATAAGTTAATAACGTGCATACGCGTCTTTTTCAATTTGTATTCATATCCTGAAGATAACACGTTCTTTATGTTTTGACTGACAGCTATAAAAGACTACTACTTAAAAAAAAAGTGCTATATAACATTTTATGCCGTGTGGCTTTTAATTTAATTTGTGCATTCAAATATGCAAATCTTTCACGTGTTTTATTTTGAAGGGACTTTCTCCTTTTTCTACCCTCTATATAAAAGAGGATTAAGTCAAATTTAGACTGTCAGCCTCACCTGCTGGAGGAGACTGAACACTGCAGTTTCCTTAAACCAAACAGTAAATGAAGTAAATGAATCAGGCCAGTAATACTCAGTGTCCCAGAGCGCCAACAAACCGGCATTTCACTTTGCGATTTGTCACGTGTTTTGGAAATACTGAATGAAATGAACCCGCACTAGGACATGAATCTGTTGGAGAAGTTTCTTTGTTAAAATCAGCTCAGCGGCCTGATTTCTTTTTGAGCAACTCCACGTAAGCTTCGGTATTGTAACATTTGCAAGTCGGTGTAAAGGTCAGCTGTAATTTGATCCTCTTGCTTCTGAAACATAGTTAACAAATACCAGACTGCATTGTTGTGCTCTCTAACACAGACGACAACATAACTGGAACACTGTGTGGCTGTAAAGAGTTCCTGATCTGAGGCTGAGGACACAGCGGTCTGCCAGGGAGCTGGACTTTAAGGAAGTGCTACTTCACTGACAGTGCAAACTCTCTTTTAGTAGGCCTTAACTTTGGAAACCATGGCTGTCAGTACCCATGAGTGAGTTGCTTTTTTTCTTTTGTGCGTGTGTGTTAAATCACTGAACACTTCCCTGAACTGTTAAACAATAGCTAAACTTGCTGCCAATTAGATCCATTGATATGTTTTTTCCAGTTAAATAGCCGACATTAGCTAGCTGCTGACACTGAAGGATGATGTATGGTGATCATGATAAATGTCAAGTAAATCCAGGAGATTCGATGAGGTGACTCTGATTCACTGAACACAGTTGTTTTAATGCAGAAATTAAATGCTTTAACACAAAACTGATGAACGGCGGTGACTTACAGACCTACGAGTCTCTTAGGTCTGTTGGGGCTTTATTGCTAAGTAAGAAACTCCAAACAGCATCATTTTGGTAATATGAAAGAAAAATCATTCAAATTTGGGAATTTAAAAGTCAAAGTATGTGCTTGTGACACTGTAATGATGACGAAGATGTTAACAGTTAACGTATTTGAAGCGATAATGTGAGTCATATCAAAAGATAAAATGTGCACCTCATAACAACCTGTCTAAAAGAGACAGATTAGTCTGCTAAGGTCTGTGTATTTCCTTTAATATATTTGTATTATTTCTTTATTTTATATTAGTGTTTAAGAGTTTTTTATTTCAATTATTATTATTTATTTGCTTATTGTTGTGTTTTTTAAATGAATTATGTATTTATTTATTTATTTATTTATTTAATCTAATTTCGTTGTGATGGTGTGGTAGTGCCAGAATTACAGAGAAGTATCTTGTGTCTTAAACAAACAGAAATGTATTCAGTTTTTCTCGTCTATCCGACATGCTTGCAAACACTGCGCGCGCTCGCGTGTGTGTGTGCGCGCGCGTGTGTTTTAGTGTATACATACATGCAAAAGTTAATCCCTGGTCTTTCTCCGCTGTGTGCGAGTCCACCTGACCCGACTGAAAGTGGACACACCCCTTCTTACACCACTATGATTAGAAGTGAGCTGATCATTCATGCTGAAGTCTGCTGCACACTTAATGTGTCAGAGGATGCATGATGAGTTCAATCATAATCTGGGCTAAATAAAGTGTAAAGTATGAGCGGATCAGTGTTTTGTAATAAATAGGTTCTGTTGGTTTTTTTCTTTTTTTTTTCCGTCTGTGCGCCTGCCTATTATTAGCTACGGAGGCCATCCAGTAAGTGGAGGTGGCTCTATGACGGTCAGGGCTGCAACTCTGCATCGCACCGTTAGACTTCACCTCAGCGTCCGCGTTTCTGCCAGTGCCATCGGGCTCGTCGCACTCGTCGCAACTTTGCTGTAACATCGGCTATTTCCAAGCCTCGTTCACCTCGCCTTGAAGATGAAGTTAAATACGAGCTGCCGTCAGGAGCAAGACGCATCCGATGGAGCCCTGCTTTTTATCTCGTTCATCGACCAACCCGATGCAGCACTTCCTTATGTTGCGGTAAGGATGGTTGGCAACCTTTACGACCACAGCATCAGAGTGGCTTTAATTCGTTTATTTGGTGTGGGGGGGAGGCTGGTTTTTGCGATGAACTCGGAGCCGGATAAACAGGCTCAAGAGTCAGTGACGGGGCGTTACATAACGTGTAATGCAGCAGAGCCTCATGACTAGTGTCTCGGTGGTGGAGGGAGGCACTGTTCGGTCCTTCTGGTAGGGTATGCACGTTTTTATCATCCTTGTTATGGCAGATAACCGAGGCTCCTTAAAAAATGTGTTTTTAAGATGATCGACTCAAGGCACTGTGTGTTATATAGTATATCTGACCACATTTAAAATATCATTAATTAATTCGTGAATTGCGCATTGTAGTCTGTAACAGGAAAGGGCATTTGAATGAGCAATTGTAGGGGCGGGGTATCTCTATAGTATCAGACAGGCCCAGCCTAAGGTCAGACTGCGAGTTGTTTTGAAAGGTGAGAGAAGCCTATAGTGATGCGGATTATGCAGTGAATGAAGAGCTGGATTTTTTATGAATGGCTACAGAGTGACCATGAGGCAAAGAAATCCTAGTAACCCATGATAGTAATATTTTGAGCACTGTGTGAACCAAAGTAAGCAAATGATGCTGCAAAAGCGTCTTTGATAGAAAGTCCTTTTAGTGTAAGAGCTATCGAAGTTATGCTTTAGAAAGGGAGCTGCTTTTTTATTTTTTCTTGATAGTGGGCACTTGACTTCCAGGTAGGGGTAGCTGGCTTCATTCATAAGAAGGCAGCACTATCTGAGAATATAAATATGAATGGAGGCTATATTCCCAGTCTGCTTACACTTTCAAGAGGGGGGGGTGGGCTCAGATGGAGGTTTGTTGTTTAATCGTGTAAGCTCTGGATGTGTAAATTAAACATGGTGTGACTTGGGTTTCAGATGGTTTAAAATCAGGTTACGAAACTACACAGTGGTGTTGTCTCTATACGCCAAATCAAAAAAATAGCATAAATCACAGAGGCTTGTCTGATATA
This sequence comes from Oreochromis aureus, assembly GCF_013358895.1. NCBI lineage: Eukaryota > Metazoa > Chordata > Actinopteri > Cichliformes > Cichlidae > Oreochromis > Oreochromis aureus. The sequence continues at coordinate 24,657,368 of NC_052953.1, forward strand.
GGGTGTAACACACTGACACCAACCACAGTTCCCTTGGAAACCGGAACAGTGACCTAAATCGTCAGCAACCATTTTCAAGACACAGCAATAGTCTGTTTACCTATTCCTACTGTTTCATTTAAGGCGCATGCGTGCATGCCGCATGCATGAAGGCTTTGATGACTTAAGTTATAAGCTGAGGTATAAGGTTGGGGTGCTATGCTTGAGATGTAATGACATAGGGAAAAAAGAAAGGGAATTTTAGGTTTGCTCATGGCTGGAGGAATTGCAGGGATGTGTCATACATGTAGCATTGCAGCAGCCTTTATTAACAGGGGAGCAGTAGCATTTAAACTTATTTAACTCATTTCAAACTAAGAGTCTCTACCTTTTAATTAAGGTTGAATAAAACCAGCCTATTATTTTGAAGCTCTTTTTTGTTGTTGTTTGCTCAGTGCTTTCATTCTTTTCTACATCAGGAACAATAAAAGGGAACTTGTGAATAGACACAAGGAAGTCACGAGGCCATCCCCTGATAGCTCTGCAGGCAGAATTAGCAGTGCAGATGAAGCCTTGTCAGTGTCTGTCCCTGCAGCGTTCATAGCGGGGTAGTATAGGACTGAAAGTGCTAATACACGACTTTCTGCACACCTTTATATTCTGACAGGCCCCAGCTGACGGATTCTGATATGGACTATGAGAGACCAAACGTTGAAACTATCAAGTGTGTGGTGGTAGGAGACAATGCAGTTGGGAAGACCCGCCTCATCTGCGCCCGGGCTTGCAATGCCACCCTGACTCAGTACCAGTTACTCGCCACACATGTACCCACGGTCTGGGCAATTGACCAATACAGAGTATGCCAGGAGGTGAGTAAGAAAGCTCAAATAGTTGTTTTTTTTTCCCTCGATATAGAGAGGCTGGTGGTTGTGCGTATACAAATATTTTTTTGGCACCTATCAGGTTTTAGAGCGCTCAAGAGATGTTGTGGATGATGTCAGCGTGTCACTCCGGCTTTGGGATACTTTTGGAGACCATCATAAGGACCGGCGTTTTGCATATGGCAGGTGGGAAAATGGGAAATTCAGTGGTCTTTTTACCATCAGTTGCTTTCATCTTACCAGAAATAAGCAAGTTTGCCCTCTGGCTTCCCTTCAGGTCTGATGTTGTGGTCTTGTGCTTCTCAATCGCCAATCCCAACTCTCTGTACCATGTGAAGACTATGTGGTACCCTGAGATCAAACACTTCTGTCCCCGTGCTCCTGTCATCTTGGTAGGCTGTCAGCTGGACCTGCGCTATGCTGACCTGGAGGCAGTGAACAGGGCACGGAGGCCTTTAGCTAGGTACTCAGTTTTGCATTTATCTCTCTGTATGCAAGAACCTTCAAGTTTCATGCCCGAAAGGTTGATTTACTTCCGATTAACTTCTGATATGTTTCCTAATTTTTCAGACCAATAAAATCCAGTGAGATTCTTCCTCCAGAAAGAGGCCGGGAGGTGGCCAAAGAGCTGGGAGTACCATATTATGAAACCAGTGTTGTTGCTCAGTTTGGAGTCAAGGACGTCTTTGATAACGCCATCCGAGCTGCGCTCATTTCACGCCGCCACCTGCAGTTTTGGAAATCTCACCTCAGAAATGTCCAGCGACCTCTCCTTCAGGCACCCTTCTTGCCACCAAAACCTCCCCCACCTATAATCACTGTGCCACCTCCCCCTACCACCACAGAGGAGCATCCAGCCGGTCTTCTCGAGGACCCACACTGTGCTGATGTCATCCTGGTCCTGCAGGAGCGACAAAAGATTTTCGCACACAAGATATACCTGGCGACATCCTCTTCAAAGTTCTACGACCTCTTTATTATGGACATGCAAAATGAGGAGATCGAAAAGCCCCCTCGGGGTCCGATCTCTGGGCGAGAGCTGCTGATGCGTGCCGCAAGCTTTGATGTTTGTGAGAGCAGCGATGATGGCGACAGGGCCAACCTGAGGGCCTGCACTAGTGACGGGACCTTGAAAGACTCCGAGGTCGCCCGGCGGGGCAGACTGCTCTCCTCGTGGAGCCGAGCCTTTGTCAGCATTCAGGAAGAGCTTGTGGATGACCCCATAACGTACAGCCCCAGGCCTATGACTGTAGTCCACATGGACCAGTCCATGCAGCTCGGTCCTTTTCGAGCAGTACTTCGCTACTTGTACACTGGCCAGCTAGACGAGAATGAAAAAGAGCTAATGCACATTGCTCACATCGCTGAGCTGCTGGAGGTCTTTGACCTGCGGATGATGGTGGCAAACATACTCAACAATGAAGCCTTCATGAACCAAGAAATCACCAAAGCCTTCCATGTGCGGCGGACAAACAGAGTCAAAGAGTGCTTGGCCAAAGGCACTTTTTCTGGTGAGAGCAAATCATTACATGTGTTTGTTTGCCTGCCCAGCTTGAAGTAGAGTGGATGCCGGTGTAAGTGAGGTTTTACTAGCTCTCACTTCTGCGTTGCAGATGTAGTTTTCAAGCTAGATGATGGGACGATCATGGCCCACAAGCCTTTACTCATCTCTAGTTGTGACTGGATGGCCGCTATGTTTGGCGGGCCTTTTGTTGAGAGCTGCACCAAAGAGGTGAGTCGAGGACAGGCTAAAATCAGCCCTGTATGAAACACGTATTCTACATAGTTCAGCATTTATAGTTATATACTTATTACCAGTCAAATCATTCGCAAATTTAATTAGTTTATAATTAAAGAAAGCACACTTGTGTAGCACATCTCAAATACACAAAGTGGCTCGTGTAGCACACCGATGGACTACGTGAAGTGTGTAAAAAGTATAATTAGAGGACTGCAAATATGCTGTAATACAATTACATTGGCTTTGTGATCCAAGCGTACTGCAGTTCTCTGAGGCCTGCTAATTGTGCCTGATTCTACTATGAATGTAAAAGTACTACAAATTCATAAAACACCTGATAGAAGAAAAACTTTTTAGATCGTTTGGAATTGAGATGGTGTCTTTTCAAATGATCCATACTGTATCAGATAGCTCTGCAAAGCTATATTTAGATTGATCACCTATGAAACTCACAATGTGTCTCTCCCTTGCTGCACAAAAAGTAAATATTTATTTTAGTCTGATCGTGTAAAATGTTGAACAGGAGATTCCTTCTCGCTCTTCCTCTCTCTGTGCACACCTGCTGAATCCTTCAGGACCTGAATCATGTATGTTTTCTGCTCCTAAGGTGCTGTTCCCCAACACAACTCGCAGCTGTATGAGGGCTGTGCTAGAATATCTGTACACGGGCCGCTTTTGTTCTCGCTCAGATCTGGATGCAATGGAGCTCATTGTTCTTGCCAATCGACTTTGCCTCCCCCACCTGGTTGCACTTACAGGTATTACATTTGGTATCATTTTCCTGTAAAGTACAGGATTGTATGACATGCAGCCGCAGTGTGCCCTTCCAAGCCGTTGCCTACAGAGAGCAGCTTTTATGTTTCTTTCAGAACTCTACACAGTAACAGTGCTGACGGAGGCGGCGATGATGGGGGCTGACATCGATGGAGATGTGCTGGTGTACTTGGATATGGCCCAGGTAGTGTGACCTGCCAATCATTTCGAGCAGGGATTGTTCTTAACGCACTTATATAACACTGTGACAAAATAGATTTTATTTTTATTATTAATGAGGGCATTTCTCAGAGGGGACTTCACTTGAGGCTAAAATAGTTTGCACGGGCACAGGCAGTAGGTGGGGCAAAAGACACATTAAATTAAACTGCCCTTACCTAGCTGAAGGATTTTTGGTGCAGTGAGCAACTGGGAGACAGGAATCATGCTCAGCACTGTACATCGTCCTCTCATTAAGTTTCAAATGGGTATATTTTCCATTTACCCGGCATGCTCATTTTACAACAACCTGAATAGTTTTACATTTATTTGGTACAATTCACCACTGAAACACAAACATTAAAATGAAATTGCATGCTGTTTTTTATTACTATACTGCTGCCTGCTTTACCAGACCAGAATATACCAAACAAATCGAACTGGCTAATGACTGTTAGATTTTTTTGGTTTGTTTTTTGTGTGTTTGTGTTGTGAAAAGAAAAGGATAGATTTGTGGGAAAATATATTGGAGAAAGACTGTTGATATATATTAGAATCCTTAGAATTTGTCACTTTCTGCTGTACTTTGTTAGTTGCCATACTAACTGCAGCATGCTAAAATTAGCATAGTAATGCTACCATGACTAAGCTTCTAAGTGCAGTACAAATTTACTTAATGGCTCTGACAAAGAAGTGTAAACAAGACAGTCTAAATGTAAGGTCAACTCAAATGGCCTCTGCACTCCAAATATAGATTGTTTTTTTAAATATGTGCATTACCGATCATTGCTTTTCACGTCAGCAAACCCCAGCACTGCTTTTTATCTACAAAACAAAACACACAGAGTGATGATATATGACTTTGTGTGCTGACAGTTCCACGGTGCCCAGCAGCTCACTGGCTGGTGTCTTCACCACATCTGTACCAACTACAACAGCATCTGCCGCAAATTTCCCAGAGATATGAAGGCCAAGTCTGCAGGTAACAAACATCTGATCAACCTTTAATGCTCTCCTGTCATTAGTAGCGAACGCCAGTGTGAGACAGAGAGGAGCTAAAGAAAAGATTGTCTTGAAAATATTTATTCTGATTCAGAGAACCAAGAATACTTTGAGAAACATCGCTGGCCGCCGGTGTGGTACCTGAAAGAAGACGACCACTACCAAAGGGCACGCAAAGAGCGCGACAAGGAGGACTACCTGTACCAGAGGAGGCAGTGTAAACGCAAGTGGCTCTTCTGGAACCTTCCTTCTTCCCCTAACTCGAACTCTCCATCTTCTGGCTCATCTGCAGTCATCTGACGGAGTGGTAAAGACAGGCCCACTCTGCAGCGCGTCAGTGTGGATGCAAGCTGTAAAAGCTCCAGTCAAACATAAGCGCTGCTGGCTAGATACGCCCCAATTATTCAGGCACACAGTTACATTTACTGTTTGCTTACCTCTGCAGTCAAACAGCACCCCAGGTTTCCAAGCTCAGCTCAGTCTAGCGGTCAAAGTAATGAGTTTTGTTTCTTAGATTTTTAGCTTGTTATACGCGAGACTCAAATCTCAGTGACATGAACCTTACTGACAAACGGTACAGTATATCTGGCGCAAATATCAGCTCACGTGGATTGTTGTGCGTTCTGCCGCCCGAGTTTTAAGTTTTAAAAACAGGACTCTGCTGGCACAGAACCTTTCACCTGTGGTCACAGTTGTCATCAGTTACCTTGAACTGATAACCAAGTGCTGCTTATCAGCTGCAACAACCAGCAATTCAACACAGAATTTAAGTCTCAGAGATATAACACTTTGCCCTTAAGTGTTTTTACAATCTACCAAACTATGTGTACAGTATGAGCTCATCAACAGGATGTAACAATAGCATGGCCTACCTGGAAACAGTTACTCCAATCATGCCTGTTATTATCGTGGATGCATAAGTGATAAAATACTGGCAACTTCTACTCATGTATATTTTTGTACAGTCGTTCTATTTTTGAATGTTTGTGTACAGCTTGCATAGCTGAAGGCGATGCAAGCCCGGACACAATCAACTTGTGATTTGTGTCCTCTTGTCACAAAAGGGCTGTCGTTTACATGAATTGATTCAGTGTCCGGAGACACAAGAGATCCAAATCAGAGAAAGAATCAGTCTTTTCCGTAAAATGCCAGCAAAAACAAACCAGATCAATAATATTTACTACGTGTCGTTCGCTGAGGATTTTTATCAGTTCTTCACTGAAGGATTCCGTCAGTTTCCTACAAAGCAGCATTTCTGGAGCCGAAGAGACCACGTGGACTCTGTGACAGCGATGTGTATCTCTCTCTCTCTCTGGTGGTGATTTAGCCTTTAGAGATTGATCTTAGTTGATTAGAGGTTGCAGTGGGATATGTAAGACTCGCGCATGCATGAGGCCTCCTCACGGCCCTTCATGTGAAGTCATCAGTACATCTTCTACACACCCAGCACTTTCTGGACTCTTCTCTGCAGAGACAAACACACACACAAGAACCTCCAGTATTGGCATCCTTTTGAACAGCGTTAAGGACAGTATGGCATCATGACACACTCAAGCAGATCTTCATTATTTCTTTTAAAGGAACTGGGAACTGGCTGCATTGCTAAGATGTTCAAAATGTTTCCAAAACAGTTGTGAAGAGGTTTCAATCAAATCATTTTTCTTGATTTGTTTCGCACGCCTCACAGTATACGTTCAGAGCTGTCATCTACTGTTGTACTTGACTGTCAGAAGGGCTGCAGCATTTCGATCAGCAGTCACGGCGCTCAGCGAAGATGGGTAGTACTGTAAATTGTAAAAAAAATATCAACTGCAAGTAACTTGCATCACTCTAATGTGCTGTTACCTAAAAATGTGCACTGCAGGCAGTGAGCAGAATTATACAGTATTACTGAGTAATACACACACTGAATACAGACTTGACTTATCTGACTTGCATTTAGTTACTGTGCAGCTACAAACTGTTGTTTAATACTCATTGTGCTTACCTCCATTATATATCTTACTATACATAGAATTTACAGGCGGTTCAAATATACAGTTGACTACTAGCAAAATAGGATAGTAAAGTAGACACATTGCATTATAAAGATCTACATTCATAAAACATGCTAATGCTATGTAAAAGAATCAGTTCCAGCATTTGCTTTTCAGGCTTGCTTTAATCCATTATGATCATTCTTTTCAACAGCATTTTTAAGTACACATAATTAGAGCCAAGAAAAGAGTTTAAAATAATTAAGTGGTAAGGCTAAATGTATTGCTTGTATTAATTCCTTGAGTAATAACTACACTGCATGAACAGAGCCCCGCCAAAATAGATGACATTAATTTGCAGTCGTTTAAAAATGTAAGGCATATCAGAGTGGTGGTTCTGATGTTCGAAGCGGTATCTTTAAATTGCTCTCTTTTATGTTAAAACATCTGTTGTTAAGCAAAGAAAAAATTGAGAACTTTCATTTTTAGGTATTTTAATCAGCAGCATAAATGACAGCAAACACCAGAAGGCTGATGACCCTCCGATTTTATTCTAATTCTGAATGTTTTTAAGTGCTCAATTATTTGAGTAATAGATAGTGTTTAGTTAACTCAAAATACAGTTTAGTGTACTTTAGCAGCAGGAGGGTCTATATTGCTATAGCTCGCCTTGATGGTAGGACTGATGAAGTTCATAGACATGGTTTCCATTCCTCAGTGCATCGCATTTCTCAGCGAATCTTCTACTGTTTTGCATCAAGAACACCTCATGCCTTAATGTACAGTGTACTGTAGTGTGTGCTATTGAATGTAAAGTAGTGTTACTGTGGTCACTAGTTTGTTTGCTATATCGTAAGCTACTATGGTGCTCTCTAGGCTGTGTGTGTATCTATAAATGTACATAATCCATAATTTGGATATAAAGCAATCAGTCAGTGTGTGATTCAAGGAGTCCAGTGAGTGTGTGTCAATTTGAACACTGCTAAAGGTTTATGATTTTGGTTTTTTTAAAGCTGAAAGACAAGATTAAAGACTCTGGCTATTAAGGCCACACTAGACTAATGACAAACCATCGAATTTGTGACATTAACCATGAAATTAATGCAGGGATTTCAAAATTTCGTTTCATTATTTTAAAGTTTCTTTATGTACTCCACTGAGCTCCAATTTCTGAGACTGCATAGTAGCAAAATGCTAAGATAGTGTGGACACTGGAAGCTAGATGCTAACTCAAAATGTAAATATATATATTTGACTTCTGCAAGTCGAACTCGACATAGCAATCGATACAAGCTATTGCATAGGTTAACATACATACTGTTTTGTACTATGCATACTGAAATGTCTGACTTTGAAAGTATAAACTTGCACTGCTTTGTAGCACCGGGTTCTCTTCAAATTGCATTAAAGGGTACTGCAACATCATTAGATGAAGAAGTAGACAACATCAGGTTAAAAAAAGAAGAAAAATAAGATCATGAATTTTAAATTAGTTACTACTGGGGGCCCTCTTCCATTTGTTTGGGTGCTAATATCACAGCTGCAGAGAAGCACAAACCAAAGGGAGCTTTAGCAGCACCAGGAATATATATTATATGCTGCACAATCACTACTGCATAGTTTAAGAGGCCTTGATCAGAAATTGTTGAAAATTAAATAAAATTAAAAAAACAAAACAATAACAGAAAAGAAAAAAAACTTGAATGTTTTCTCAGTGTTCAAAACCTGGATGACACTTTGTTTAGTCACCAGGTTTTTATTTTCTTTGTCTTCGTTCTCAAGAGCTGTTTTTATTGTTTGGGAGCTATAAATATGAAATTCTGTAGCATGTGTTCTTGAAAACGTGTAAATAATATTTACTAAATAAACAAAGAGCAACACGTGGAGTCCGGTATGGTGGAGTCTGTTTATTTGGTCGTGTTACATGAAACTTGTGCAGCCTCATCACACGTCAGGAGGACCGAGCTCTGCGCAGAGGCGGCAGCAGCTGAAGCAGAAGGAGGAACCTGCAGTCAAACAAGCACCAGCCGACAACTTTTGAGACATGGTAATGTTTATGACACATGTATGCTGCTATTCTTAATGCTAGTTTAGATGCCTGCTGCCTGTGTGTAGTTTTATTTCAGGTTAGCTGTCGACTTGTCGACACTCCGACGCTCAGTAATACACTGCATAAATATAAACAAGCTAAAATAAGTAAAGGCTAAACTTGCTAGTGTTAGTAACACATTAAAAGGCATTGGGACTCGCTTTTAGTACAGCCTTGAGTTTAACAGTAGAAAACAAAATATAACGGAAAGCAATGACGTGAAACGGAGATGGGAGCCATTAAAAGTTAAATATAGCATCTAACGCATTAGCAATTTTTGTGGTGTAGCGCGCGACCGGCTCTGTTTAAGGACACACGTGACATAAATAAAAAATTTGTGATTGGACAATGACGTTGCCTAGAGCCGTGAGCACCCAATTCCGCCTGTGCTTTTTATGCGAACTACGTTATTTTTCTCTTGGTGTGCAAACTTGCGTAGTGATATGCTGCTGATGTGTCATCTAGTCGAACAGGTGTAGGTGAGTTTAGATTAAGCTCTGATTGGCTGAGTGTGGGCAGCAGGTGACCTAAATGTAACCAAACCTGATCAAGCAAAAAGGACCAGAGGAGGGCGGAGGCATACTAGCTTTGCTAATCAGTTGACTCTTAAGTAAGCGAAGGGGAAAAAAGTTAAACTGCCAGGCTAACTGCAGGTGAATGATTTGCGCTTTTATGAAGCTACAACTTCTTTTTGATTGGAGTTTCTGTTCACACTTAAGCATCAATGTATCAATATGTGTCTACAGAACATTAAAAACTACAAAATCACTTACAGCTGTGGCTCTCCAAAGACATTTACCTCCATCAATGTCTGGCAAACATGACGCTCATCATTGATTTTCTTTTGCTTTTGTGGAGCCACACTGCATTGATGAAAAGCAGAGCAAATAGAGACTCTTCTACATCTGCCGGTATGCACAAGATGCACAAGCGTTTTTTGACCTGGACCTGGAGTGCCACTTTGTAATTCAATGTTTCTGAGAGCCTGTTGCTGCAGAATAATACTGTTCGCCTCAGAATATTTCCTAGATGATAGATGCCTGGCTAATCGCTGTTGTTCTGCAGGCCATACTTGCTCCTATTTTCCGGCTCATCCTTTTGGGGCTGTTTCACACGGAAGCAAAACACCACACCCTCAGCTCTCAGGATGCTTCTTTCTGTCAGTAAGTCACCGATGAGAGCTGTGATCATACTGTGTTTGCAGTGTGTTTGCAATGATACAGTTGTGTTCATATGTTTCAAATTTCTTTGAATTGTTTTTCCAGGGTGGAACGGTTGTGCAGCTTAGATCTATAATATGATAACAATTAGGTGCACAAGTGTGAGTTTATTTTGGATTTTCTCCAGTTCACACAGAGTCAAAAGTATGCATGCACAGTCTTTTCATAAATGGTGCTGCAGTGTCTTTTAACTTGACAAGTCCAAGGCCTATTAAGTTCTTGGTAGTGATCATGATTGACTACAGGTGGTAGTTTGTCTGTCACTGTATTGGATTGACCAATACTCAGAGCTCTGAGAAGGAGAATTGTAGATTTGCACAAGCTGGGAAGGGCTAATTTAGAGCAGTTTCTAAACAACTGCATATTCCAAATTCAAAGAACTGTACTTAAGTACAAGTTATTCAGATGTGTTACAACTTTGCCACGGTCTGAAACAGGCACCTTGAGGCGACTATTGTTGTGATATGGCGCCATATAAATAAAATTGAACTTTGAATTGAATTTTAACTGCAGGAAGACCCAAATTGTCACTCTCACATGAGAAGAAATTGAACAACCCTGGAACCACCAAGGCTCAAGCCTGCCATTAACTGGAAACTGATTGAAGCAAGTTTTACATCACCGTGGTCCAAGAGGGCACCAAACAAGTAAAATGCCCCTTCTTCAAAGTCACATAAACAAGCCAAATGACTGCTAGAGAAAAGGTTTATGGTCAAACAAGACAAAGATTGAGCTGATTCGCAAGATGGGACTGGGGCTGTTTGGCTACCAGTGGTACATTGCACAAAGTAGATGGAATGAAGAAGAAGGTGGATTACCTCTAAAATCTTCCAACAGCGAGACGGTTGAAATCTGGACACAATTGGGTTTTTGAATAGGACAATCATCCCAAATATACATCAAACTGAATTTGGAGTGGCTAAAGCAGGCTAATCTTAACCCAAAGACATCACCTCAACCTGATTGAAAATTTGTTAACTATGCTTAAAAGCCCAGCCTATGCCCGAACACCAGTCAGTTTAAATGAATTCTACCAATTCTGCTAAGAAAAGTGTTGAAATATCCAGGCAGAGTTATTCCAAAGTGTCTGCTACAGGTGCAACTTGCAAAGTGACATTGAAACGAATATTAGTGGGGGTGCATGCATATATTTGAGCCGTTATGTATACTTTTGACCCTTTGTGGATTTGAGAAAATCCAAAATAAATTCAAACTTGGGCACCAATTCTTGTTTTTTAAAGTCATTAAAGATGTAAGCTGTGCAATCATTCTACCCTGGAAAAAGAACAGTTGAAAAAAATCATTAAACCCCCCAAATTGCCACGACATCCATGCCCACAATGAGTGGAGGTAAACATGTCACCACAGCTGTATGCAGGCTATAAACACTTTGTTAAACTACCTGTGTTTATCTCACAATGTGCATCTGTTCACTTCATCCTTAATACAACATAATACAAAACTGTATAGAATCAGTTTAATTTTTAAGATCTCTCTTCAATAAAGTGGTGGACTAGAGGTGATCTACCCAGAGCTGGACATTTATCAATGCCTCATAATCCCAAAGAACCTCAGAGAGAAAGTCAGCCAAGTTTGGAAAGCCCCACAGGTTTACTTCTCTACTGCACAGAAGGTAAGACCTCATTTATGGAATGTCAGAGCAATGAAATACCCCCTTCTAATCCTGTATTTGTCTGCATTGTTCTGCAGAGAAAATGGTCAGAATTATTCTAGTAGTTATAGTTTGGGGGCAAAGTTAAGCATATTTTGTCTCTGTAAAGACAGCGTTAACTGGGAAATATGCACATGCTTTTTTCCAACACTAGGGGGCAGGAATGAATAAAAAAAGGTTTCATGTGTACCTAAGTGGGACAGCTCTAGCTTTACATTTATAAGAGGCATAATGTAAATAACAGCTTTCTAAATCATAAGTTAAAAAAGTATTTTTTATATGTATGTCAGAACACTTTAACTTTTGAGTATCTCTGTCCTCTTCTGTTATCTGCCACGGCTGCACTCGTCATTGTTTCATTGCAGTAACCTCTGTCACCAGAGGGGGGTGCAATTACCCCACACTTGTAAGTCTCTCAAGGAACAATTGTCTCAAACAAAGGTTATGTTGTACCTGCACTTATAGTTTGTACTATCAAATTGTAAAGTTGGTAATATTGCTTGGTGTCCTCATTTCTGGTCTTTGAATGACTAAATGTAAAAAAGAAAGAAAAAATACATAACTCATAAGCAACACACAATAAATCACCACCCTCAGTTAGGTGTTAGTGGCAGTTATTAAAATGAGCTGCAACAGACAGCAAACAAAGATGTGAATGCTTCTCAGTAATGAATCTCTGACATGATATCCTTCACAAGTTAATAAAGTTTAAGATGAAAACAGTTTTAACTCAAGTTTAAAACAAACTAATCACAAGATGAGAAAGATGGATCGTGAATTGTGATTTTTATCAGTACAGCTGAGAAGGATCCAGCCTAAATCACAAATGTTAGCCTTAATATTTTGGATAAGTTTCATTTGAAGATGAAGCAGATGATGTTTACTGCTTGTAAGAAGTAAATGACATTAACAATCCATGCCCATAAATACAATTTATATATAATAGAATGAATCAAGAATGGAAAATGAGGTGACAGTGCACCTAGCTGAGGATGCTGTATTGTTCTCTCCAAATCCTTACATTCAGATGATCTGTGTAGTGAAATTCTTTATGCGATTACTTATCAGTGGATCATTCTCTGTGTAGTTGTGAGCAGCAGATTGAAAGAGACATGCGACCCATTCCACAGAAAGAGCGCTGAAAAATCCTACATCTGTAAATTGAAAACTTAAATTGAAAGCCACCTCGATTTAGGAGCTAGTTTATGAATTCCAGAGCTAAGCAGTCTAGCTTGAACATGATCTATTGCCCTTCTCTTGCCCAAACTCCATTTGATCTATGGTCGTATTATCTGTAATGCTGTCTTACATGATTCTCTTTTATTGCTAGAATCAGTGTCAGACAGCAAAACAGATTACATGTTAGATTAAATCAATACAAACTTTATTTGCTCGGCTTTGAAATTCTCAATTCTCCATTTCTCCTGACACTTATGTAAACACACGCTATTGAAGGCTGAGATTGTCGCCCGTGGTTCTGCGGTTGGTCTGCTGGTCCACCACGCTTTCTGTCACCGTGCCATGCTGCCAGCGCTGCTGCTATTCTCTGCCACACAGCCCTTGTACCCAGTAGCAAGAATACAGAATAGTGGCCGCTGAAATCCACCCACTGTAACACCCACTTCATTACTGGGACGGGATGCATGCCTGCTGAGTAATTGTAATAGAACACAATGGGCAGTAGTCCCATAAACCTCAATCTAAATATGTGCTCATGACCAAAAACAAAAGCAAAGGATCACAAAAACTGCGGATTTCTGTGTCCAAACTTCAGCGCTACTGTTCGCCACTTTGAACTTATGTGTTATGAAAACCTGGCGTGTGTGCTAATGGAGTGTTTTTAGAAATCCTGCTTACACTCTGCATCTTCAGAAGCATCTACCGTGTGAAGTGAGTGGGATACGCATTGGTTCATGCGACTGAACTGAAAACACGGCTGGATTACGCACAGTCTCTTGAGTAAAGATAAAATGCTAATCAGTGTAGGACAAATGGAGACATTTTAGAAATCTTTCAAGAGCTCGGAGTACAGATTGCTGAAGGCCCCATGTTTGACATGAACGTAGTTTCATAAATATTTTAACCTCTGAACCTGTTGGTGGTCTAAAACACTCCTCTGTGACTGTAAATTCTTTGGAACACTATTTAGATTGCTTATTGCTACAATGAGTACTAATAAGCAATTGGTCATTATAGTTTGGCTTTTCTTGACTGTATTGCAGTTATAATATACAAAATACACAGTGCTTATGTCTGTGTCATAAGCACAAGGTTATGACCAATCATAAGGTTATACACATAACCTTATGATTGGGATTAATTAGGAAATAAGGTCATTACTTTACACTTATAACCTAATTCATTCTTTAAATTTAGCACGTATTCCATATGCGTGATTATATTGATATCTTTATTATCTCTGAGAGATATTAGGAAAGCTGTTTCCACCCTTGAAAGCTGCCTGTATAAAGTGCATTTGAAGAAATAATTGGAACCCGTTACTTTTAGTATCAAGATAAACGTGATGAGTTGGAATCAGTCAATTACATTTATGTACTGTGGGTCATGCATCAGAGGTCTGTGAGTCAGCTCACTGTATGCACTGTATAACACGTTTTAAAGTAACATTGTGCTACCGTTGCTAAATATCAATGTATACGCACTTTACCAGGTGGTCATTATGAAGAATTCAAGTTTATGCTTTAAAAAGTTTCCTAACCAAATTTCAGAAAAAGAAAATTCAAGTCGTCCTATTTCAAATCTAAACTGTTGTTGTTTCAGTCAATATTAATATCTGCTGCAAATGCCAAAATGCTTTTAGGAAGTTTTGATTCGCAGAAAGCAATAGTGAGTTCATCATGTAGATAAATGCTCTTTGGAGAACCAGCAAACTTGCCTGAGGACAGAAAACCTTTGAAACAGAGCTGTGCTTACAGGAAAGAGTAAAGCAAGAGTGAAAATGAAAGCACTTATTATATGAAAAGGATTTAAAACTGTGCATATTTTGCTCTGTTGCAGGTCACCCAGGCGTGCATTTTGGCACAACAAGAGAGCCTTTAAGTGAATTTTGTCCTCTTAAACCGTTGTAAAGTTTGGGTTTATTTCAGGCTTTATTGACCATTTGTAACAAGCCAGATTGGATTTATTGTAGTCGTTTTGTTTTTAATTATGGAAAGACTGTTTAAAACAATGTTTTTTCGTTTATACACGTCCATACACATGTATTAAAAAAGCAGGTAAGAAGCCTTTCCCATGGGTCTTAATTCAGCCCTCGGATAAACTTCTGGTCTTCTGTTTTTACTTCCAGTGGTAAATGCATCCTCCACACATACAAGTACCATAGCTTTATACGTGCACATGTCTACACCTATATCACTGTCATACTTTAATCTGGCTGCTATTAATTCAACTAACTAATGTAGGATCTAAAGGCACTAAGGAATAAGTGACATACAAAGCCTGCTCGCACTAAGGTTACACAGTTTGAATATTTTGTTTTAACCTGAAGGACATGTTTGTCTTGTGGTTTGTATTTTTTAATGAACCAATTAATTCAATTATTTATTTTAGATGTTCTTTTGTGCATCCGTAAGCCTTGTCATGCTTGTTATTACTGACGCTAATGTGTGGTACGTTTTATTTAAACGTTTTTTTTTTTTACTCTTTATTTCGATGGTCATCTTTCATTGATGTAGTTTGTGTAAACAACACAGGCCACAGGACTGCTATCTTTACCACATAGTTACTCCAAAATTGGAGACAGTTTTGGAGTTGTTTTTCTTTTCTTTTTTTTTTTTTAGTAAGGACCATGGCCACAGGGCACATTCTTAGACATGGGGGATTTCAAAGCCTTGTTTTTGGGTAGACATTTCTTGCATCTGGTGGATGGAATGAGGGTTTAAACCATTACTGCGATTAGAGCTGCCTCACTATGATCTCTTGAGCTTGCTTACTGCTGCTAATAGCTGTTTCCTCTCTATTTCCCTCTATCTTTTTTCTTTTTCGCTTTCTCTCTTTCCGTGAATGATTTTTATGCTTTGCTAAAACATGTGGGGGCGTTGAGAGAGGATTTAAATGCAACGATCCCCCTCCTCTTTTTTTGGTGAATCTCAGTGTTCTTTTCTGCAAGCCTCTGATGACGACAGGGCAGCTTTAAGCCTGGCAGTGCCCACGGCAGGCTGCCGTCTCAGCGCTGCCCACTCTCCTCTGTGTTGGCATGCTGGAGAAAGCGAGGGTGGGGTTCCTCTCTAACAGACCCTGTCATTCCTAGGAAAGCCTACATGTCCACCCATGCAGGATTCCTGATAGGTCTTCATGTTGGGGATGTGATAGCGGCGAGATAAGGGTTTTTATTTTCCGTAGGTGATGGCCTTGATTCAGCAGAGAATCTAGAAGATGCACATCTAGATGAACCAACATGGCACTTCCTGCACTTTTTATATGAAGTTGAGGGTCAGTTAGTGAAACATGTACCATCTAATTGCATATTCATTGTCATCGGGTGGGTGTTTTTGGCTCTGCTGGATTAAAATCAGCCTGTTTGGCTGGGATTCAGGGAGTTTATTTCCTTAACTAATGTTCCCCTTTGTCATCATAACACCCCGTTAAGCTGACCCGTATCCCGCTCCATTCAGACACAGCCCATTACTACACAACATGTATGATTCACACAAGCTTCTAAAGAGGGGAAGAATTCCAACCTTGTGCTACTAGGAGTGCTGGATTGATGATGCATATTTATTGCGATGAAGCGAGGCAATAAACCACCACCTTCTCGCACAGAAGAAAAATAATTTGCACCTGACGGAGCATGTGTGTGGCATGTGGACCGCTGCAGGTGAAAACAGAGGTAGTTATACAGGAAGGTTTAAGGTTTGCCCTCATTTGGCAAGTCTGAAGAACAGAGAACAGTTTATTTGTAATTATATGTAGACTGTACCTGAAACCTGTATATCTCATTTTTACTTCTTTTTATTTTTCATTTCTACCACCTTTTCCTGTTTGTTTTTCATCCACTGTAATGATAGTATATTCTTTTTTCTTTTTTTTAACTACTCTTTGTACCCTGTTGTTGCAGTAGCGTGGCATTCCTTCACCTTACGTTTGCTCTAAGAGCGTAGGCAGCAGTACTTGTATATAGTGGCTGTGAGTAAAATATGATTTCAATTACCATGAAAATGTATTGTGTTATCAATGGGAGGATAAGAACAGATTAAAGAAGCTCTGGTATGCTCTTACCACTGACAATGGTCAGGCTTCTAAGCAGGCAAGCTGAATTTGAGAAAATGATTCACGGTTTGACCAAAGCCCTAAAATCTAAAGCCAGCTCAACCTACCAACATCCATTTACTTTTCTTTTATATTGATTGGACTTTTTTTATTTGTTTGTTTTTAAAGGTCAACTTTTTTCGTAGCAGAAAAAATAAATGCTGCCGTTCATTTTAAAAAACGTAACAACTGAAGACAATGGGCGACGGTTGTGAAATTTGTTAATTAGATTCAAACTTGCTTCAGCGCAAAGGTAATAGCGACGACTTAGCGAAGCAGCAGGTCTTTAATAAAAATACCACCTGAACCTGTGCTGCCTCATTATTATTCAATATTCACACAGAAACTCTCTCTCTCTCTCCCTCGTTGGTTCATATACATTGACTGCGAGATCTGTTCAGAGATTCATAATCTGCATGGGAAGTGCGTCTGCTGTGGATACTTAGACAAACATACAAGATTAAATTTCTATTTATATGAGCCACAGAAACCTAACATTTGCCAGAGAATCACTGTAAGATCTGCAGACGACTCGGTCGTGCTTTGACACAGTGAGAAACTTGCACATTTTCCTTAATGTGTTCTGTCCAGCTGGGGGAAAAGAAAAAAAAAAAAGCAGAGGTAGAATAAACTAGAAACTTTCCTTTGGATACTTAGTTGTAGAATATTGCGTCTTAAATATGAAAAGGGCGACTAGAGACTAGAAACTTTGCAGACAGATTTACTGAGGTGCCTATGTGTGAAACTGAGGTAATTGACTTTTTTCCCCCTTTTTCTTTGACAGCCTCTTTTGTTTTACAACTAAGTAATCGCAAAGTTATAAGTGATCAAGTGAAGTTTACTTAAGGCCCAGAAGCTTGGCTTAGTGGCATTTTGCCCAAAATGTTTTGTGCCTCTCATTTGTGGTCCGGCACAGGGGTTTAGTTACAGTTGTGTCCCAATCCTCTGATTCACCTTCTTTAAGAACAGCTTCAGGGCTGCTCATAATGCTTAACTCTCCATAATGCCATCCCCTTCATCTCCCCAGTGGTCTTATTGTCTTAAACTCGAGATGGGGAGAAAGAGTGTAAGAAAAAAAAAAACAGGTTAATACATGTTTGGCTCAGGCAAAGTATCTTTTCAAAGACAGACTCTATTTAAGTTTTTTGGAGAATGTGTTTGTCGTTTCTCCCAACTTGTTTAGTTACACTTTACTTTTTTTCCACTGCTTTTTGAGGCAAGTTAGATTAGACTTTGCGTTTGACATTAGAAGGCTGCTCGTTGTCGTTGCAGTCGGGTCCATTGTCGCGTCGATTGATCTGAGGGAATGATAAAACTGCCTTCCATGTCAATTTCCTTACCCTGTAGTTTGGAAGCAGAGAAAATGTTATGCAAATGATTTGTTAATCCCTTTACATTATTTGTTCCATTTCTCCCTTTCATTTTCACACTCGATATTTCTAACACAGCGAGCTGACAGGCGGACACCCTCAGACTGCTAATTCTTAAGATAGCAAAGAAAGTCAGTCATCCGTCCCACATTTAGTATGCACTCGCTTCAATTAATTAATGTGACTTTAATGATTTACCTGAAAACCCATCCTGAAAAGGCCCTCAGCTGCCTACATTTTAAAGAACTTGAACTTTAACCTTTGTTTTTTTGGTTTTGTTGTGTTTTTCTTTTTCTACATGCTATCAGCAGATTAACAGTTTTAAGGAAAACATTGACCTGCGCAATTAAAGCTAGGAAATCAGCATGAGCAAGATAAGACGGCTGAGCCTAAGCCGAGAGAGCACATGAAACTGTGACCAGTGTTTTTTTTTTTTCTCTCCCCCCCCCTTTCCTAGTTTTGTTGTCCCAAAGGTTGGTGTTAAAAATAATAAGAAAGAGGTGGGATGGTCTTAGATTCAAGAAGCTTAAAATGCAAAATCTCAAATAAGCCCAATTTTTTCCACCCAATGGCGTTGCGTTTTGGTGGGTTTGTGTTGATCGTCTCAACTGACTCACATGCCGCCCCTCCCCAAATAAAAACACTAGAGATTTACGTGGCTTTTCAAAAAATGTATCTAGACATTTATCCAGCTTAATCTTCTTAACATATTAAAGTGATTTGCTTTACCCTGAAGTGGCTGAAGCTGCAAGCTCACCGCCCCTCATGGCACTAAGACCTCAGAAGCATTGTGGACACCTTCCGCTCCTCATAAAGAGGGAGGTGGGCAGAAGTCGACCTGCTTCTCATCTGTGGAGCTGTGGCTGTCCCCGCTGTGCGTCCATTTTACTTTTATTTTTTTGTTCTGTTATTAGTCCAACTGTTGCACTCAGTCAGTGTTCTTAGGCACATGGCTCTGCCAGCACTGCCCACACTGTGGTGTGGAGGTTTGGAGCTCTCAGCTTTTGAGCTGAACTGAAAGAGCTCTCTCACAGAGTAGGTGTTGGCAGGATGCTTTGTTTCTTTCTGTGAATGTCATAAGAGGTATGGATAATGAGAAAACTGAAGCGTAGTGATGGCATGATATATCTGGGTGCCAAGTTTATGCCTGACTGCAGATTTGGGCATTTTCAGATAGATGATGTGCTTAACCTTTTCTTCAGACGCGACACAAATCTGAGAATCAGTTGTGACAGTTAAAATGTGTTTTTTCCTTAAAACACCACTTAACAAGCCGGCCAACTTAAAGGTCCTGGTCAAACTCGAGTATCGCTAATGTCCTTACTTGGCATAATGCTCTATGGATGTGCCTGAGGGCATTAGTGTTGCCAGATCTCATCAGGAGAGCTAAGAGTTTACACTTGGAGATATTCATTGTAGCTGAAGTCTTTGACCATCCATTGTCATCGTGATATTTAGCTTAATGTTTGTCAAAGTTAAATGTGACATTGTGGTCAACATTTTTTTTAAAGATGGGTTAAATTCAGACAGGACCGGATGGGTTTGAATAGGTTTTTTCCTTTAATGAATGAAATCATCGTTTAAAAATGGCATTTTGTATTCACATGGGTTATCTTTGGCCAGTATTAAAATTTGTTTGATGATCTGAAACATTAAGTATGACTAATATGCAAAAAAAACAAGAAATCAGGAAGGGGCTTATACTTTCTCACGGTACTTGTGCTATTTTTGAAGTGAGGCGTTAGGAATGCAATTTAGTTCTATTTTATTTATATAGCACCAAATCACAACAACAGTCACCTCAAGGTGCTTTATATTGTAAGGTAAAAACCCTACAATAATACAGAAAGAAAACCCCAATAATAAGATGAGCCCTTATGAGCAAGCACTTGGTGACAGCGGGAAGGAAAAACTCCCTTTTAACAGGAAGAAACCTCCAGCAGAGGGAGAGCCCTCTGCCGCAACTGGTTGAGGGTGAGGGGAAAGGAAAAAATGAACGAATAAATGCTAAGCTTTGACATCAAAACCTTTAAGTGTTACTGTTGAGGGAATATTAAAGTTCACCTTTATGGTGCAGTGTAGCTGACCTGATACCACTTAGCCGCATACAGGGTAAAAACAGGTCACTCATGGCCTATGTGGTTTCACCTTTTGCGTGTGTCGTTTTAGAGTGATGACACATAAAAAAGGTGTTGTTTGTCACACATACATGGCACGAAATATTTTGTAACAAGAGCACTCAGAGAGCACAACTCCCTCCACAGGACGTGACCTTAACCATGACCTGAGCTCAAGCTGTTATTGGTGTCTACCATTGCACAAAATTTAAACATGGCATCTTGAAAACTGGACTGCTAGACTGCTAACAGACAGACAAACTGTGTTATTTGGGTTATTTGGACATCACATAAATCGATGCGGCAAATACTCTCTCCTGAGAAACGGAATCTTGACTAGTTTGGGTAGATTAGCTTGAAAAATGACTTAAAGAACTTATTTATGAGACTAGTTGCCGACTTATTTGTGATAATGACACATCAGTTATGAGTATAATAACTGTTATAACTCTAATCTCTTAAAATGTCTGCATTTATGTAGAGATTTGATTGCAGAGCGCAATTCCAGATCATATACAACACGCGCATGAAAAGAGTGTAATAGTGTTGTTATGTCGATGAATAATGGATCGTTTACAATGAAACCAATGATCTAGATTATAATAAAACACTGATGACTCATTATAAATGTTTTCTTTTCCCAAAAGAAGAAGAACTCTGAACTGTGTTGTTACATTTAACATGCAGATACAGATTTCAGGAAATGCATTTGCTGCTTATGAAACAATATAATTTTTATGTAGGTTCCTGACAGATATTACTGGCCAGGAAAGACACAGCAGACAGTGATCATTGAGACTCTCACAGAGAACATGCTGTATGTTCCTGTCCTAATGACTTCACTGCGCTGTGTTCCCGTGAATGTGTGCACTTATTAGGATTGTGGCTCGTGGAATGGAATGTATTGTTTTGGTTTATCTCTTTTCATATTCAAACTGGCAGCTACTTGACCTCTTGTACTTGGACTAAATGTCTGACAGGTGTTAAAATCATGCGCTGAGGGTGTCCACACAAATGTTGTCAAACGTAGCAAAGCTCCACTTCAAACTAACTATGAGTGGTAGCTTCTTTTCATAGCACGCAGAATAGAAGAAATTGATTGGAACTGGGAGGCTTAGGACTGGATTTTCCTCAACCATAATATTTTTTTTTTTAACAACTGCAGCTTAAATTTAGATATTTTTTTTCTTGGCTTTGTTTTTTTTTATATTTCTTTGTCCAAATCCTATCGAGTGGTGCTTCAGGTTTTTCCTTGAGTAAAAAGTTGATATTGTTGTGAGGAGGGAGAAAGGACTTTTTTCATGTGTGCAGGAATGTAGATTTCTTCCCCCCGTGAAATCCTAATTGTGCCTTGGAGGGCTGGTAGGGTATCTCTGCTCAGCTCAGCTCAACAGGATTTGTGTCTGTGTATGTTAGAGTATGTCTCTTAGCTTGAATACGGATATAACCCTTTCATTGCACAAGCTGCTGATTTTTCATATTTGCCGATAGGCTGATCCTGTGTATCCGTAGCTTTTTTTGTGGAAGACATTGAAAGTTTTTGTTTGGGAAGCTTCCATATTTAATTTTTCTTTCCACTTTAAATATTTGATATTTGTTAAGAATTAATGCAGATAACGTGCGGACCTCTTTTTCTGGCCCAGTGGTTTCTTTTGAAACTCCCGAGAGCAGGTTCGGTCAATAGTGCACGGTCAGATGGATGACACATCGCAGGTCAAAACCGTATCTGTCCCCGCACGAGTTATTGCTGTGCATTTATCTATGCAAATCCAGGATAAGATCCTATCTGCCTGCAGCGACATATCCCCCTGGATTTCATCTATGTGAGCTAGGCAGGTTATGGTTGACAGTTAAAAAGGAATTGCAGGAACATATATGCGAAGATTATTGCTGTAGTCATTAATTGTTGCTTGAAAGGGGATTAGGATTACCAGTCCTATAGAACACTCTAACACCTGTCCTTCCTCACATCTAACAATGTTACTTCAGTTTTCCTTATTTCACTATCAGTTCAAGTTGGCAAAATAAAAAAGGCTGATTTATTCAAATGAATCATCAACGCTGGAAATGATTCAATATGTGCCACATTCAGATGGGTGATATATTATTCCCTTGGGGAGAGGCAAAGATGGAGCTGTGGAGCTGTTTTATTTGTGCTGTCTTTATCAGTGTGTCAGGCAGAGAGGCTGAGCTTGTTCTCTATGAATGGACGAGCCCTTGAACCATAAACCTGTACCTCCTCTGATAACAGTTTTTGCATTGTGATGTAAGTGCCATTCTCTGTGATGTCCTCTCTGACAGCACTAAATATATCAGCACGCACAAAATGATCTGTCAGACGAATTATTTTATTTCAACCAGTTCTCCAAAACTAAGGATTTTCTGTGCTGGGTACGCAGGATGTGTGTGTGTGTGTGTGTGTGTGTGTGTGTGTGTGTGTGTGTGTGTGTGTGTGTGTGTGTGTGTGTGTGTGTGTGTGTGTGTGTGTATGTGTGTTTTTGAAGACTACATTGTGCATTTTCTTAAGGATTCAAAGCAAAGCACAGCATTGTGGTTGCATTTCACCAAGCTTTTGCTGTTCTGTGGTTTTAACGCTTTTGCCTGTAGGTGAACATTTTTACTGTACTTTACTGTCTTCCATACTTCATGCTGAATATCATTCGGTGCTATTTCTGCCGCTGACTGCTCTGACGTCTGAAATCTCCATATCTTCTAAGGTGATATGAGTGCTCCCTGAATTACTCAGAGCCCATGATGACATGGACCTGATTGTCAGACGGGTGGGCTGGTGACACTGGAACACAGACGGTGCTTGTCTGTTTGAAATATTCAGTTTCAAGCTTCCAAGCCCTGGGCAGTCCTCTCTCCCAGTCTCCCAACACCCAGCTTCGCCCACTGAAACAAGACTCTTCCATACTGGAAAATCCGGCCCTGTCAACTGGCAGTCTGGACTAGGTTCAGCCCACACGCCAAGCACCCCCCCACCACCACTTCCACCCCTTAATAGGCACAAGAGTTTGCCACCCCATGTAGATGCCTTTTGGTCGCCATCCATGAATGGCGTCAATAGCATCTTCCTACACAACAGTGACTGAACGGAGGGCACAAGAAAATGTGGGAATAATTTACACTTTCTCACTGTACTACCATCAGAAACCATAATTAATCATGATAGAAAAAATGTGGAAGCCATCTTGGCTGGTGAAACATGCAGTGCCTGTGAACAGCCCTGACACCTTTAACAGCTCCGATGGCCAAATAGGAATGGGGTGTCAGAGTGCTTACAACTAGTCTCCCTTCATGGCAGCATGTTTCCCAACATCTTCAGACTCTTGTCTGCTGCATGATGGTTGATCATGAAGTGTAACCGTTGCAACCCTTACAATTTATTTTACCACCACGATGCGCAATTAATAGCCTGTCTTGAGAACTTGAACATGTGGCGTTAGATGACGGGAGACCAAAACAATCGTTCTGTTAAAACAAAAACAGTAATGTTAATGATTTTTTTCCCTCTTCTCCTCCCAAACGATAAAATGAATAAAATGTGCTTACCAGGATGAACTTGATTGTTAAAATGAAGATTAAATATGAGCTTTAATTGTTTATAGAATTGAAATCTCACATCATGTGTGTAAACCTGCTGTTTTTGGGTTGCATTTACACTATTAGCAAATCCAAAATAGATCTGCATTGTTTTACTTTTCATCCACCAATTACCTTAAAGTGCTTGATTTAGATTTCCAAATCCAGGAGAAATAATTACAGTGTGCTCACCTTTAACTTTCTCAGGCAGCACTTGCTGGTAAAATAGATCTGACTCTCAGCGTGCGACATGCTTGACAGATTAATTATGGATATGAGTCCAGTGAGGTAATTTGCCCCGTTTGACTGCGCTGTGTTCTTGGCAGCCAAACTGCATGACAGAAATATTTCCCTCTTGCCTCATTTAGCACTAGTTGGATCTCATGCTCGCATCCAGGCACCTGGCCCCATGTTTCTTCAGAATACCTGTTAGTGGTTGTCGCTGCGTCTGAGCATGTGCATTTGCAGAAATGCTTTCATGACAGTGAGTAGGTGTATGTGTGTAAAACCACCAGTAGAAAGTGTTGAAAGCCTCAGCTAGCAAGATCGCATCCAGGGTGACTAATAAGCTTAACATGAGCACGGCTGTGTTCGCAAGCATGGTGCGGTGAAAGAAGTCTTCAGTGTTGAGAGAAATGCAGAAATGGTTCCCTAGGCTGCTACTAATTCCTTCACCCCCTCAAGCTTCAATCAGACTGTGAACCATCTTACTGTTAGCTATGGCTTCATAGTAGTTACAAAGTTCACACCAGAAGTGCAAGGCTTTATAAACAAAGTTCAGGCTAGGCTGAATTTAAACATTTCCAGAGTTTATCCAAGAGCTGCTCATTTGTGGTTTTGGAGGCTGAAATAATGCGCGTTGTTCAGGACTTTTCAAGTGAACAACACACACTGTAGTAACATTTATTAGGTGGACTATAGGCTATGAATGTAATTGCATTGTCTCGTATTGCCTTGTGCCGTGTGTTAATTAGATTCAAATATACTATATTAGCATATTTGTATGTTCAAACAGAAAACGTGATTATGCAATTATGTAAACTTGTGTTTCATATTCCGCTCAGAGTCCCCTTGAACTGCAACCTCCTCATAGCTCGCTCACTCATCTGTTTAGCTACTTAGTGGGGATCTAGTAGCTATGTTGTCTTTAGGCCTAGAATTTGCGTTTGTAGCCACATGTGACTTTGCTTTGACCATGTGGCTCCTCGAAGTGTGGATTTATAAGCCACTTCACACTCCATTCCTGTGTGGGAGGAGGCTGAGTTAAAAATAGGAAGGTTTGGAGGTAGTGAGCAGCCCGCACTGTGTGAGGCGTTTAAGAACACACAGAGAACTATTGGTGTTCTCTTTGCATTCTTTATTTGTGCCAATAAACCATGTGAGTGGTAAACTATTACCAGTATCAGAGTTTATAATAGTGTCAGGACTCAGGTTACATTGAAATGGCAAAGCAGTGACTTTATGTGTTGCTGACTTTGTCTACGTAAGATATTTGGTAGTTAAAGTTACTAACTTAAGACTTATTTAAAACCCCACGTTCATGTGTGGGTTCATAATGTGAGCATTTACAGTGAGACCAAAAAGAAACTAAATTAAAGTGCAGCATGCTGAGACAATATTTTAGTTCTGTTCATACCCCTGTAAGGTATTTAGCCACAACCTTAAAATCTGCCTAACCTTAAACCAAGAACTTTCTGTGTCTAAACACGCAAAGGTCTTGTTTTTTTCAGGTTATGTTTAGATGTAATCTAAAAAGAACCTTGTGGGTTTTATGACCTCATGTAGTGATATAAAGCTGTAAATTAGGAAGTGGTTTTCTGTCTTAGTCTCGCATCATGCTCTGGATTCTACGATCGAGACACTAGTGGAGGAGCCGAGGATGTAAATGGAGCATAAATTGGAATTTTTTGAATATCTTAAAGTGTAAATACTATCTTATAGTGCAAATGTTTTATAAAAAATAGAAATAAAAACTATAGTTGGGCTTGGTAAGAATGACTAAATATGAATGTATTGGCTCACAGGAAATTCTGCAGGCCAACTTTACAAACTGCTAATAATGTTTTAGCGCGTGCAGGTCATGTTTCCATATAGTAAATATGTACTAAAGGTTATTAGAGCAGAATGACCAAATGGTTTTTAAATAGAAACTCTGACTTTAAAGGTCAGTTTCAAGTGTGAGTCAGATAATTTATACTATTTATAACTGTTTGTAATAGTTTAAGGAGAACATTCAAAGCACATGCAAAAAGCTAAGTGATGAACTTTGTTTGTGTTATAGTTCTGTTTTGTTTTGGGGGGTTTTGAACAACACTGTTTGTGTTATAATATCAACACGTCTGACATTGGCCACCTTAAAACCAGACCCTGTTATGATTCTGAAAGTGGCATTTCACAACGTTTTCTCTGCTTTAATAAACCAGAAAAAGAGGTGAAGAGTTGATTTGACATGCTCATTATAGATAGAGCTGGATCAGGTGACCCTAAACCTTCCCTTAGTTATGCTGCAGACTTGCAATAGGGCTTCCCATGGTGCACTGAGTATTTCTCCTTCACTCACTGTGTGTTTACACAACACTTTGTATTTAATCAATAGTTCTTATTAATCTCTGGCTCTCTTCTAAAGTGTGTCTTTTGTCCTGTCTTCCTCCCTCGGCCACCGTCAGTCTGGGCAGATGGCTTCCCCTCCTTGATCCTATTTCTGGTGAAGTTTTCTTCCTGGTAAAAGGGAGTTTTTCTTTCCCACTGTCGCCAAGTGCTTGCTCATAGGGGGTCATCTGATTGTTGGGGTTCTTTACAATATAAAGTACCTTAAGGGGAATGTTGTGATTTGGATTTAATTGGATGGATAAATGAAGAATCTTTTAAAGACTCAGACAGCTACAAACAGTTGCTGCAGTGGACACTTTTCATTTGTATAACTTCGCTCCTCTCCGTGTCTGGCTGAAGTACCAAACCACATATCACACACTTTGGACACTGCCTGGCAACAGGTACTCTTTGCAGGTAGACTGGCAGTCCATAGCTCCCTATGGTCTGGTACGGAGCTGCCATTGGAGAACCATGTTTATCCCAGAGCTGGCAGACAGATATTTTAGGCCACATAAAGAAAATTATTGTCTGTATTTAAAAAAACAAACAAAAAAACCCCCACTGGATACTACATTACCCATAATTCAGCTCAACAACCTCATTCCCTTAAGTGAACTGTAAAAGTGGTCCTAGAGTCTCTGTAGACATGACAAGACCGTTTAATCGCTGCAAAAAAAGATATCGTTTGATGTTCTTTGTCTCTCACCCAATTCCTGTGGTGCAGATTACCAGCGTGCTCTCTATGGCTGACTATGAAGAGGGGTTTAAAACGCTGCTAGCAGTGAGGAAAATGAGGTTCCCAAGCTTCTGCCGATGAGCATTGGGGGATGGGCTGCTATTAATGACGATGAGGGGCCTCCTTACCTGTAAGGTCAGTGACCTCTAGGTGAATGCTACAGCGCTCCTTTTCCATCTAATCTTTGGCTGTATGTCCCACATATTTCTGGTAAGGATCCAATTACTTCTGCCTGGCTGACCTCTGACCTCTTCGTCACCAGTATGAACCTCATCTTCTGACCCCAACAGTCTTACCACTGTTAACCTTCCCCGTCATTCACCCGTCTGCCCCTCTCCCTGCTATCACGATTCTATAAGGAGACCTTATCTCAGTGTCCCTAATGTAAAAGTCCACTCAACTTTTCTCTGTGACTTCACTTGATGTGGTTTTATACATATTGTTAGTAAGTAAAATGCCATTAATGTTGTTTGGTTGTACATAGAGCAGAACAGCTGATTAGGTGGAGACTCATTTTCTCTGCCCTCTGATAAATTTACTTCTACAGTCGTGTTCTACAGTTCCTGTTTTTCTGTATTTACAGAATGATCTTTGAACCTCGTTATAAGCTGCAGTCGATGGTTGTTAAGCCATCGCCGTCTCTTAATCACAACACAGATACCTGTTAATTACCAAATGAGTTCAAGTGTTTTTGCTGCTTAAACAAGGATTTGGGATCGATGCATTGCTTTGCTCGGGGTCGAGCAGTGAGCACCGCTGACCGTTTAATGAAACGTTGCAGGTTCTGTGCGCAGAGGCTGAAGGAAATGAAGAGCTGGGAGGATAAAGCGAAGGATGTATTAATAGGCAGCTGCACGGACGACACAGTTTGGGGTTGGGTCAGGGATAAAGCATGAACTTGTAAACTCACAGAGGGGCCTCGCCTTCCTCCCTCCCTCTCGCTAACTTACTCTCGCCCTCCGTGGTGTCATCAGTTAGCAGAACTGGGCTCGATAGCCCAGGCAGGCTCTACAAGAGCAGCGATTACCCATCCTTTCTGATTCTCATCCCCAGCAGAGTTCACTCAAAGGTAATACAGTAGTTTGCATCCAGAGAGACACCAGATTTCCTCTGCCTTTGTTCTTTGACATCTCCTGTTTTGCAAGTACTATATCCATTCGATGCTATTGGCATACATGTAATTTAACAAATATCACCTGTACAATCCTATTACATATAATCACAAAGAGGTATAGAATTTGTATATTATTGAGCACCCCCCTTTCTTTTCTGCAACTGACCAGTAGCCATTAAAGAGGTGCCCAGTTGACTTCAGGGTCCGTTGCACCCCCCTGGCATCCAAGGTGTGGTCTCAATGGGCCGTTTTGCTGCGATCACAGCAGGCAGTGGGAGGTTAATCCCAAGAGAATGCAAGATCAATCTTTTCCCGCCTCCAGCTTGCACCCGGGGCCCTCACATCTCCACTTGTATAATGGCCTGATGGAGCTCTGTGGTCTGTGGCCAACACCTCCTCAGATTTCACTTCTGCTTTCTTTAGCTCTGAGAATATTGTGACATTTTTCAAGGCCTGTACCCATTACAAAGAATAACCGAGTGGGTTGCTGACCTCTCACCTTTGTGCAAAGTCTAAATTAAGTATATGGAAGAAACTGACTACTTAAACACTATGTAAATTTTTGTGTTG
The DNA here is from genome assembly GCF_013358895.1 of Oreochromis aureus. Lineage (NCBI taxonomy): Eukaryota > Metazoa > Chordata > Actinopteri > Cichliformes > Cichlidae > Oreochromis > Oreochromis aureus. The sequence goes on from NC_052953.1 coordinate 24,686,252, forward strand.
TCCAAAATATAGAAAATGAACCGTCACCAGTCGTAGATTTCATAAGCAGCAGAAGTGAATTTTAAATTATCAGCATGGTTCAGATATTACTAATAATTAATACTAATAAGAAACTCTAGCATGTTTTTAAAAATGTGTGCCTTCCAGTGTACAGCTATGACAATTAGCCCCCCGTTAAAACATGTTTTGATATACGTTTAGTTTGTTCGAGCACCGCTAAATAATTTCAGATGGCAGAATATGCATCTGTTTTTCCCCGGAGTCTTTCGCACATATCTGCGTGTAATTAATGTGGATTTTGACAGATGGAGAAAAAAAAATGTCCTCGTAATAGAGAAGGGTACATGCCACAATGTGTGAAGTGCAAGCATGGAGGGAGCTTCTTGTATTATTTGCTGCCCATGCCAGCTGGACCCGACAGATTCTTACAGGTAGAAATTCGAGCAAGAAATATATGCAGGAATCATTGAAATTCAGTGCCCACCATAAATAGGCGGTGTTTTTGTTGTTACGGTTGGAAATTAATGTGAAATGTTCTCAGTGTTGTTCTAAATTTGGCATTCAGAAGACTAAACCTGTCCCGTTCGGTGTCTTTCCATCCATGGTAACCTTCGTGAAATATCCAATGAAGTGCAATTTCTTTCAATGGTAATTGTGACTGGAGGTCATTTTTAATTTAAATGCTTAAAATTCCCCCCTTTTAGTCATTGTGTGCACGCGTGTGTGTCTGCGTGCGCGCGTGTGTGTGGTGTGTGCATCTGTTGTTAGAAACCATGTTATTTCTGAATGCATCAGGGTCTGACTTAAATATTAGTGTAACTACATTATCACAGTTTCTTTGCCTGGTAGCAAATATGTACAAATGAGGATTACAACTCTTGAGAAGGCAACAGGTCATGGTTGGTAAGCTGCCCGGGGGGGTCACTGATATAGAGTCACTTTTGACAGGCTGTGGAGGAGGCTCTATTGTTGCTGGTGTGTCTGGATGTTACCTGCAGGCACTATCACTGAGACTACAGTATTATCCTATTATTAGGCTTAGTTGTTTACGCTTATTACTGCTTGTCAGGTAGGCAGAGAATCCTTCTGAAAATGAGCATCTGCAGAAAAAATACATGACTACTTCTTTATCTCATTCAAGTACATCGGCTTAGGATAATTTTCACAGGCCTGCACGAATGTATTGATAGGACACAACAAACAGAAATGTAAGATTTATGTTTACATGGAAAATGTTTTCCTGCACCGACTTTCCCAACAGTGTTATTTGGCAGCCGACGTGAGAATGTAAGAAACGATGCATCTGTTCTCTGTGTATTAAAGCCGATAGCATTATGGTATTGCCTCTGTAGGAAGCACGATATACAGTAAGGGGGACAGCGAGGATTGAAACAGCCTTGATTAATGTCTCTGTTTGTAGAGGAAGTGAACAAAATAAAAAAAGCCCATCATATGGTCTGGCAGATTTTGGGCACTGGACCAGGGATGACAAATGTGCTCTCGCAATAATTCAATCTGCTCTCATAATTCTCTAACTTTTAGGGACAGACAGAATGAAGATTTTCCGGCAATTAAGCCGCCAAGTCAACGTCCAATAACTGTGATCAAGTGTTAGTTAAGATGCTTTTTCTCTCACTTTATCCATTGACAGATTGAGGGGTATAAAGATACTTGGTAAGTGGCAGAAAGTTACTGTGAATATGTTAACGAGAGGATTTGGTATCGGATCCAAAACGTTGTCATTTTGTTGATGTCACAGTAATGATATGAAGTTTTAAGAATAACTGTGAAGGAACAGAGCTCACTTGTTGGAAGAATAAGTTTGTGATTAGCACAGCTACTGTATTCCAATGTGTATCATTGCGTTTTTAGGACAGCTTTCTTCATACTTTGAGCACTTTAACCTTGGCAGCTGAATTAAGACTGTTAACACAGAAGAAAACCCACCCTTCTGGCTTTGTTTGCTGTCTGCATACATTTTATGAATAGAATAGGAATTCACACAGCATTAAATAGGGTAACGTAAAGCTTAGAAAGTAAAGTGTGTGTTTTTGAGTATCTAAACCAACTCTAGTTGTTAAGCCTTGGGCGACGTAATGTGCAAACGGCACATGGCTGTTTAGAAAGCAGAAGGGATCAGGTACTGCTGTTGCTCAAAGCGCCTCTGGGCCAATCACAGTGTGCGTGGCTCTGCGGTAAACACTTTGTCTGTGTTAAATAAATCAATAATATATGAATCTCCTTCTGTTTGCAGAAAAAGTCGTACGTCCTGGTGATGGTTGATCCTGATGCTCCAAACCGCAGCGAGCCAACATCTGCTTACTGGAGGCACTGGTTGGTCGTGGACATACAGGTACGCTAAGACTTTGAAAAACTGTGCCGCTTTAAGGAAAAACAAGACTTGTGTTTTGGTGATGGTGACACAGGCCGTGTTTGTTATTGGATTAGAAACTCATGGGGTACAAATTTATGATGTAGCGCGTGGCTGTTTAAATTTTTTTTTTTCTTGAAAATTGTGCATTTTCATAATCTCAGGGTCTCACTTGGCATGTGTAGTGTTTACATCTGCACTGGGGCCGATCGTAAGGCTGAAAAATTATGAATGGTTTTTAAGCCTAACTTGGTTCAAAAAAAGGATGCCAAGTTTGAAAAATGTTAATTTTTCATATCATGTATCTTGTGCAATAAATGCCTGTGACAAAAGTGTGGGAGTAAGTCTTTCTAAATGGCTGTGAAAGTTTGCAAGGCCCTGTCAGCAGCAATTTCCCTCTGCTGCAGAGAGCCTGGGATGTGTCAATGCAGGCGTGTGAGACCGAGATTGAGGAGAGCAGCATGCGAGGCGCACACTCTTTTCTCCCATAGAGCTCCAGTCCCTCAGCTCCCCCTTCAGTGGAGAGATCTTGGCAGAATGTCCTCCCTTCATCTGTTCCCCCAGGCAGAGCAGCTCCCCCAATGATCCACACTTCTCCATATTTTACACCCCCGAAATGGGCACAGCTCCGATCCCCTTATTTCTCTTCATATTTCACTCCTTTTTATCCGTTCGTTTGTGTGTTTTCACATTCTTGCATTCTAACGCCAAATGCATGTTGAGTTGTTGATTGCCTCAAATATTTAGAGGTTTGCCGACATTTTATAATCCCCCGGGAACCGGGAGATCAACTCGGTAGATTAAGACTAGTGGTCTAAGAAACAAGCACACAAAGACGCTTCAGCGATGTATCACTGCTCCCATTTCGTTTTGTAAGGCGTGGTCATACACGGCACATTGATTTAAAGATCCAAATGTGATGTATTTGGGATGTATATTCTGGAAAACCTGCAGTAGACGTACACTGTGCGTTCTGTGACTGAACTCATTGGTGAGAGTCGGTTTATTTAACCACACTTTGGCTTACTGTAAGGAATCTATGAATATTTACCTCTCATTTCTCACATACATCAATGATATAAAAAAAGGGAGTGATTTGCACTTTGTAAAATTGTATTAGGCATCACCTTTGCTTCTTATTTTTAAGCCAATAAAGTCTGCCTGGCTGCGCAACCAGCTGTGAATAAACAAATGTCTTTCAAGTGCTCAGACAGAGCACATTTTCTCTAGCAATTCAATTTCCTGTCACTTGTGTGGGTGTTGACCTGCGTTGCCCATGTAGGGATTGGCCAATGTGACGGGATGTTTTTCTGATTGTGACTGGTGGTTGGTCAGAAGGGTTAATGAGCCTTTTGAGTGATGCCAACTGTAGTGGGAGGTGTTTAATTGACCAGGGTGCCTAGGTGACATCATAAAATCTCAGTTTTGTTTGAAGTGCCAATGTGAATGTATTGGATTTTGATTTGGTTCAGCGGTTTTGACAGCAATGTCGGTCGATTTTTGAATGAATGCATAAGTATATGTAATTCAAAAAGAAAAGGCTAAACTAGTGTGTAAATATGATTGAGGATTTTTTTATTTATTCTCTGCATTATTGTTTCATGTGAATTTAAAATAAAAAGTTCTGTGTGCTAATATTTGACATCCGCTAGTTATTTGTAACAATGTGTTTGATGGTAGATTACTCTGAAAGGAAAGTTTCTTTAGCTGAAGTCAAGGGTCATGCTTTCAAATGTCAAAGGGATCAGTGTTTTGATCCTCACTCATCAGATGGTGTGAGCTGCAGCAGCCATAGTCTTTTCATATATATTCATTAGCACAAGGTCATGCAATCTTGCCCTAGATGAGGATGTTTCCATAATTAGTGTGGTTTTTTTGTTTTGTTTTTTATCCATATCCTGAGTTATGAGGAAAAACATTTCTTTAATTTAACTGAGAATGAAGGGAGCTCAGGCTGGACTGAGCAGCAAGGCGCTGCAGATTTACACCGATATCTCCACCAAAGTCTCATTAGTGAATCAATGATAGCACAGCAAAGACCTGCTGGAGTACCCTGTGTTTAGATAGGTTCCTCACCTTACCTTGCTCTGCATGTTCAGCTCTTCACCTATCAAAACATGTGCTGAGGGGTTGTTTTTTAATTACGTGACTGCTGTGTAAAACGCACTTGAGAAGGATACTTGTGAATCAGAGTCTGAACATTATCAGGCCGACTGGACCAACCAAGTAGCAGATGTCTTTCTTTTGGAATGATTATCAATAGAAATCTTAAGATAGTGACACTGTGTTGTTGCGATTAACATATTTGTCTTGCACATAAAAGGTCTCTGGTTTCAGACACAAAACCAGCTTCAGGGGTCACAAGCCGGTCCAAAGCCCTGCTGTAAAATCTGTGCCACATCCAAAATGTGGGTCCATCCACTGTGGCGACCCCCTGGGGAAATGAACATTACAAATCTTAAAACCATGGCTGACAATTAAAAATTGTGTCGCAAGAAATAATATTTGATTCCAGGTTTGTTTGGGGGGGGGGGTTTGTTTTTAGATTTTCATCTGCGATTTATTAGAAATGAAGCAGAAGCTAGGAGTGTGGTTTACTCAAACCAGAAAATACAGCTTAGTCCTGATGTTGCTAAAGCTCAGTTCAATTCAAATTTATTTATATAGCACCAACTCACAACATCAGTTGCTTCAACAATCAGACAACTTCCTGCGAGCAAGCACTTGGAGACCGTGGGAAGGAAAAACTCCCTTTTAACAGGAAGAAACCTCCAGCGGACCAGACTCAGGGAGGGGCAGCTATCTGCTGTGGCCAGTTGGGGGTGAGGGGGAGGGACAAAAGACACACTGTGGAAGAGAGCCAGAGATTAATAACAACTGTGGGCCAAGCTAGTTAAGTTAAATGTGGGGAAAAAATCCTGACAGCAGTTTTGATACGTTGATAAATGAGGGAACACATCCGTATAATTATGAGTCTGCCTGCTATCAAAGAACCAAGTGTGGGATAATAAACCAAATTACTAAAGTGTGGGTTTAGCTAAACTGAGATTTAGGAAACAACTTGCTTCAACTATTTGGCTTGGATTGTAGCGGTGCTTTAAAGTCTGTGTTAAACAAACAGCATTAAGTCAGATTCTGGTTTTAACTACGCGTTAAGTAGTCCCTCCGTTTTAGCTCCTTTGTCATTTTTCAAAATAAACCCAACTGGGTCGAGTTGTTATTTGTGCCTGACACAGTAGGAAAAAACCCCAAAAATAAATGTAACTATATCCAACAACATCAGCAAACATTTATAAACATGCCGAACAACTGTACAAATACAATTTGAAGACAATCATATTTTAATGTTTGTCAGGTGTTAAATCTTTTATTTAACTGTGTATCACATATCACATCTTTACTTTTGGCTGCCAAGAACAATTCACTCCAGCAATTAAGTGTAAACTGTGTGGCTGGGTGTCTTGTCTTCTCTCACCAGCTGTCCACTTTTCTGTGAGAGCTCGCATTATTAGATGCTCTATATGCATTTTTCATTGCGACTGCCCATTTTCCCTGACCCCCTGAGCAACAGTAACAATCATTTAGAATCTTCTGCAGCGCACGCCGTTTTTTTTGTTTTTTGTTTTTTGTTTTTTTCATCAATTGTGGACAATTACCAAAATAACCATCAACAGATTGTTGTCTCGCTCTCGAAGTCGAATTCCAGATTGTGAGCCTCTCCCTCCCTCTCTTTGCTCTCCCAGAGACTAAATCAATACAGATGTTCGGGTACGGACTCGCAGCAATAATTACTATAACAAGCAAATCATTAGCACCTGAATAGAGTTAGCTTATATAAATACTGCACTGGGTGTTACTTTTACTTGCTATTACTCTCATTATAGTTTTGGTGCATGTTGAGTCAACATGATGCAATATGAAGGTGCAAAACAGTGCTACAGTTAATGCACTTTTGCACTCACTGTTTATAAAGAGATAAAAAACCTTAGGTTTTTATAGATAATTACAGTCAGACCAATATCATCAGCTGATATTCAGGCAGCAGATTCTCCGATGTGGAATGATATTTAAAAAAAATATTCTTATAAAACACGGTGCAGGAAAGATGATTTAAAATGTTCTCATCTAGTTCATTGTGTAGCAGAATGCCTGCAACTTTGTTTACAATGCTCCATACATGTAGACTAATGTCCAGGATGTCCCCTGCCCCTTGCCCTGTGAGCTGGGATACACTCAGTATATTAAGTCAGTGTCAGTGACTTTGCAGTATTTTTAGCATGCAAAAGCAATACAGAGATGATTATTGGATTTTTCAGAGCTCCAACTTTTTTTCTGCAGTTATTCTACAGTCTGTTTATACCCACCAGAAGCAGAAACACTAAGGCTCAGATACATTTCCTTAAACAAGACATGAGATTTACGACCCCTCGCAGCCTGTTTGGACTCCGATCACTCTGTCCTGTTTTGAGGGTTGGAAGCCATCACATATCAGCTTCCTCTTCGTGAGTAATCGAAGGCCAGTTGCATGCACATCCCTCGTGCATTCGCGATTATGGTGCAAGAGGGACTTGCATGCTTTAACATCCATCTCTGTTGTAGCGGCTCCCAAAGCAGGACACTGCCTGCGTTCTGCTGCTGCTCAGGCAAATACAAACAGTGAAGTATTGTGACTGTGTCAGACCAGCTGGCTTTGTGTTTGTGAGTTCTGAGGCCTGCAGAGATCATCTGCTCCACACCTCAAGATGTCCTTTATCTGCAAACTATTAGACGTGTAATGCCTCGCAGCATTTCATTCACCATTTAGCTCTTGAAAGGATTAAAATTTTAGCATTTTCTTTCTTTCTTTTTTTTAATTCTAAACACCTCATCTTAAAGGACCACAAAAACACAGAAAAGAGGACAAGAGCTGCATGTTGGCACAGACTGTTTTGAAACAACAACAACAGATTTTCGTTGTACATATTTACCATTATTGTGAATATGTTTAGTGTGTGTCTTTTCAGGAGATATTGTGTGTTGTACATGCACTGAAACATTTCTGCCTGTGCACTCAGTGATGAGTCTTTATCCAAAGTTTATAGTTGATGTGAAGTTTTGCAAAAACTGTCAGTTTTGCAGATCATTACTCTCTAAGAAGCACTCAACAATAGCGTTGCAATTTTAACCTCTGCAATAGCCTCAGAGTTTGTTTTAGCAAAATACCTGTCCAATATTGCAAATAAACATACATAATTGCATTGTTCTTTATCCCGTAATTATCCCTACTGTGGCATGTTATGATTTAAGCGTTTATTTTTGACAGACAGCTGCCCCCATATGGAAGCCAAAAACAGTTTCCCAAAGGCCAGGCGAACCATAGCTAGCTTCATTGTGAGAACAAAGAACCATTGGTATTATTCATAATTAAACTCTTATTGTGTACTCTGCTGAATATTTCCATTCTTCTGCCTCTCTCCTGCTCACTCTCATTTCCCCTCTCGATACTTTGCACCTCGTGCTGGGAACATCTGTCTGGCGTCAGAGCGGAGCCTGGCTGTGCAGATTGGAGCAGGTAGAGGAGCACATTGTAGCCCAGCTAATGATGAGAGTGTCTGCCCTCTCTCTTGGAGGAGACGCAAGCTGCTGCTTCACGCTCGCTCACTCCACTCATACGCCCAGGGAAACAGATTTCCAAACATATGCAGTATGTTTTTAATCCAGTTGAGCACTTCATTTCCCAGCAAACACAAATAACCTTACGGGACATCCATATCTTATGACAAGGGGGTGGGCGCAAAGGAAGTGAACAATTTTCCTTTTTAATGTGATTTTTTTTTTCTCCCTCCAAAGTTGCTAAACATGCTCATAACCCAGGTTAACAGTTTGCTTGTTTGTGGTTTCGCAAACTTTTACGCAGAAGTGCCTACTGGCTCCAAGTCCTGTGAAGCAACTTTATCCAGTCTAAACTCCACTCGGTGCACCTGTTGTCATCCTTTGTTTAAACTTAAACTGACAGGATAAACACATGTTCTTTGTGGTAAGTGTCTTAAAGAATACGAACAGATTGTTGTCAGTAACATAAATATGTGAAGTAAAGCAGAGCACCTGTTTAAGTGATTGATGACGAGAGTTGTGCCAGAATTTAAAGAATATTTTCAAAAGTTTCAAGATATCGACATAAAATTGTGTATTAGATATCGTATTTTGTATTTTAGCTCGAATTAGTTTAACCCTGATGAAGTTTTGCACGCAGGTCATTCATCCCCCATTTTTTTTCCATAACAATCCAAAAGCCTCCCTTGGTACAAGTCAACAATAGTCCTTAACAGTGAAGCACAGCTGGAGGTGCTTAAACGTTTAGAGCATGTGCTCATCCTGTCAACTACAGCCAGGCTGAATGTCAGAGGTGGTATTACATGGAGTTCATCTTTTGGACTCCCTCCCCGCAAAAAAATATCAACCCCAGCAGCCTCTCCTCTCCGTCTCTGCCGTTTTAGGACGCTAGTCTTTGTTAGTTCTTGCTTTATTTTTCTTGCATTACTTTTTTGTTTCGCGCAGCCGTCATGTATGTCTCTGATGTCTGCATCCAGGGACGTGTGTGTATGTTTGAAAGAAGTTGGAGGAGTGCTAGCAGGACAAAAATCAATGCTTTGTGAAGCGACATGCCAACTTGCCTGGCGCTTTTTTGCATTTCGACAGCCCTTGTCTTAAGTACAAACACCATGTAATAATACATCAATGTTATCTTACTTGCAGTTTATTAACAAACAGGTTCTTCTTCAGTGTGGGCTGCTGCTCTCACTGTTCTCCGCCACCTAAAGGGAGAATTACATAAGAATCCTCCGCTCAGTTGTCAGCTCCATCCCCCGTCCACATACAGCAAACACACACTCAAGTGCACGCACGCTTATACGCACACACAATACTGTAGCTGATAACGGACCAAGCCTCTTGCCATCTCTATAACAACTGACCTCCCCGCCACGGTTGCTGTGGTGAGATGATTGAGGAGGTTTCACTGCATGAAGAACGTGAGCTGCGATGGTTTCCTGTGAGCAATTGGAAAGGTTGTTTGAGCGCCGAGGGAATAATCAGCATTTACGCGTGGCCTAATAACAACCCAAATTCCTGCTTGTATTGTCATGTGAATTAAATTTCTTTCTCGGGGGGTGGGGGGGGGGGAGTTGAAGCATCCAAAATCGCATCTCTTGCACATTTATTTTTATTTAAGCAGATAGGTCTACTGTGTCAGTGTGCTGGATTAATTTCCAGCCTGAGCCCTGTCCTGGATATATCACGAATGCTCTCCAAGAAAACAAGGACAACCTGGAAAGCCCTCTTTGATCCAGTCTGTCACACTAGAGCCTTGTAGGGGGAAAAAAAAGAGCAGATTGGACCTTATCCATGAGAATGCAGTTTAAGAAACCAGTAGCTCTGCACACATTAAGGCACTTCTTTTAATATGTGCCCCCTTTCTTCACACCCACGACCATTGTGTATAAAATCCTGTTTTTCCTGAAAAGATTTCTCGTCGCAGCCGCAGACAATGTTCCCCCACACAAGCTGTCGTCTTTGTCATCCCCCCCCACCCTCCACACACCCCCCACCCTCCACTTCAGTCAGTAAAGCAGGATCTTTGGCAGTCGGCCCCGCGTGCGAATTTGTGCGTTCAGGGTACAGGTGGGGGGGAAGAGGGGGAAAGGGGGGTGGGACGGGGATTGACGGAGTCTGCCTACCTGTTCCCCCTGTAAAGTGGTCAATTTTTGACAGATGTGGAGAGGGGAGGAAAAAGCGGGCACGGAAACCACAAAGAGAGGGGCGGGCAAATGAACAAATGTCAGGGTTAGCGGGGGGTTGCTCGGGCCGCAGCCGTGGAAAATGCTTCCTCTTAGGGGTGTCTCCTGGAGAAGGGGAGTGAGGCATGCTGATAAAAACAACTCACTAACAATTATGCTCACCTAAAATAGCCCTTACTTAAGTATATAGCATGCTTGCCAGTTAATTGTACACAAAAACAAAGACTTCACAAAGGACCTCCTGCAGCCAATGTATTTTCTTGTATTTTGGCATGATAATTAAGCGTGACAGCTATGAATGCAAAGTTGGCAGATATTATAGGGCCCTGTCTAACTGTACGTACTGATTGTTTGGATTCCAAAAGTTATCCTAACTGTAAAAGTCGGAAAGTGGAGCGCAGTGCAAAGATCTACAGTGTACTGTGTAATGGATAAATAATTACAACTGGTAAGAAAGCGCAGCACCCGTGCCCCGAAAGCAGTGTGCATGGGATGTCAGAGTTACCGACGCTTGGTGGTGGAGTTTTGACAGTTATCTGTAGAGACGGTTAGAAAAATAGAACCGAGTCTGGCTCGGTTTTACTGATATTAAATAAATATTGTGCCTGTTTCTGTGAATGTAACAATGCTTGACAATTACTAACATTGTATAATAAAGGAGCCCTTTCTCTGCAGATTACAGCCCATATCTGGTCTCAACCAAGCAGCTGACTGCAAGGGATTTTAATGACAGTGCTCCTAATATTCTCAGGAGATAATGCTTTTTGTAATGGCAACCGAAAATCGGCCGTCAATAGAAAGCATTCACTAGAATCCAGTATTTTATGCTTGTTACACTTGAATAATTTCAGTATGAATGCTGCATTTCTTCTGAGTTGCTCTCTGGATTTGTTCAAGTTGTTCTTATTGATATGCTGTAGGACTAACAAACATAAAATCTACTAAGACCTCTGATCTGTACCATTGACCATTATCATAGCCAAGAGGTTTGTTGCAATGTGGTATTTTTATGCTACACTTGGTGAGAAACCTGTTTACATTCCAGGGTGCTGTATAGTTCACTTCTCTCTGCAGCTCAGTCGGATTCCAAAGCACTGTATAGATTTCTTTCAGCTGATGAAATTAAAAAGACAGCAGTGTGTGTGTGGTGTGCCTTCCAGCAACGCGATTTGCCTGCGAGTTCACGATACGGGTTGAGAGGGGAGTTCCTTTGGGGGGGATTAAATAGCTCCCTCTCTTCCTTCCCTCCTCCCCTGCCCTCCATACTTGCAGAACACAAACAGCTTGCAGGGCTGTACAGTACTTGTACAACATGTTTGCCACAGTGCTGCTCACAGGTAACAATAAGCCAAGGTCAGAGGTTAAGAGGGATTGTGGAGCTCGGATTCTTGTGCGTTCCTCTGGCAAACATTGTGCACGCACAGGCACATGAATCAGTGCCCATAGTGTAGCTGGGAGAAAGTGAGAGTGAGAGACCGAGAGGGTGAGCTGGCTCAGTAGAGAAGGGGGTATCAAGAAGAACGAGACCAGGGCTGGCTGCATGAAGACATGTGAGGCAGGTCTATGAGGTTAGGACGGTGATAGTTTGCAGTCTTTTAAGCTGCTCTGACGCCAGTTAGGCATCTGCGCGAAAATAAAACCTGATGTTAAAAAGAGAGAGCTTAAAAAGGAGCTGTGCTGATCATAGCAATTGCACCTGCTGAGAATGGGCACTGTCCTCTCCAAAAAACTGACAGCCCTAGATGTTTGTTCAATCCGCTTAAAAGGACCCATGTTTGTGTAATCTTCTTATACGAAGAACAAAAAGGAAGTGTTCGAAAATGCTTGAATTTGTCTGCTCTTAATGTCCTCCTACAAACAGTCAACGTAGATTTCTTTTAACCTTAAAAACACTCTTCCTCTCCACCTGAATGAAAATGATAGGGGGCTTTTTAATCAGTGGCACAGAAAGTACTCAAACATTTTACTTGAGTAAAAGTAGCAATACCACAGTGTTAGTTGTGCATTTAAACTGAAATAAATTCAGTACAATTTGGAAAATCCAGGAAAGGAAAGAGATATGTTGCCATATTTTGATTACTATGTTCACATAAGAAAAACTCTAATGTAGATCGCTGGATTGCACTTGATCTACAGTACTTGATTTCTTGACGTCTTTAACCGAAGGGGTAGAAGATCAGAGAACATTTATTGACACATTTTGTTTTGAGGATTTCATGGTATCAGTGTCACCTGCTGGGGGGAAAAAATGAGTTGTATCTTCTTCGAATTAAATTGTTCCAGAAGGCTTTCTGTCCTTTTTTTCTATTGATTTAAGCTCACCCCTTTTCTATAGGTTTGTTTTATGGGAGATCATAGAGGTGAGCAGCTGATGAACATGGATTTTGAATCTCTTGGGTTAGATTTAAAAACCAGAATGAAAGTCTGTGAAACCAGCTCTCTGCCTCCATCAATGTCTTTGAATGGGAAGGAGATTATCCATTTAATCTCTTAATCGTGCGCACTGTATACATAGCTGGTCCTGTGCCTAAAACCCCATCCCAATCAGATCACAGCCACCGTTTGCGATGTTTCCATCTAGCCCACAGACTATTTCAGGTGAACACCAACTCTGTTTCACATGATCCTCTCCAACTGTCAGCATATTACACCCTTGGTGCCCTGTTAAAATGAAACCCAGACCAATGGTGCATAAAATGGAATGTGGAAATATGTAGATTTTAAAGTACAGCTTTTTAAAAATCCCTCATTCCCGCAAATGTATTCAGAATAAAGGCAGCTGTTTCATAACATGAATTAGGTTACTGTACATTTTGCGCAGTATATTTTCCCCAAAAGTAGGAATTAATAATGAAGATGCTTTTTGGCCTGAAATTGCTATTCAAACAATTATGTACTTAGTTTCTTCCAACAAATGCATTCCACATTATTGTTTTGCCTCATAGCAAAGCGCCTAAAAGACTAAAACCTTTCATTCCAGCAAAGGCCGCTATTGGTCACCGTCAATAAAAGCATAAAAGCATTTATTTCCCACGTTTGTCAAATTAACAGCATACTCCATCTCCCATAGGACTTGTAAGGTTCATTAACCTTTCTGTGAAGTGGGACAGGTTTCCAGCAGTTACCATAACCTCTGTCTCGCTCCTGCCTCAATTATAATAGAAGAATTAAACATCCAGCGATTCAAAACAGTAATGCTGCCTCTTAAATCCCTTTGTACCAGCTCTCAGTTGTTAATGACTAAAGACACTGAATGAACTGTGGAGTTATCAACAGATGTAACTGTGGACAGAAGCAAATCAAATGGCTACTCTGAACAGCGAGATTACTGAATATACATGTACAGTTTCTGTTTTGTGGCCAGAATTTACTTTTTCCCAAAAATTTATTGTTTTTTCTAATAGCATGTCGACTTTATGACTTTGGCTTTTTGTGAATAACGTAAATTTGGCTTAATTTAATCAAAAGACTGTGTTACCACTGTGCGGAAATGATACGTGGCGATTTAATTGTTGTAAATTGTAAGCTGCTTGCCCAAAGTTTTCCTACGAATCTAGACCTCGGCCCACCGCCCCTCCAAAGTCAAAAGAACAACCTGACCTTGAACTAATTAAGTGGTCAATTACACGCCTGTTGATCTCTTTTAATTTCTTAATAATTGCATTAACTGTGTGGGAAAAAGAGTTAGTTCTCTTGTCCACCTACTCCTCCTTCATCCTCCTCTCCCTCTGACTCCCTTCCTCCTACTTCATGTGCCAGCCCACAAGGTTTCTGATTCTCATTTATTTTGTGTCACTGTTCACACCTCAAAAAAAAAAGATTTAATTCAATGCCACGGACTCCTCAGTAAGCTCCAACCTCCTCCTCCTCCTCTGCCCCCCTTACATCTCCCCCGTGCTTTTATGTACTAATCAAATCCAGCACGTGTCTCGACGTATTTGTAGGCATACCGCTCTATTGTGATTTCTCCATCTACAATCTCCATGGATTTCCAGTCTTGCCGGCAGAAACCAGCAAAGCCATGAAGCGCAGAGGCCTCGTGCTTGTGCGTGCATGTCCTCTGATGCTACTTGTAGGCAAGCTCAGGCTGGGATTTTCCAGTGCCACCCCCGTCAGTGGGAAGCCCTACATGGGGACATGTCAGCGCCTTGTTTGCTTGTTGTGCTGATGAAGCTGGGGGTGGGGCGAGTGGGCAGCCTTGTTCTGGTTCCAGGATTCCCTTCAAATGAGTCAGCCAGCCCCCACTCAAACCGACTGTTACCTTGGGAACTCAAGCTTGGGCTTCCCTCAACAGTACTAAAGTACAGACTCATCAGCACCCATACTTGCTAACACACACACGCAGTAGGTGTAAGGGAAGCAGCACCCAGGTTGGATAAAATTAGCTTATTAAAGCTCTCTTTGGCTTGTACTCTGTCCTGTTAGGCCCAATCTGCTCCCTGAGTTTGAGATGACCAGCCCAGCACAGCCACTTTGTAATGTATGCAAATTAGACTGAATAGATGAGTGCGATAATGAGTTTGGGTGGCTAGTTTCTTAAGTCAGTGATTTGAGTAATAGCATCCCACCCTGCTAATGAGCATTACCAAAGGAGTGTAGGTTTAACATGTCACAGTGTGTCAGGTGATGTCAGCGGTGGCTGGAGTTCACTTAATAACTGGACTGTTTATGTTTCCATCTCAGGTTCATTACCAAAGCCCAATGAGTTTCTTTACTGAAGCTATTAGTCCAGCAGGCTATTGTTAAGTGGCTTAATTTGTTCATGCACTGAAGCAGATCAAGGGTGACGCCCCCAGTTCCTTTTACCCTCTCCTCCAAAGGCCAATCCACCCTGCCCAGCTAACCACGATTATATTTTTCTACTAACCATCCACCCCAGATTCCATCCCATTCAGTTCAAAAGACACAGCCACAAATATCACTAAAAATGCTGTGACTCAGTACATTTAAAGACATTGTAGCTGTGCGTGACTACTTGGATAACTCTTGATAATTCCATTACTGTAGTATATTTGAATTTATAAGATGACGTTTACCACTTGTGGATTTTCCTGCATTTTGAAGGTGTACAGCTGCCTCACTAACTGTACAAAAATGAGCGTAACCCGTATGTTAAAAGTGTCAGCTTTTCAGTACCAGCTCAGCCAATAAACAAAAGCTGTGCTTATTGGCTGAACATATTGGCAACTCCCAGGTCATGCAGTACTGTGCTTTGTCAAGGCCTGTTAGTGAGCCATCAGCAATATCAAAGTATCCAGTCCTAGTTAATAGTGATGTACACTTGGTTTGTAGTGTGCTGTTAGCTGTGAAGCTAGTCTTCAGCATTAGTTAATTTTGTTATAATAGAAATCATGACGCAAAAAGAAACTATATACCTGCTGTCTTGCAGCTAGCTCCACAAAGACACAAGCCACACCAGAGAATATAGTAACCATTTTTTTTAAAGTGTTTTCCCACTTTCCACCAGCAAGCTAAAGTTCTTTACCTGAGCTGCTAGTGAAGCGCCGCTATCCATGTGACAAACACTGTGCACTCACTAGGGCTTATTAAAATAATAGTACCCTGTTGGTTTGCCAGTGGAAAACCTTCAATGTGCAAAACTAGGAAAAGTTCACTGTGCATTATTAGTAACATAACACATACATTCAGTGCAGCTAAAAATGGGTAGGTTGTATTGGTTGGTAGAAAGGTGGCCGCGGGGGGAACTGCATATAAAACACCGGGACACTACCACATGGTAATTAACAAATAATGCACCACACACACAAGCGCAAATGCTGAAAACAGCATTGGTCACTCATGTAGTTCACATTGTAGGCTCTACAATGATTCACCACAGGAGTCTAAATCAGATGTTAGGAGGCTTTCCTCCTAACCCTGAATAATCTTTAATGTGCAGTCGTGTTGAGGGATCCTTAAAGAGCAGTAATGAAATCTTAAGCTGTTATCTTAAGTTGCAGCCACTCTACTGGAAATACTCTGTGTATACAGAGGGTGCAGGCAACGGAAAACATGAAGCCCACTCACTAGTGGGGAATGCACTAGACTGTCCATTAAGTCCAGGAAAATTTTAGGCATGCTTTGCTTATGTGATAACAGCTTAGTGATCTGTGTCTCAGGTGGTCTAAATAGTAGCAGGAGTTCACAGTTGAATCTGTAAATTTCTCTGGCCAATACCTGTCGCCTTTTAGGCAACCAGATTTACAGCAATATGTGAAATTGCTCAATTATATTAGCCTCCGACTCCTTCGGAGGCTCAGCAGTCACTGTTGTGCTGATTAGGAGGATTGGCACAGGCACAACACATGGGTGAGATGACAAACCGGTTACACGTCAGGCCGATTAAATCCTGAGTGGTACCCCAGACTGTAACACATAGTGGCTTTTAGTTTTCTCCATTGTTAGCCAAAGTTAATGAAGCCTGATCAACCATAATCCCAAATGTGTGGCTGTAGAATATTTGGTTGGTGCCATCGTCCTAAAACTGAAGTAAAGATGAGGCAAAGCAATAGTGTACCGCAAGTGTTCCTTCTTCTAGTTTAAAGTTTGGCATGGGGCCTGGACAGGTTTGGCAAGGATGAAGTAACCCATCTGAGATGAAGTAGCAACCTTTAGAAAACTGGCAACTTTTTCCACAGTGCTGACAAACTGTTGGCTGGCTGGCAGTTTTTGCTAAGCTTTTGGTGCCCAGTATTGATCATATCTGAGCTTTTATGCAGGAGAATGACACTTACATGGCCACAAACATGGCGTCACAGTTGGTGGCCAAAGCTGGCGGCTGAAAGATTGTTTCCACATCCTATCTGAGGATCAGGTCATCAAAAGGTGTCATGCATGCAGCTGTTTATGTGTCGTAATCATCCAGTATCGCTGCTCAGGGCAAAAACTAAAACGGGGATTTCGAGGAAACCTTTTCAGCATGAATAAAGATACCAGAGATACCGGAGTAACCCCTGTGGTGTAAAACAAGTGGCACACGCCACAAGTTTTTACTTGCACAACTGATGGGAATGTCTGCCATGCTGATAAAGACAACAGCGTGCATAGGAGAGCCCGCCTTTGACTGGGTCACTGCTCCTATTGTTCCTGTGCATTTTGGGACATAAAAGAAAAGGGGGGGGGGGCTGAATCCGGACTCACAAAATATTCTAATTTACTACATAATTTTTTACTGTTTTGAAAGCAAAATGTTGCATACTTTGCCTAAACTCATAATAATTTTGAATATAAATTTGGTGCTTTCTCCATTTATATCTGGATAACACGTTCTGTAGTTGAGCAATGATGCGATTTTTCTGTGTTTAACCTGTAAACCGTGAGGTTCCTTGTGAGGCAAGGACTTTTAATTCACAATAACCCTGCAAATGAATGGGCTGATTACTGAGGCGAAGATGAGGAGGTAGTCATAAGCACTTGGCTTGAGTGGAATCGGCAAGGGGGGTGGAGGGGAGGGGTGGCGGTGGCAGTACAAGTCCAGCCTCAGAAATAGAGCTGTGAACACCATCTGTCATGCTCTCTCTCCCCGTCTGTTAGCCTGACTGCAAGTAAAAGGGAGAATGATGCTCTCAGAACTGCATTAGAAGGACGTGGGTGCTGATTGTCGTAGGTGTGGGTTTACAGGGTGTGCAAGGGAGGGGGAAGTGGTGGATATACAAGGAGGTGCATGAGTAACTCTTGCTGACAAAGGGAAGCACTCACCCACATAGAGAAGGAGAAGGGTTGTTGGGCAAGTGGGTATTCCTGCTGAAACCGCACCCCTGCACCCACCCACCGCCTCTTTGTGGACTCCTACCTACCGGCTCGTGTCGGAGGATTCCTGGTGGAAGTTATGTAGACACATTATACAAACACACTGCTCATCTACTGCCCTAAGATCAAGAGAAGTTAGAAATTCATGTATAGCATTAAGCTCACTTTCATAAAGTGACACATTTCACCTTGTTTCACCATTTTCAGACAAAGTGGAGATGCGCCTGGGGTCTCATCTACTGTCTTTTTTAAGAATTTTATGATGGTAATAATACCGCTATCAAGTCTGAACTAATTCTGATTCATTTTATGGATTGGGATAAATTTGCTGGTTGGTGGTTAGCGTGTCAGGCTATTACGTGACCCACAGAAAAAGCTCTGCTGCATGGCTTTTTCTAGATTATCAGAAATTATTCATTGCTCATAATGTGTAGGTTGTTCGGGATCCTTTCTGCCTTTGTTTGAGTCAGAGTGTGAAATAGTCAGTAAAACATGAAGGCAAGCAACGCCACGATGAATGTAACACCACAGCTGGGCGCACATAAGTTAGACGTGGTGTCTTAAGACGTGACTGGCTCCTACATTTAACGAGCCGAGACAAGTGACAAAACAAATATTTAGTGAATGCTGTTTCTTTAAGATCTGGAAACTTACTCTGGATTATAACTTAATGATATTTCATATTTGTTTAAACTGTATAATGAATATAGATGTTCATATTTGTATGATTGGCTGTGATTGGCCTTCGCGGGCGGCTCAGAGGTCGGGGTCAGCTTTACAACAGCTTGCAGGGACTCTGTCTTTTCAAGGGCAACCTCCAAGGGCGTGCGTTTCCTGCTCTAGTGTCTTGAACTCAGGCTTTCCATTTCGAAGGGGGTTCCCCTTGTTCACTGCGTGGCCTCGCTCTCACAAACATATCAAGAAACAAAAATATTTCGCTTCAATTAAGACAAGTGGTAAATTTCTTTGTCACCATTGCACGTGCCACCAGCACAATATTATGTTGTTTGGATTATGATAAGAGTGGAACAAAAGAGATCCACCTTGAACAACACAAAGTCTAAATCTGCCTCATTTAGGTGTCATATCTCCAATCTCACTGCTGCTCCTTGTTCACTGTTTTTAGTGCATACCAGGAGTAATTTAGTTAGTCTCCCCTCGATAGAGTTAAACACCCTCGTGCATCGGCATAAATCATATTGACGCTTTCAGTTTTTATCTCTGTCAGTAACTGGTGTTCCCACATTGCTCAGTGTGTGATTCACTATCACAGCTTAAATGGGTATTCCCCTCATATGAGGATACGAGACATAAGCATTGCTTATAATATGTCCTAAATAACTCGAGTCTTCGAATTACTGGTGGGTTAACCCAGTCTGCTTTGTTTGTATAATATGTCTTCTAAATAACTCAACCAGCCCAAACCATTGATACATGCAGGATGGATCCATGCTTTCATGTTTATGCCAAAGTCAGACCTTACTCAGTATGTCGCAGCAGAATCGAATCTTAGACCAGACAGTGGACAATTTTGAAAACAGAAGATTTAGGCAGTACCGTAACTGCAGTTTCCTGTTCTTAACTGGAAGGAGATGCATTCATGGTGGTCATCTGCCACTGTAGCCCATCTACTTCAAGGTTTGACGTGTTATGTATTCAGAGATGCTCTTCTGCATACTTTGGTTGTAACCAGTGGGTATTTGACTTACTGTTGCCTTCCAATCAGCTCAAAGCAGTCTGGCCATTCTCCTCTGACCTCCTGTATGAACAGCGCATTTTCACTCAGACAACTGCCGGCAGATATTCTCTGTAAACCCTAGAGATGTCTGTGTGGGAAAATCCCAGTATATCAGCAGTTTCTGAAATACTCAAACCATCCGGTCTGGCACCGACAACTGTGACACATTTAAAGTCACTTAAATCACCTTTCGTCTCCTTTCTGATACTCAGTTTGAACTTCAACAGGTCATCTATTTCCTGACTTGATTGGCTGATTAGATATTTACTGCGGTGAGCATACAGTACTATGAATATATGTGTTGGTATGAAACTTTAATACTCGTCACCATGTTTTTTATGTATGGTGAGCAGTGCATTACTGCATTATGAACAGAAAGCTGGGTGGTATCTGTGTTTTAAGTGCAGTGAATGAGCATAGAAGAATCTCACGAACACAGACATTTAAAATGTAAATGAGAAAATACTTACAGGGAAACAGTGGTAATGTTTGTCTTGCATAGAGAATGAAGCTGTTTCTAGTGTCTTTCAACTTTCAGCTGCTGAAATAGCACAACAGTTAAAACACTGACATATTAGCCGTGAGTACTCCATTAGGCTTTTTTTTCTTTTTCTTTTTTTTGTAAAGATCCTGATTTTAATGTTCTGCTGGTTTTCTACACAGCGCTTCAATCTGAGCTCATTTCTTACATAAACAGCTAATGATAGAAGATCTATGTATGAATGTTTTCAATGAATAAGCTGCGTTTTTCACATTCGCTTTATGGTCGAGCATATAGGAAATAGCAGAAAACAACTGTTTTCTCTGACATCTGCATTATGCAATGTGTCTTTTATCTTCAGCTTGAGGTCAAAAAAACCAATCCAAAAATACAACTGCTGGTGAACATAGATTTTGTACAGCAAACTGTTTATTCCCTGGGCATGTTTTTGAGGAAACTGTATTTTTTAAGAGAAAGGAAGAAGTTTATAGTGTTAATACACAATTTATGTGTATATGTTAGAGTGGAAAATATAGCATCAAGCCCTTTATTACACAGTCATTAAACCATTTCTTCTAATATCTATGTTTTACTTATAGATCTGTGTTGTAAATCCAGTCATCTAGAGTCATTTACTCCATTTACTTTTCTAGAAATTACCTGACATATTTAACCACTAGATCCCCGTAGTGCAAAATCAGTGTGAAGCCCATGTGTTAATAGTGCAGATAACAGCCTGGGGATCATGTGTCCTTGCAGTTAAATGCAGACAGCTCCCTCTTCTAAACGAACCGGAGCATTTCAAGTTGTGAGACTGCAGCTGAGGCAGACTATCTCCTGCTGCGTGCTACTGTTAGAAAGGGCAACTTCAAACGATGTCCCGAGCTGACTCCTCTGACTTATTTCAGAGTTCGGGTGTGAAAACAGCTTCAGTGTATAAAGTCTCGGATGTCGTGCCTCAGAGTATCTTGATGTCTTAGGGTATCTCGGTTAGTAAAGTAATATTATGCTTATTTGCACTACAGAAGTTTTTTTTTTTTTTCTATAAATGTTACAGATTTATTAGCAGCATTCAAATTCTCTTGGCATACTAGTGAATCTCAGTCTTGGATTCTTTCTTCATCAACAATCAGATGAATCACTCACAGATTTTTCATGGGTGGGGTTAATAAGAAAATCATTTTATGCTGAAAGTTTTTAATCTGGTTAAACTGTTTCACGGTCCAGCCTGATGAGTATCTTTTGAATTTTCAGTATTTTTTCCACAACTCCAAAAGATCCAAATGTTTTATTATTATTATTATCATAAATACTGCAAGGATTATATGCTACACATACTAGACCCCATACCTTAAAATGGGCGTTTCTTCATAAACGTTATTAACACAGATCGTGGCTGTCATTCAGCAATGCCAACTTGTCATGTTTGGCGTCACACCCCACAACCAAGTCCCTGAGGGAGGCCGCCCACCATGTGAGAATGGCCTGTAGGTTACAGTGAGTAAGTGCGTCACTCCCCAGCGAACATTAGGATCAGCGACCCCAGCACGGCCCTGTTCGGTCACAGCGACTGTGATAGCAGCTCTGCTCCGTACAGATTAATCACTCCAACCCCTAAACTACTTTTGTGATTTTTTTTTTTTTTATTTCTTGTGAATAATAATATATGTGATTGTGTGTTAGATCGTCATATTATTGACTCCGCATATTATTGACTTATCTTTTATTATTTGGCTAAATTTCAATATTTTATTCATTTGCTGTTGTTTATACTCTATGTATTATAATGAAATTAAAAGGGCACAGGGTGCCTGGGAGGATGAGCGAGAACTGAGCATTAAGATGTGGGAAAATGTTGCACGTTCAAATGTTGACTACCTGTTGCTATGGCAATGGGTTTGGATCCTGCAGGCTGCAGGACACTTGCTATTTCTAAATAAAGCTTTTTTTTTTCTCACCGATCGGTGGATGAAGATACTCACATTTGAAACTAATCTTCTGAATTTGATCAGTCTGTGTAAACACTCCTCCTATGCTTGCTGTTATTCCTAAAGAGAGGTTACAGGATTATAGATAAGAGCATATGCACGACACAGGATGCACGCTTTAATACTGCTGAAAGAGTGAATTACCGTTTGAAACTGATAGTAATATGCTAAGGTCATTTTTGCATCTCAGTCATTCTGACATAGACCTGCACACTCTGTGTGCTTATAACTGTAGTTTTAGCATTTTAATTGGCATTATGAACCGTTATCATCCTCAAAGTACATTTCATCTGCTGCCAGGTGACAGCTGCTGTCTTCAAGAAGCAAAGAGAGAAGTCAAACTATGGTTGGTCCGCTTTAAATAGTCCCCTGTCCCACGTATGAGTAAAGAACAAAATAAAACTTTTCATTTACTTGTCAAGAAACCTGGATAGGTGTTGAAAGTGTTAATTAGTGTCCTCGAAAATATGTCTTTCCAACAGTATGATGCATTTATTCCCTTCAAAACATATATCATAATCATAATCTGGGTGTACCATTCCCAAGATGAAAATTAAACATTATTTCTGTTTTTATCCTTCTGCTTTATCTTCTTGTGCTCTGAGCTGCTGTCCTACTACGGTTTTTATTCTCTGTGGATATGTGTTATTATTAAACTGGAACTTGAATTTCAAAGCTGAGATTAGAAAAAAGCAGCTTGGTCCTGCCTGTCTTTTGTCCTTGGTGCTGCTTGTACCCCCGTCAGCCTGTAGGGGGAGCCTGTGTGTGGCAAAAAGAGGACAGAAATAGGTGCTGAGACCACATACTCCATGTCTGTGATGATGGGGACTTCCACGCTTACCTCAAGTGGGTTTTGGGCCATTTCACAGACAGCATATTTAGTCCTTTTCCACCCACTCAAGGATGCAGCCGTCTTGCAGTAAATAGCCAAGTATATTAAACAAACATGCCTGTGTGCAATTTGCAGTGTGAAGTGCCTGACTGTGTGCTTCCTGGGGCTGAGGGAGTTTAACCTGACAAATATACGGCAGAAAATGCTTATGAAAATATCTGCACTTCACATTGGGTTACATGATATCTGTTTCTAGGCAACAAGAAGTTAATATACAATTAATAATATGGGAAATTGGAAATCTTCTCAGTAGTTTAATTTGCTTGGGAACTGTCTTTTGTCTGAAAATTGTCTCTTGTATTCTGATATTAATATACCTGGTCTTTTATATATTTAATTTTAACATACTTTAACCTGCAGTGTGGATGCAAGCCTGTAGTGGAGCTTCCAGTAAGGTTTTCTTTTGTTTTGTCCTTTTTCCCCAATAATCACCAATTATTTCACTGTTTATTGGATTTCAAGCTTGCTGTTACTTCAGCAGGATATAGTCAAATGGCATTGGCTTGAAATAAATTAAATGGGCAACCTTTGTGGTTATAAAGACTGGACTAATTGAATGTAGACCCTTTCCTGTGGGAACATAAATCTGAAAGAAGAGCAGCCCGTGCTTGCTGTCTGTTTTGTTTTTCTTATCAAGTCTTTGCTATCACTGGGTTTGTCACAAAACAAACAGGCTGTGCTTCATAATTTGCCCAGCTAACTTTTGTGTTTTAAATTCCAGGGCAGTGCACTCAAGGAAGGACAAATAGAAGGAACAACCCTCACTGGTAAGTAAGATCTTGTATTGACTATTTGTTGTGTAACCTTGGCTTCCTCGTGCCATTACTCCCAGGTTTAATTTAATTCCAAAATGTTGATCTGACTCATTGATTGTGTGTAGGCTGTGCAATTTGCTCTGGTATATATTATATATAATTAGTTGGAATAATTCCATATTATTGTTTGGACTTGTAGATTTAAGTCTTACTATAATTTATTTTAAAGTATTTCAGTATTTTAGTATCACTTGGAGGAATTTAACATTTTTCCTGTATAACCTTTAAGTCGCTCTTTCGTGACCCCTCTCCTCAGAGTAAATTTAATTCCTGCCCACTATTGTGAGTTTAAAGGGCTTAAAAAGTGCACCAATACTCGCATACACACACAGAGATGCACACGCCGCCATCATCCTCCCCCATGGAGCTGGTTATGTTTACTGTCTTGCAGTGTTGGTGATGATTAAAGAGGATTTATCCAAAGAAAATCTGTAGCCAGTTTGTTACCCACAACCCAGACTGACTAAAGAATTCTCAGAATTCAGAGTTAACGATTTTTATGGCCGTACAGCTCCCTTTGGTTTAAATAATCCAGGTGGATTTTGCTGCACAACGAAAAGAATTGGGATGTCAAAGATTTAGCACACACTTACAGTAAATTGCTACAGTAAAAAACGCCAGTCCCCACTCTCAGCTCTCCTGATTCTTATTCTTTGGTTTTTCGTACAGATTATAAGCCGCCAACCCCGCCATCGAACTCTGGTTTTCACCGCTACCAGTTCATGTTGTTCGAGCAGCCTCCAGACGCGTCTGTGTCACTCACGGAGCAGGAGGAGGCATCCCGGGGTAATAACTCCACTCACCAGCTTCTTCAGTCTGCTACATTGTTTTCCCACTGCAGTATCATCTATCATATACCAACAGTGGCCGGTTGCCAGCATCTATCTGTTGAATCAGCAATGAAAGTTTACAGCAAGGAATTGAAACCTAACAGTTCCTCTCACATTATAGGTTTTTGTGGTTTTTAGGAATGTATTTTTGGAACAGACAATAAGAAGCCACGTCATTTTACAATATTCATTTCCTTTAGAGGGAGTACTCCTTAATTTAGGGTGTAATATTTCCACATTAGGCTCTGCAACTCCTGAAATATCTGTGTTGATTGAGTACTTTTTACTATAAACTCGATCTTTGTTAGTGTTGCGATTCACTGTGCTGCCTTTGTTTCATGTCATTCTGCATAATTCACAATTAAGATGCTTTAATCAAAGCATTCGGAGTTGCTTTAGGAAGATAATTTTCTCCAAGTGCTTGAACTTAACAAGGGAAATGTTAATGAGGTTAGTGAGTAAGTCTGCTGCAGCGTTAATGCCTGCGGGGTCAAGACAAGTATTATTGGCTCCCACGCACACCTGCACGAGTCTGCCTGACCACGTCTTGTTAACCTCCGCCAAACCTAAAAGCCCCATCAACTACGTCACATGCTTCCACGTGAAAGGCCATTTTAGTTTGATGATATTATATCCATACATCCTTTGATTCAACCTTGTTTGTCTTGCAGAGGTATTGTTTTGTTTACGCTTTTGGATTTTTTTTCCATCCCCCTGAAGTCTGTGTGGGAAGGTGGGCTGTAGCACTTGGATGCACAGTACAGCACCTCACAGGAGGCGTGTCTATCTGTCTATTTGAGTCAGGTCACAGCCGGTGATTTGAGGGGAGATCAGGGCGGTTTGAGACTTCAAGCGCTGCGGCCGTGAATAAGTGGAGCTGCCAGTCTCGGCTGTTTGAAGTTTTGACAGCTTTGTCAGCAAACAATCCGGGCACATTAGGCTGAGGTCTGTTTGATGTTGAAACCTTTGGAAAAAGAAGTGTCAAAAGAGATGTAGTTTGTAGTATGTTACTTATTCGGCTCACTTTGGGGAGGTTGCGATGAACTCTTGCCGCATCGTTGGGGCATTCGCGATGTCACAGCTGGTTAAGCTGAAGTAATAATAGCATGAATAATAGTTTACTATTTAGAATATTTTTAATGTATTCTTGTGCAAAATAAACTGCTCTGACACAGAAGTTGCCCCCACGTTATGAAGCATTTGAACTGAGTGGATCCACCCATCCTTAATCGAGTGGATGAGCGTAACTCCCGCTGTAAGACTTCCTCTCTCCTGCTAGCAGCTCTGTTGATACAAGGGAAATGAAATTAAAAAATTCTCCCGGATAATCACGCGCTTCATTTGATGGGTCAGTTCTGGACACAATTATATGTCAAGAGAATAGCTAATTGACAATAGTGTTTTACACATTAAGAATGAAAGCCTAGTTGTGGTGTATGAGCAGAAAAAAAAACGACTTGGCGATACATGTGGGATATTTCAGGCCGTATTCTCTGGTTTACCTGCTTCCATATTTTTGCCCAATTGTCCCGGAGCTCGTTAATCCCGCACAGAGAAGAGGAACGGAGGGAATCCCATGCCTCCCCACCTCCTCCGTTAAGTATGTTCACTTATTAGCGTCTGTCCTCCCTCCATGTGGTATGACACAGAGAGAATTTTTCATAGCCCATGACATTAATTGATGTGATTTGCGAAGGGAGAGCATTTAGCCGTGGGTGGAAGACTCCTAATGATCGTTTTCCACTTCCAGTAGTGCAGTCATTGACTCAATTTCATCTCAGATTTTTTCTCTGTTTTCTTTTCATCTCTGGCCATCACTTTACTAATAAAGGGGGTGAACAATTAGAGGTGGAGCAGGGCTGTTGCGAGGAGCCGTGGGAGTCGGCAGTGCCTCCTGCGTTAAGGTTATGAATGTGGGTCATTGAACTGATGGGGACAGCTGGTTTGTTACACAAGGAACTACAGGGGGGCTGCGCTCTTGGCACGGGGCACAGGGGCGTCATCGTAGGGAATCCCCATTGCTCTGGCTGTCCCTGACTGGAGGCTGCCCCCGTGCCAGGGTTGGGGAGGGGGGCAGCCGTGGGCACTCAGACCCTTGTGATACTTGTCAGCCACTTGGCAAGCCCTTAATATGTCCTGCTACTGTTTGGTGCCGACGAGTCAGTTTGTCAAGGGAAACAGTGTTACAATGCCGGGAGGGAAACCCAAGGCCTTGAGAGAAGGCTTGGGGTGATGTTTCAGCCTACACATTAGTTTGCACATACGCTGTTCACACATCGAGCACTCCACATCCTGACTTGAAGCTCAGCAGCTGGTATCGACTGATCAGAAGCAAAAACTACGATGAGCAAAACAGAGAAGATAAGAATTTAAAAAAAAAATTGGCCATGTTTTCTGTATTTTTTTTTTTTTTTGTCCCTGATAAATTGTTGGGAAGGCGACAGTCACGTCATGCGAATGAATGGCTCACAGTGGCGTTAGCTGCTGGATCGTACACATTGCCTATCTTGCCTCCTAGAGCCCCTACTGCCAGCTCAGCACACTCCACAGTAATTGAAGCCATTTGCAATGTTGCAGTGTGGTAATGGGCAGATCCATGTCTACCACCCACCCACAGCCTCTACCATTAATCAGAGCTGCGTGGAGTCAAGAGAGCCAGGATTTGGTTGCTACAGCAGGCCTGAGTTTCAGCCAGGAGTCGGCTGCCTTAAAGGAACACTTTAACGTGTTGAATTTTGGATGGTTGTGTTTTTTGTATGTGTGTCTTTTTTTTCTTTTCTTTTTTTACAGAGTCTTGACAGGCTCAGAGTAAAAGTTAAAGTGTCTTGACTTTTCCTCAACTTCCCTTATCCACAAATATCTTTATAGTATTTGTAAAATGGGTTACATCCAGCTGACACAATATAAGTATAAGTGAAGTAATTTGTTAATGAGTCACTTAGTTGATAATTAAGAAAATCATAAAAATCAGAAAGATATCTGCTGCTTCCAGCTTCTCATAATTTCCTTTGGGATGAGGGAAGAAAACAATCACACAGCAATTGATAATGAAAATGAGAGTTGCACACTTTAAAAAAAGTAATGAGGATTTTGGAGTAATTTAATAAAATCCAATAATAAAATGTAACAATAAAATACAATTTAACAATAAATTTATGTTGAGAGTGTTTCATATGTGGACGTTACCTCAAAGAAGCAGCAGATTTTTAAAGCATGGGCAGCACAGTTTAAAGGTGGGCAGCAAAGATTACTGTCACCAGTTCTGCATCTGACCAAATGTGAGATATGGTGAGAATCCCTGCTTCTCTTCATTAGTTACGGTGTTGATGAACAGCCAGGAAAATGTTGCAGATCAATATGATGTGTCAGCGAAGTTGATCTCTCACTTCGTGGTTTTATCTTTAGACATTTGTATGGGAGTTTTTCAAAATGATCCTATGAATTCTTCAGTTGTGGGTAAAACATGTTTTTTTTTTGCCAGGTCAAAAAGACCAAATTGTAATTATGAGTCAACATTTGTGCCAAATTTGAAGAAGCACCCTGAAGGTGTTCCAGAGATGATATATTCACGAGAATAGTTGATTATTCCGATAAACTGTTATGAAAAATAATTCTTTGAGTCATTTCTCGAGCAAATGCTAGTCATTATCCGGTCCTGCCTCTCCAATGTGATGAGCTCTCTCTTCTCTGTTTTATATAATTTGAAACTCAGTATTTCCAGCATAGAGAGAAACAGAGTGGCCAACTATAATTCAACAATTCCCCTTAATATTGAAGCGCTTTTGCTGCTGCTGTGTTTACGGTAAGCTCCGACACTCTCACACTGACCCTGTTTAAGCATCCCCGAAGAACTGTTCTGTTTCCGACCCCTGACCTCTGACAGATACAAAGAAATTAAGGTTGCATTTTGCTTTAATTATAACTATGAATCCTACGTGAAGAGCTCTTAGCCTGATATGATTCCTCCGACACTACCACAAAGCAGCATCGCTTGGTTTTTTTAGTAGTTCTGAGACACTGTAAGAGGTTTAACAGGGACACCGCCCACACCACTAAATGTAGCAGTTCTGTGTCACCTCACAGCAGTCCTGATCTTTCTGCCATGCCCAGACGTGGAAGCAAGGTGGAAACAAAAGGAGAGGCAGGAAGACTTTAAGATCGCCCTCAGGTCCCACACTATCTGTCCTTTCCATGAACACGCAGATGGGAGAGGCGGAAACGCGTCTCGGCACTACAAACAGGCACCAGCCTATTTTAAGGTCACTTGCGAGTCTAGGCGTTTGCGGGGTACCAGCCAGTGTGATAGCACTAGATATTCTGAATTTGCCTCATTTTGGATTTTGCCCAATGATTGCACAGCTTTAGATGGGATTATGTGGGTAAAGCCTTACAAGCAGCGCCTGGTTTCTACTTTCTGTTTGATCATCATGCTACAATAAAACAATTGCCAGTGTGACATGCTCTATTAGAGGAAATGTTTCCTTGTATGACTGTATGGCAGGTTTTTCCCTATGAATAAGGGTAACTGAAAGTTTGAATATTAAAGCATGACTGTCATGAGATTCAACTCTGCCACATGACTCATCAACTATATCCCTATATTGAGGCAAAATAGGGATATAGCTGCCATCTGTCCCCTCACCCCTTTTTTAAAAAAAAGTGGTTCCTCTAAGGGTGTGAGGGACCTTGTTGTGGACATGCAGGGGATCTGCAGAGGCGGTGCATTATCTGTGACTGAAGCACAGGCCAGAAGGGGCACTGGAAGCATGCCCTATCATACAGATAGGTCACTTGACTCCATTGCCCTCACTTGATTATCAGAGACCTTTCTCCAGGCAGCTCTCATTCACAGAGAGCACCTGGCAAGATTCGGGTACTCATCTGCTCATCTCCCAGTTATTATTCATCATTTTCCCCCCACCCGCCCCAGCTGAGCTCAGAACTTGACCTGAAGTTGCGAACACTCTGAGGTGTCAGCCTTAAAAGCTAAATCAAATTGGTGAGAATCGGGGAAAACGGTTGTGTAATTATTAAAACATTCAATCTGAATCTGGTTCAAATATACATACTCGACTTTAAGATTTGATAGGAGGTAGGTGCAGTAATGTCTGCTGGAAAAAGCGTGGAAATTATAACCTTGTACAAGACATTTTGTGCTACATGTAAATGAACCCTTCTGATTTGTTTCTGCATTGATGGGGTGGGGGGTGGGTGAGTGCACTTGATGTCTGTGGCACTGGCAAAGCGCATTTCTCCTCCCATATCTCATTCAAAAATGCCGGAGGATACAAACTGTGGCTCTCTGATGGTGAAAACAGCTACAGTGAGGGCCTGTAAAGCAGCTGCAGCGAGAGGTCAAAAGCAGTAATTTTTATATTTTTTTTTCTATCCAGGCATAGTCAGATTTGACCCCAAACTGTGAGGCCACTCTCTCTACAGATTTGGACTATTTCAATAGTTGGCTTTCTATTCAAAAGATGACTTTCCGATGCTATTCTTGAGCAGCTGTTAATGTAATTACTCCGCATACGGAAATACCAGGATGTCAGTGATTCCCTGGATTACAGAGCAAAGCAGCAAAGCATTGTCTTACGCGCATCCAAACATATGAAGACGCAGACAGACAGACACTCGTTCTGCTGTTGAAGTTTGCAAGTTGAAAGCATGCAGGGTTTTCTTTCCCTGGAATGATAATTGTGATTTTTTTTTCTTCGTTTTTTTGTGTGTTAAGGGAGAGGAAGCTGCAGGGAATCAGCGGTTGTCAAAATCTAAGAAGTGATATTGTCATACCAGCCGGATGGCCGTCTGGTGTTTGTTTAAAAGGGGAGGGAAGAAAAAAAACAGTCCAGGCGATTGAATCATATCTTCTTGCCAATACGTCCTTGCGTTCCCACCTCCATCATTACAGCAACATGTTTTATTTTCAGCAGTGCTGTTCTCAGTGACTCACATCCCAGAGCCATGTGCTGCTCAGTTAGGCCTCAGATGCCCTAAACACAGACCAAGTGGTCATAAGAAATGCTCTTGTAATCCACCGGAGACTCTGCCTAGAATGTACTGTATTTATATACAATATTGCTTATTATGAATAATCTAACGGATAATAATAATTTTTTGAAATCGATCTGAAAACGGTTTCAGATCAGAGTGGAAAAATGAGTACATTTCCCCTCCAAGTGTCTGTAAATACTTATAAATATCTTTGTGTTTGTCTCCCCGCTCCCACAGGTAAATGGGATTTTCAAGCCTTCATCACAAGTTTTGATCTGGGAGAGCCCGTGGCTACTCTTCAGTTTCTCACCCAGAACTACAAAGACTAGAGGATGCTCAGATGCCTGAAATGGAAGAAGAAGAATCTGTCAGTAGACAAATATGAAAGATTTCTCCTCACTTTTACTCTATCAGCAATTACTAAACAGCATACATTCTTCAAGCTTGCACAAGCGAGCCCT
The DNA here is from genome assembly GCF_013358895.1 of Oreochromis aureus. Lineage (NCBI taxonomy): Eukaryota > Metazoa > Chordata > Actinopteri > Cichliformes > Cichlidae > Oreochromis > Oreochromis aureus. The sequence continues at coordinate 24,717,343 of NC_052953.1, forward strand.
CTTTGCCTTTATCTTATCATTACGTTAGAGAGCGAGATTTCCTCTTTGTGTTACACCAGCTGCTTAGGTTTTGATCTCGGCCCGTATCTCTTGTCACGTGGTACGGAGCAAAGGATTTGGGAGGTAGAATTTAGCTTTACCAGGGGGTTTCTTATTAGTTTCCGAACACTGTCGACAAGAGAAGGAAGACGGCCTGATATCACAACTCTGTGTGGAAAGAGTCGATTCTAATTCAGGGGCGGAAACACGTCAGGGCCAAAAAAAGGAAGTGGGAGGTGAAACCGAGACCGCAACACAGCCGGATGCCACAGTGGAACTTGAACCAAAATACTCTAGTGACAGGGCAGGGGAGGGGCCACAGGGCCTGTCATGCTCCAAGTGAAAGGAACTTACTGTTTGTGTAATTGTTTATCATATTTCCATTGACCACTGGAAACAATGAGCTGCTTTCATGCCCTTGATTGATTTGTCTGAAGTAAAGGCTGCTGTGATCTAAACGTGTCCTTGAGTGTAACTTTGGGACAGCAAACCCAGTTTGAACTTTGCACAGTTGCGTAAGAGCCTCACCTGGCCAGTCTGTAGAGGATGATGCGGATAAACTTTTCAACCCTTTCGCGATGAGATACTTTTCAGAACTCGCAGGTCTTTGTAGAAGGTGGGTCAGAGGACCCCCACCCCCCACGCCATGAGGAATATCGGTTTCTAACCAGCAACTCTCCTCTGGGAGAGGCTTGTATCAATACCCCAGATGTCTGAAAAAGGCTGGATTTACATCAGTGACTTTGATGTCCTGATGATCAATCTCTAGTTGGTGGTTTCATTGACCTTAATTTGGTGTCTCATCGGTGGGCTAGGCGGGAGTAGGTAATGGAGGTTTTAGTTCCTTTGGTGGTTAAGCCAGCCTTGGTAAAACCCTTACGCGGCCCCTCCGTGAACTCTGGGAGATCATTGATCAACTTGTCCTGCGTTTGCTTTGTTTGCCTCCCCGACTTAGCAGTCAAAGCAGCCAAGTCAACAAACAACAACAACCAAAACGGCACGCATAAGCACACAGTTTGTCAGTGAATCCATTGCTTTTGAATAAATGTTAAGTATCTGTCGGTTTGAAAATTACTCTTGACCTTGATTTACCCATCTTATTTGACTTATGAAATCACATTTTTAACAATTGGCAAGTAGAGTATAATTCCACACTCATTGTGAAGCATGCCAAGTGGGAGAGCATTCTTCCAAAAAACCACCTACTTGAATCCATCAGTACACCACTGAAATGCCAAGATTTGTACTTCCAAATACACTGTGCATTTTTTTCAATCCTTTATATCTTGGAGATATCCTGCCAAAACAGCTGGGTTTTGCCACTCAGCTTCCTTGAATGTGTTTATTTTTACTCCGAATGTCAGGAGAGTTGAAATATTATGATTAAGAAAAACTGACAGCTGTAGTTCATCGCTGCACAGTATATTGCACTTCTCTGAAAAAAATAGCTCACATCCCCTGATGATATGGGAAAGGCATTTAATATTTTTTTAATTTATTCAAACTTAGATTAATTAAAAGGAATTTGTATAATCAATTCAATTGCCTAACCACCACTGAGTGATCTAATATGCATGTTTACTTGGAGTCTCCATTCTTCTTTTCTCTTCGCTGCAGAAGTAGATTTATTTCACTGAACTTCATCACTTACTGTGAGCAGTGGCAAAGTGAACTCGACGGTGACATCTGTTCAGTCCATGAGACGGCATGATCCGCTGACCATTTTGCACACGTATTTCTGTGCATTTAACCTCGACAGACTGGCATTGTCTTTATATGAATCTCAGTGTGTGCTTTAGCCCACCTGGAAACTTGAGTCCCGATTCTAAAAACAAATTTCACATGATTATCCAGGTTTTTAGGCACTATTGAACACTTGTTTACATTCAACAAGTAATCCAGAATTTTAAAATACACCTCTTGACCTCTAAAGATTTTTTGCTGAGGTATCTGTGCTCACCCTGCTTTCTAAATGCACATTGGTATCCGTATTAGTAAAGCTCTACTACACATGGCAGACTCAATAGGAAGATAATTTAAATACCTGTATGGATGCATGCCTTAAAAATAAAGCTAAAAGCTTATGTATTATATTTTACATTCTCCCCTCAAACTGTACAGTGTGTAACCATTAGACCATTAACCTTAGTGGTTTTACAAAGCCATTTACGATGTGTTTCTCATTCACACACAAGTTCCGAGTTACTGGCATGCCATACGAAATAGCCTTGGGTTCAATTCAAGTAGCTTGGCTTGTGGAGCCACTCTCTAATTACTGGAAAATCTTCTCTACTACTGGATCTGCACTACAAGAGAAGTTATGAGGTTAAAAGCAGGTGATTCCTTAATGTACTTTAATTTTACAGGCATGTGTGCAGGATAAAGTGAGCATCAATAAAAGGATTGTTTTAAAAGGACCCTTCAGAATATCAGGTAGTAATTGGCCAATGGTAGTATCAGGGTGAAGGTAGAGTTATCCTCATCTGCTGCCTGGTAAACAATAATAAGATACACTAAGGAGACAAATTAAAATCTTAAATCTGCATAGGAAGAATATTTCTCTCCAACTTGATTACACTTCTTCCACTGTCCTTTGTGCCAAATTTAAAATTTTACACAGATAGGGCGTAATACCTTGATCCTTTTTACCAAGTTAAATGTCTGAAACTTGGTATACTCTGTTATCTCTAATAGTTTGAAGTTGGAGGTACCTTTATACTACAGACTGTATCTGAAGGATATTCAGATACAGATACATTTCAAAAAAGCAAAACCACTTCAGAAGTGGCTTAAACTCAAGCTGGCAGCTAAAAGGAGCCCAGCTGCATAGATGTCTCGGGTAAAAATAATCCTTATACCTTGATTGTGATCTCAGTAAAACATGGCCTGATGAGTTTATGGACTCAAGCACTAGTTCAACATATTATTGAATATAACACCATCTTTATTTTGTACTTGATGTTCACCATTCAATTTGAAAAGAGGAGAGGTTTTAGGCCTACCATGTTAGCTACATGTCCCTTAGTTTCTGTCAGGTCTCTGGGTTGTTTGTTACAAATTCTTCTCAATTGGATGATGTACTAGTGTGACTATGATGTAAATTAATAAACCATATGCCCAATTTTAAAAAGTTAAGAAACCTTTAATTGGTGGATGAAGTTAACTTTAAAGTAGTCAATAACTAGTCAGAATTGGCACTGAAACTTAGAAACAGGAAGTGAGATCCTATCTTACCAGTTGTTTCATGCACGAAACATGGAATGCTCTTTTTATTTCTTTGCATCAGCATGATCGTGATTGTTTTTAGCTGGTTGCCAAAAGCTTTAAAAATGAAGGACTGAATAATCTGGTCTGTTAATTAGTTTCAACCGACAGGATTCTTTCATAAGTGGTTAATTATAGGTCGACACTATTGTTCTGTTAATTACATTGTGGAGTTAAAACGGACCTGTTAGCAGTGTTTCTCAGTATTACAAATCATCACAGAAAAATGTCACTCTGCCGGAAACCCAAAGTAAAATTCTGCACGCTGTTCTCAGGTTTGAACGTGCCCCAACTCACACCACCATGATGATTGCGCCCCCTCATCGATACTTGCAGTTGTGTTCTCATATTTTGTTGATGGTACCACAGGTTACACAAGAACAGCGCAGGAAATAATAAAGAATGTAAATGTACAGGCGTGTAACTTTCCAGCTCCTTTAATAGTAAGGAAAAACCACTTTAGTTTTTCCAAGCTTCATGGGGATAGCTAAACTTATTTGCCTGCACATCCACGCTGACTGGGAAGTTTCCCGCTTTAAAGTAAGCCTGTGCTTCCATGGAATCCCTGTATGCAAAAGAGCCCGGACACTGCAGTCAAAGAGATCTAACGCCGCAGGGTCATGGACAAACAACGCAGGCCTGCCTCATGTGACCCGGCTCACAGTCGAGGAAATAAACCAGCAACAGGTACGGTAGGTGTTCCAGCTCGACTGTTCAACTTTCCAACCACAGAGCCACCACCCGGCACTTCCCCTTGGCGAGATACACTGCTGTACAGAAGGTCCTCAGTCATGCTCGATGGGATTCTGATTGATTTGCATCTATGGACACAACAGTTGAGGAAGCCTTTTTCCATGGATCACTGGGTTGATGAACTCATGCATTTTTGCAAGATGACATAGTAATATAATATGGTAAATAGTGATTTTATAAACATTATTATGAATAATCTCATCCTATCAGGTTTTCCTGCTACTAGAATACAAAACTTAATAGAAAACCTTCTGATAATGTTTAAAAGGCAAATTGATGTTCTGCAACTTTTACCTTCACCCCTGGCAAACAGAATCAAGACAAATTTAACTCGCGATGCCCTTTGACCTGGGCCAGTATACAAAAAGTTGATACAGTGAGCAAGCCGAGGGGATGAGTCAGTATGACGTGATGAAGCCAAAACAGAAAATCTATATTCAGCCTGTTATAAGAATGTTGCAATTCGAATCAAGTTTACCGGGATCACTGCTGTCTGCTTAACCGATTTAAGGTATCCTACAAGAGCGGAGTGAAGACACCCTGAGGGGGACAGCCCACTGGTATGACTGACACTCATAAAACGCAGACGCGAGCACATGGAGGACTTGGTAATGAGACATACGAGATCACTGGCTGATCTGTTTGTATAAGCCCCCTAAACACTGAGCATGATTCAGACTAATTCTCCCACACTGTTTACACTTCTGGTTCATTGAGGTACTATTAATTTCTCAGGTCTGAAATATTCAAGCTCTGACATTTCATTCAGTATTTTCTGAGAATGTTGCACAGGCCTGTGTGGCTTACACTGACACAGCAGCAGCAATGGAAAATATATTTAAAGAAACCTTTCTTAAAATCATTAATTAGGAGTGAAACCATTCAAAGATTGTTAGTGGATGGTGACTCCAAAGCTTTTTATTTTTTATTCTCTTTTCTCTCTTTTTTTGTAACTTTTAGTGTAATAAACCAAATTACATGGGTGTATTTAAAAAAAAGAAAGAAAGAAAAAAAAGAAGTTGGGGTTTTTTTTTTCTATTTTTTTCACAAGTTGGCAAGTTGGTGAAAAGCGAGCCATGACGCTTTGTCCACTGTCATCTCTTTAAACGTCTGTGGCTTCCGATCACTTTTCCACTACTACCACCCGGAACTCACATGTCCAAATACAGACATTTAGGGGCGGGGCCGGACACTGCCTTATTTGGAGTTTCCACTTAAGCGGTCACTGGGGCTCCAAGTCGAAGCAAGCCTGTGGATTTGCAAAGCCCTTGCAATATTTACAAACGATTAACTTCGCCAATTACTGCATTTCTGCGACAATGATGCTGCATGAAAAGGAGTCAGTGTTCTGCAACGAGCATGTAGGAAAGTACAAAGTGTGTGTGTGTGTGTGTGTGTGTGTGTGTGTGCATGATCACCACGAGACAATGCAGAGCACCTACACTTTCAATATTCAAGTTTGTGCCTTTAGCTTTGAAAGAAAAAAAAAAAACAGGCCTGGGAGTAAGGTCAACAAAAATACTTTTTTTTCACTATTTGGTTAGTTTGGGCACAATGTTAAGAAACAACTTGTGATAGTAAGCAGTGTACTGTCTCAGCAACAATCCCCAAAGCCACAACACACTCTGTTACTCTCTCACACACACACACATGCATAACTAGCCGGCTGTGTGCCTGATAAATGCACATGAGGACTGACAATAAAGATAAGTACTGCTGAATCATTGCAATGTTTCCACAAGGACGGGAACACATGAGAGCCGCGGGTCTTCCTGAAGAAGGACGCAGCTGGATGTGACATGTGGATTTTGTAAACTTTGCAGCTATCTGTCTGTCGGAGCCTTTTTGCCTCCACTGTAGTTTCCACCGACTGACGAGCGGAGAGCCTAGCGCTAGGCGCCCATGTCCATATATGGTCATCTACGTCACACAAATGTTCCATCCCCCTATTTAATACGGGCAGACTGGAGTCCCCTATCCAGCTCCAATAGAGCAAGTAGAGCTGCTCTTGTGCAACCAACACCACCACCTCCTCCATTGATTCACAGACTTCAAATTCCCCCACAAGCAGCCCATCAGCTTCCACAGTGATCAGATTAATAACAACAATAGCCTGTGATCACACAGGGGGAGATAACCGGCGCTGCTCATCCTCCGCGGGATACTTGGATAGCTACAGCAACAGGATTCATTCCTGCTCCTCTCTCCTTTTTTTTCACGCCAGATCCACACCTGTGTTTTCCACTTTGAGAACACCCGGTGTTTTTTTCTTTTTCTGTAACTGTCTGGGATACCTGCGCGTTGCCCTTTATAAATGTCGGACTGAATATAACTGCTATGACAGGGAAACTAGCGGACAAGATCCCTCTTACCATGAGCAGTTTAATAAACACGATCCCTGACAGTCTCTACCCAGAAGAGGACATCCCGACGTCTATGAATATTTTCACCAGTACGGAATCCATTAATCACTATTCACAGATGAACACAGGTAAGACCTTGATCTACTTTTGAGAGAGAGTGTGTGTGTGTTTTAAGAAAAGTGGTTCAAACTGCGATGCGCGCGGACGGCAACAGTTGTCTCGGGGCTTTGGAGCACCTGTTTGTGCTTAGGCTGTTGCGCACAAAGGCACAATCCTAACCTGGACTTTTTTCTGTTTTTTGCGAGGGTTCAGGTGAACATCGCCCTCTTTACATTAGACAGACTACGCAAAAAATGCCACTCAGTTGATCGTGTGTGTTTTTAATGTTGTCGTTATCATAATTCCATTGTCCGTACAGCCGAGATGCCAGGATTTCAGCCCGAAAAAGCCAACTGCTGCCTACTCACGCGTAGAAAAAAACTTTTAAAACATCGGCTCATGTGTTTCATTTAAGTAGCGATGCGTAGCTTAAAGTGGCTTTAATTCAACAAAGCTGAGGCGTGTTTGAGGAAATGTCTGGATGTGAAAGGTTGTGTGAGTGGAAAACGGCTAATTTGCGCAAAGTCCATTAAAAAACCGCGCACGGCTCCGTGACTGAATCTGAGATCTTTACGCTGAGGGAAAATGTGTTTAATTAGGCCTATGTGGTCAAACTCCACTGTCACCGATTTGTTCATCTAATATCCCGCAAAGATGGGTCAACTACTTTAGACAATGACTCTCATTCACAACTCTATTAACATGTCAGATTTCAGTAGGCGTGTGTGGCCGCTTTCCCCCCCTATATGAAACACGTTTAGACGTCAGGCCCGTGAACCTGCTTATATTCAGTGAATGGCAAGGCCGGATATATTAACTGATTTATCGCGTAGTCTAAATCGGGATAACATATTTATATTTAATTCAGACGCCTACCTAAAGTCGACTTGTTGTTCGGCTCAGTGTCGTGGATTGGCATTAAATCAATCCCTCGCTGTACAGCTTTAACCCTCTGAGATGATGGATTAGCGATCCACCAAAAATATCAAATATTTAACTTCACGTTTCCACCTTTAATTTCGTGACCTTGATTTACCTGCGCCGTGCACAACTTCATCCACGACTCTCTTTTCTTTTTATTTCCTCTCCAGGTGTTTTGTTCACAGATTAAATCAGATCTTTAGTTTCATTTTAAACTGAAATATTTCCCCCTCAATTATCTCAAAGGTGTGCCTTTGAATTATCCAAGCGCCAGGTGTTACACTTGACATTAAAAAAAAAAAAAAAATGGAATAAATACAAGTTTATGACATACGTGTGTCATATTATTATTATTATTATTTTGTTTTAACACGGCAGTAGAATATATTTTGAGACCTTGGTTGGGACGTTTAAAAAAATGAATGAAACTTAATAAGGAAAAAAAAGATCTTGCGGATTACAGGAGTGTGTGTTGCTACTTTAAACCTCTCCTCTTGCTGAAATTCTCCCAGTAAACTGTAAGCCATATATTTACAATAGGTCCGTCTGTTTTTGTCCTCCTGTTTTTATTATTTGGGGTAAAATACAAATTTTTTAAAAAGTACATTTTGAACGTATTATGCTGTGATTTTACAGGTGGAGCAGGTGTGTGCTATGCTCTTCAAATCTGACCTATAAGAAAAGAGTGGTGATTTTAATTAATGCCACTCATTCTATTTAAACACAAAATACCTTGAAAAGATTTAGAGTTAAAAAATAATAATAATAATAATAATAATAATTAACATAAACTGAGACTTGTTTTCTAAATGTCATAGAAAAATATAGCTTGCTCCAAGTCTCCATGTGTTAAATGGTATGGTGCACAATGCACAGAATTTTTTCTTTTCAGCCAAATTCCAGCAGGCTGTAATTACTGGGAGGGAAAATATAAATGAAAAGAGACGTCTTTTTTAACTGCTGGCAAAGAGAGAATTTCAATTTACAAAAAAAATAAAGTCTCACATTTAATTTTCAGAGTATATAACCAGCACGTGTATATGTATCCCATTAAGTACATCTGTATTTGGTGGGTTTAAAGGCGTCTTCTGACAAAGTCAAATGTGCATGAGAGACTGTTCGTTCTGGGTTGAAGTGTGAGCGATAGAAAATATCAAGGAAATTTTGTGAAATGGGATAGGAAACACGTAAATTTCCTCCCAGATGTTCTTTGTTGCGTATGTGTTTTGAATCCTTGAGCGTGATGGATGTGGCGTCTGCCTTTATAATCCTCCCTGCTGTAAAGAAATCAAATCTTGCCATTCAGTTTGGCTGTCCTCCTGAGGGACACAATGACTGGATCAAAGGGGGTGTTTAGGTCTTGATTTATGAGAGCTTGTGGGATCTGAGAGAGAGAGGAGCGAGAGAGAGACACCCTTCTCTCAGATGCAGGAGTCAGTCACTTAACTTACAGGTCTGACAGCGTTCACATTTCTTTATGAACTCTATGGGACTTCTTTCATTTTTCATCGTTTGTTGTCTGTTGCACAGGTATGCATAACATCTGAATTCCGGACAAACCTTGAGGACTGCCGCTTAAAGTTCATGTAGCCAAGTTTTGTTTTTTTTTTCTCCAGAGAGTGCGCCATGTTATTACTTTCTTAGGCTTTTCTTATCAAATGATTACGTTTCAAATTCACATATGAGCCGTCACGTGGATGATTTATTCATGTGTGTTTTTTATTTGCTTTCATCTAGATAATATCATGGATCTGGGCATGGGAAGCGAGAAAGGAACCTCGGAGATTCAGTATGGATCCAGCTTCCAGTCCAACCGCAGCGGCCAGACTGTCACCTACTTGGGGAAGTTTGCCTTTGACACTCCTCCTTCAGGTGGCATTGGTGGCTCTGGCTGGTGCTCTGATAACAATATCATCAGTCTTGTGAGCGCGGGGATCCTCGGTGTTTCTCCATCACCCGGCACAGTAACGACACAGACATCATCCTCCGCAGCAAGCATGGGCGGACAGACGTCAGACATGGAGCAGGTATATGGTCCACCACTGCCTGCCTATTCCACCTGTGGTGACCTGTACCAGGATCAGGTCTCCTTTCACCACAGCCCTGCCACCAGCACGCCTCTAGCCTACCCTGGCAATGACTATCACTCCACATCAAAAGCCTCCATGGATGGCAGTCTTTTCTCCATGATCCCAGACTACAACCTTTTCCACCATCAAGGGGAGGTCGGCGTGATGGAGCACAAGCCCTTTCAGACCATGGACCCCATCCGAGTCAACCCTCCACCCATCACGCCCCTGGAGACCATCAGAGCATTCAAAGACAAGCAGCAAATTCACCCAGGTTTCATCGGCGGGCAGCAGCACCCACCTCAGCACCACCCCCCACCACAGACACTCACCCTCAAACCCATCCGACCACGGAAGTACCCCAACCGTCCCAGCAAAACCCCAGTCCACGAGCGGCCGCACGCCTGTCCGGCAGAGAACTGTGACAGACGCTTCTCGCGCTCAGACGAGCTCACGCGTCACCTCCGCATCCACACGGGTCACAAACCCTTCCAGTGCCGAATATGCATGCGCTCCTTCAGCAGGAGCGACCATCTGACCACACACATTCGCACGCACACGGGTGAGAAACCCTTCTCCTGTGAGTTCTGTGGACGCAAGTTTGCCAGAAGCGACGAGCGAAAGAGACACGCAAAGGTGCACCTGAAACAGAAGGACAAGAAGCCAGCTGACAAGAGCAGTGGGGCAGCTGGGAGCCACAGCTCGCCGCCCAGCTCCTGCGGGGGGCCAACTGTGGGAACGTCATGACCATCACTACGTGCACTTGGACTGGACCCTCACCACACACAATAAAGAGACGTAGGAAGAAGGGATCACGTCTGCTATGAGATAAATAGGTGACTCTTTTCCTCTCTTTTACACCCCTGCTCTTTTCAGTTCCTTCTATTTTTGAGATGGATGCCTTTAGTTTAAGTAAGAGGGGAAAGGCTGCTACGCCCTTCTCTTTCAAGCAACTCAGAGCCTCAGCTACTGTAACACAGTGCCAACACAAAGAAAGGGCACCGTGTGTATCTATAGGTTTTGGAGTGGATACACTTTTGTAAATTTGAATGAAATTTTCTAAATTGGAAGGAAGCCAGAATCCAGGATAAGGGTCGAAACACACAGAATTATGAGGGAAATGAGGAGCGAGTCGTCTGGGGATGTATGCATTAATTTTATTAGGCTGTTTAAAAGTGCAATTGGTTACATTTGTGTACCGTCATGGAAACCTTATTAGTGGCACTTGACTGTCTTTTTGTTGTGTTCTGGGTTTTTTTTTTCCACCTCTTTTTGAATGTTGTTTTCTCAAAGGAATGTGCCAAATGTATTGTGGTGATGCAGCCAACCTTGTTCTTTTTACTGTGCCTGACATTTGCCAAAACATAGCAGTGGTATCAGCTTAGCACAAACGTTGAGTTAAAGGAACGCTCAGATTCATTAACCACACACCAGATTTAGATTTACCTGCACAATTGAGTCGGATCTAGAGAACGACTTGACTGGGTCACACAACGCAAAACCGATGTCTTGTCCTGTTACATGTACACACACGCCTGCAGCAATCGATGCCTTTGCCAATACTTATTTATTTGTAGTCACTGTGATACACTGTTTTTTTTTTGGGTTGCCTTTTTATATGGTGGCTTCATGTGGCGTTACCAGATATAATTTCTGTTGCTTTCTTTTTCCTTTCTTTTTTAGAAAAAGCTCACCAATACTGTTCATTTATCAGTTTTCTTGAGTTCTGCAATTATATGCAATATAATCATGACAAATGCCACCGACCCATAAATCAAATTAACTAAGAGCACAGTTAGACGAATTGAACTATTTAAATAAGCACTGGGTTGCAAACCAGCAGTATATGAAAGCAAAGCTAAATAAGGGTAAAAAATGACAGGGGCCACTCCTCTGTGATTCTTGGAGTAAAAGGACTAAACTGCTTGGTTGTAAGTCATCGAATGATGAGCAGTATCCCATAAGAGGAAAAGAGAAACATCCAAATCCATGTTTACATCTTTTTTTAATACAGAGAAACTGAGCTGTAAACTAACATGTTGGATTTTTTTTTTGTTGTGTTTTTTTTTGTTGTTGTACAGAATACAAATATGTATGCAGGTAGCTACAGTAGAAGTTTCACTTTTTGTACTCAAATGTCAAATGCACCATAATTCAGTATTAAATCGTGCATAAAATTTATGTGCATGCCTTCATGCACACTATGTAAATACAAATGTCTGCATAAACAAGAATTTTCAGTTGACTGAATGCTTGTGCAGAATGTGTCTTAAAGCTTTTAGTAATGTAGTTATAATACAGAATATTTTGTTGTCATAGGTGATTGCAAAAAAAAAAAAAAACAACAACTTTTTTTGGAGCACTACAGTAGTGCCAAATATGGTGTGCTATCTCCCATTAAAAAAAAGAAAAAAGAAGAATAGCATCTGCACCATGTGTATGCTTTAAAGTGGAAACTGGTTTAAGGAAGCACTAATGTGTTCTCTGAATAAATGACAAGATTTTTTTTTTTTTTTTTTACATATTGTGTATCTCCATTATAGCAATATCGGTTATTTTAATTAGCACATCTTCCCCACTGTATTTAAAATAAAAAAAGGCACTGGTTGCTCTCAGATAGATGTTCGCCCGAATGATTGGATCTTTTTTTTTGAAGTATATTACAGTGCAATGCTGATCATTTTCACAAATGACTCTTTAGTTAAATTACTTAGATTTGTGCTTACAGAAGGAAACACCTTTTATGGTTTAAGGAAATATTTTGTAATATTTTCTGTGTTATAGTGATATTGATTGATATCATAACAATAACCACGTTTGATAATAGTGCTTTGCTTTACTCATGGAAAGCAAAAAGGGGTTTTTTCCCCCCTCCAAGGCTGTGTTATGGTTATGTGGTGCAAATGCAAAACATCCTAACTGACATACCAATATCAAGATTTTATCCAGTACAATAAATGTATTATACTTTGGGGCAAAGCCAATGAAACATGTTAAAAAGAAAAATAAGACTAAGGAATAAATAAATTATTGTTGAGGCAAGTAAAAAAGACCAGATATCAAACATATCAGTAATGGATTCAGCAAACAAAACAGGAGTTAAAGAAATATTTGTGCAGTAATAACCTTGTCCATGTGATAGCATAATTCAGATTTTATATCGTTTCTCAAACACCGGTCCTCTTTTAAAAAGAAACATGCTTCCTGCTATTTACCTTGACAACATTTCAAATTATTAGCTGTGCACTCTGGCTGATAATGAGTATGCTTTATGTGAGGCGGAGAATTTACATGAACAACGTTAGCAGCTGGGAAAAAAAATAAATAAATATTGAAATGGTCAGCAAAGACAGCGATCAGGCTGAAAGAGAATATGAACAGACAAATGTAAAGGCCAACAGTAAGGTTCAGAAAAGCAATGCCACAGAGAGCACAGTGCACACAGAAATGAGCTTCCAAAGTCCATACTTTCCCTTTCCTGTTACAGTTTTCACTGCAGAGCTTCCTGGCAAGTGTCCACTTATTTTCCAATTAATTTGGCCTCAGAGAGCCTTTTCTCAACTCATCTACGTGGTTACATGAACAGACCTCCTTGCACTTTTTGAGATAGTCTAAAAGTTAACACAGCCCTGTGCCATCTAACTGCAATTCAATGGTTTTGAGATAAATGATTCTATCACATGCATGGACATCATCTAAAGATTTCTTTTGTGATCTAATATAATGTCACAAACAAACAAACCCCTGAATACATTTTACTTTTGCAGATTGACACATTATGTAACCCCCTCCTTATCTGTATTGCCACATTATTGGCTTTGTAACAACGACTCATTTTCACACATTGCATTGGAGTTTGAGCGACGGCGTTGTCCTGTCACATACATCCTCATGGAGTCAGCACATAAGAATATATATACGGCACATGAACCAAAATGTTTTATCACTGATGCTCATCTAGATTAATTTGACGTTAGACTGTGGATTATTTTGAATTGATTTGACCCAAAGTTATGCTCTCCTCCAAGAGACAAACTGTGTTTATGTTACTTTCTGTTAAAGATTGATGTAGAGTAAGGTGTCTCCATGAAGCCATTTAATTACAGCTACAAACGTAATATTTATCAGTCTCACTGTTTCTGTCATTTATTGTTTTGTGGCTAAAAAATGAGTAACCCCCCACCACCACTATCATCCCACTCCCTTAATGTAATATAGCGGCTAAACAATAGAGCCTGCTCCATGTTCTTCTGAACAACCATCTGAGTAAGGTGTGAACGGTACAGACATACATCAATGGACTGTTAAACTCAGAAACAAACCCACCACCTTTAATAATGCTTTTCCAAGAATTCTTTCTTTCTTTCTTTCTTTCTTTCTTTCTTTATTTTATGGTCTATTGTCCAATAGTGGGCAGCTGAAAGCTCTGAAATTGGAATTTGCCTCATCCCCTGCTCCATGTTGGACTTGAGCCAATATCAGCGGCCATCTTTGTGCCAAACTGGGTTGCAGGGTTGGCTGATCAAAAACAATACATGATGAGAACTCCGCAGGAGCAACAAATCATAAATGTGACCTCCCTCTGCTTGCAACTGAAGGCAGCCTTGTGCTAATGTTTGTGTGCAACTGTTTGATTTGGTCTCCGTAAAGCTGGCCTAGGGCAAAGTCCTAGGTTTGAGCTCATTCATGACATTTAATAACTGTAGGATTGTTTTTTAAAGAAAAGAAAAAACAAAAAAAACAAAAAAGATGTTTGAAGAGATCTCAATAATGTGTAGATATTATAGGTAACTCACGTCATCTTATGGACTACAGGGTGGCTTCAGGGATTTTGTGGTCTTCGGCAGTGACACTGGTGTTCAGATGGAGTCAATACTCACTGTTTTCTGTTGTGTTGTGTTTCCTTTCATTACAAGTATCCTCATGTTTGCATGTGCACGGAAATGTTCCAAAGTGCTACCCTCAGACGCTGTAGTGGGTGGCGCTCATTTCTTTATTATGCATGAAAATAAAAAGTCTCATTGGGTGAAATGGGATAAACCTTACAACAATGCAAGACAGACAATTGGAAACACACACTGGGATAACTGTTCTGTTGGCTTTTTTTTTTGTTCAAGAAAAACAAGGGGTCTTGTTTAAAATGTTGTGGATGTCTTTAGCCTATTTTATGTTTTTATTACCTTATAATAAGGTCCTTTTATGATGAGCTGAATATTGAAATGAATTTTACTATATCCTTGTGATGGGGAGGTGTGCTCCCCTGTTTACCTGGCACTTCAGTTTGTTGTAATGCAATTGTTTTGTTATTTCTATGTATAAGTACTTGAATAAAGAAAAATATAACTTGCCTTCAGTTTACTCTGGTCTCAAAAGAACAAAAAGGCGACGTTTCAGTCTGATATTATATTACATGTGCTTCCTAGTGGCTTTTTTTTCTGTCGCTGCTGTGTTCGTGTCCCACAAAACTTCCTTAGAGGAAGCAGACGCGGCTAAGCTCCGGACTTCCTGTTTTGAGCTCGACTGCTGACTGGTAGAAAGGAGTGATACTCGGAAGATAGTAAAACTACCCAATGAAACCGGAGTAAAAGTTCACTCAAAATGAGCTGGTATGTACCCTGACTACATTATTATGAATAAAATATAACTGTAAACGATCAATTCACGATAATATAGGACTGACTTGTCGACTGGGCTCGGGCTATAATCTGGAAGCGCTCACAGACACCTATAGTGTAACTGGAGTTAGCTTTAGCGTGTCAAACCAAGTGTTTCACGAATAAAAACATCTTCTAGTAACCTTTCCGTAAGACTACTTTGCCCCAAATCGCTTTCTGTAAAACATGTGGTCGTAAAGCTGTATTTGTTACAGACAGTTGAAAGTTAACTTCGAGGAAAAAGGATCGACAAAGTCGTTTACGAGCTACTTGTACAGTATCTGTTAGCTAGCAGTTAGTTCGCCTGGTTGCTCTAAAATTAGGGAGTAAAAATGACCTAACTGCTCTTTTAAGTTTAGGCTTCTTGTTTCTACTGTTGAATAAAATCTAGGTTGTGGCTTTTGCTAACCGTGGAAACTTCGTGTCGTCAGTTGTCAGGTCGGACGAAGCAATTTAAAGGGATTTAAACGTCGGTCGACAGTAATCAGCTGTGACTAGCTGGTATGTTGACACATATTTTTGGGATCTTTGTGAACTTTGATTTTCTAAGTAATGATAGATGCGTGTCGTCTTCATTTGTGTGTCTCGCAGAAGTATCGCCAAAAAGTGATTTCCAATGTTTCCGTGTTTTGTTTTGTTTTATGGGTAATGCCTGTGCTTATAATGGTAAATAGACTGCAGTCAAGATGATTTAAAAGGGAGTTGTACATAAAATAAAGAAATAATCTGTTTTTTAAAATCTGTCTTTATGACTGCATTATTGTACCTACTTAGTTACTACATCCAGTACAACAATCCAGTTCTTTTTTGGCCATTTAAAACATCTTCATAGACGTGTTATGTTATATTTGTTCCCATTTCTTTTGGCCTCCAGGCCAGCTCTCTCTTGAAAAAGACATTTTTAATGTCAATGAGACTTACAACATGGATAAATAAAGAATATGGAAAAAATGACTTAATATCATTCATGAGGGATACTGTTTGAGGGATTTTTGGCCAACAATTCACTTACAACAGTTCAAATACTGGCAGGATTTTTTTTGAGTGAACACCGGAAGTCACTTTTTGGCAGACAATCACGTTTTGCCACTGTATGAGCGAGTGTGCAGACATCCCTAATATATTAATACTAACAAGTTGTGGAAATCATCAAATGTTTTGAGGCATCTTTGACACCCAGATGCTTTATTCACAGAAAAACACAAGTTTGTGATTCTGAGTGCCCCAAGGTAGCCGAAATTCCAAAACAAAATGATCAAGTTAGCCACTGGAAATATTTTAGCCTGTGTAACATAGTTGATTTCATAACAGCAGTGCCGTCTGTCTCAAACAAAAAGACAATGTGCACTGCAGGATAATGTAAGATGGATAATACTTTGGGTGTTGTTACTGTGAATTTAAAGTGACTTAGTTTGAATTCTTTAAGCAGATGTGGATGCCGGACCTTTTAGGTGATTTTAGACCTTTTAGCATTCAATTAACATTAGCCAAGAAGTAAGCTAATGCTGCAATCATCAGTAAATTAATATGAGTAACCTTACTTAATAATATGTTTATTATCTTGTATAAAGTAATAAAGAGAACACTTACAATGCTAACATTTGCTCCAGAAGAGAGTTTTTATATAAACAAAAGCATGTTTTTCTTTTCCCCCACATTGGAAAGCTGTGACATTACAACAGTGCGATTAGTCAGTTGTTTTGTTGATCATGGACAGGCATCAGTTTGGTGATGCAGGAACAAGCACCAACATGGGGATATCTATTACACCATACACCTTTATCCTTCAGCTCTAAAAGGCTAATGGGGTATTGGCGTCACCCTGCAGGTGCAGTAACTAAAAATCGAATGAGTTTGAATCTCAGCGACCTCAACTTCAAGGTCAGAGGTCAGGTTTTCTAAAAATTATGTGAAAGCAATACCTTGAGAACAGGTTGATGTAGGATTTTGAAATTAATAGCATAGGTTCAACTCCTATAAATCTTGGATGAATTCAAATCTCAGTGACCTTGACCTCAAGGTCAGAGGTCAAGTTTTCTCAAAATCTTGTGAACATGATTACAAGGTCAAGGTGACATGGGATTTTCAAATTCATACCATTGGTGCATCTCTAAAAATCTCAGAGAAGTTTGAATCCCAGTGTTAGGTCAAGGTCAGAGGTCAACTTTTCTGAAATCACCTAGGATTTTCATAATCATGCCACACGTACATCCAGTAGGAGACTAAGGGGTTAGCATTGCCGCCTATTAGTGCTTTTTTTATATTGTGGTTTCCAAATCGATTATCACCCCGGCCCCACCACAATCCCCACCCCATTTGTAGTTTTTCCTGTACTTTAGGGCTTCTTCCTTCTTCTTCAGCATATAAAGACAGACTAGAACAGTTGGAACTGCATGCTCCCCCTTTACTTCAGAAAGAATTACTAATGTGATACATATGCTACCAAAGGAAAACAAAAAACGTTTTGATATTGAATGGTACCAAGAGTACTGGTTTTGATAATATCCCTACTGATTATATCATCATGAAATCTCACATGAAAAGAGCTCCAAAGTGATTCTCCTTTGGAGTGATCTCAAGACTCCAGTTACTCTACTTTCTTGGGTCTCCATCAGCATGCGGTGTGTGAAAGTCGACTGGATGAATTTTGAGAAGAACAGTTGAAAGGCTGTTGCAGTACCCTGTACAATGACTGTAATCAGAGCCCATCTATGGAGAGCCCGTTCACTTATTGTTGGCTGTCTACCAAGTGGGTGCTCCTAAACAGTGAGTGTAGTTAATTGGCTAAAACCATTGTTTGAATTCGTTTACAGAAAACCCCCCACCAAAGTTTATTTTACTTGTTGCGAATGTAGTGTCGATTATGTATATTCCAGAAATACTCGTATCTTTTAGTTATTTTCTTACAGGGATGGAAATAAAACACTAGCATTCTGCTTACGTAAACTATTTTGTTGATTAAGGGTTTTACCAGGAACTGTAGACACACATAGTCAGAAACTGTTTTATTTTCCACAGGTTGAGTATTTACTTGTATTGGGTGGAGTGGCTAAATTAAACTCCCTTAAAGCCTCAGATGCAAGCAGTTGATCATTGTGAAGGCAAAACAGTAAACAGTTTGTAGGCAAGAAAAAAAGAGAGAAATTTTGCATTATTTTAATGTTGTGGGTTTTCCCCTCACACTCAACCATTATCTTTACATGATTTTTTTAAAGAAAGATGACAGCACTTATAGATGGTTAAAACTGGAGTTTGGACTGAGACATTTGAGCTTGATTTGCAAAATTCTAATCTGCGAAGCATATAAACCTTTTTTGACGCTACCACACAGTCACACTTAACACTCCGGTGCTTCCTTTTAAAACCATTTCTCCATCCACTTAGAAAGTGCCAAGGCCCTAGCTACACAAGGCTAGACACTAGTCGGAAACCACTGGTCACACGAGAAAAATGCGTATTCCCCAGCCAGTCGATGATTGGTTTGGAAGTTGCTGGGAGTCACTGTAAAATCAGCAGGCCTAGAGGCTGGTCAGTGATGCCCTGCCAACCACGAGTTGCTAGGGACAAATGTGTTTTTCCCAGTTGGTTGGTGAATAGTTGCTGGCAGGGGAAATCGATTGCAAACTGAACCTCCTTGCAATTGCTTTGGCCAAAAGTGGGTGGTCAGTGTAGCATTGTAGTTTGCATTGATGACACCTGCTTGTCTGTAAACACTCACCAGCTATTGTCCAAGCTGTAGCTAGTAGCTAGCCAGTATGCTTAGCTAGTGTTGCTCTCTTTTGACACTGGAAGTGGAAGATTACTACTGAAGCAAGGCACTCACGAGCAAACATAAACATCCCATACACTGAATTTTTGTACAGTATTTGCCCCGAGTTCTTTGTGTCAAAGTCATTCCAGAGACTGTCATTTTTATAAGATACATTATAATCCAAACAGACATTAGTAATTAAGAACGTTAATATAAAGGCTTGATAATCCAGTCTTTGAAATATTGTGAGCAATACTTTGTGGCTAGAAGGATAGTTTCCCTTCATCCTCTAACCAGAGTGATAAACACTGACACCAGATGTGACATAAAGAAAGGGCAGGACTTATGTCAAAACTGTGGCCCCTACAATTTTTTTTATTACCTTCACCATAGTTTTAACATTTACTGCGATATCCTTGTCTAAATGTCATACATTTACCAGCACTCCACTAAAACACTCTGAATTTCTGATTGGTTTTTTGATTGTCACATTTGCAACATATTTATGTTCACAACTGTTGCATTCTCTCTTGTTTAGCATATTTTCCATTTAGTTGAACTTATGACTAATTTGTGACTATACAGTTTTGTTTTTTGTTTTTTTAACAAATAACAGGAGTTGGTCATAGCAGCCCCTTATTGTATGCGGCATTTTACACATATAAAAGGAAATTTGCATAATTCATGTTTTGTCTCTCACAATTCATGACTGTAATTCTAAAGAAAATGCAAAGAAGATAACTTTTTTTTCGGTGCACTTATGACGCGTATGTATATTAACTCACTTGTGATACATTTCAGGTTCTTAGTGTCATTCAGGCAAGACTGTAAGTAGTAACCATGATAGCGTCATTCAGTTCAGTCATTTGGTCAATAGCTGGCAAACGACACATCTACCAGTACGCACCGCCAACCGCAAGGTCAAGAGTGGGGTGCTCACCCAGTGAAAAGAGTCCTTCATGGGCTGTGCTGACTGATGCATTCCAGCAGGGCCTGCACACTTGGTTCTATGACGTGAGAGGTTTGACTTCAGGGTCATCATCAGAACAATCCCACTTCCCAGCATCTTCAACTGGCTCTCTGTGCTCCATGGAATATCTGAGGTCAAATGATGCACTATCTTTCTAATGATGTACACATTTGCAGTTTTATTGAAAAGCCAATGGTTACTCCAGTTGGTGCATTATGTGTCTAGAATCAAGAAGACTGTTATGTCTTTGTTCTTGCCTACGTGCTTTGTTGATGGCGGTGACGTGTATTCTATTACAGCAAAGATTAGATAGCTCATTAAATGTGAGATGACCAACTTTTTGATAATGGCTGCATGTGTAAAAGAGCCAGTTTAAATGCGTCTTGGTCAAGGAATGGGCAGAATCATGATCCACTGCAGTTCTCCTCAGTTATTTGGTTAAATCCATGTTATTACATAGTTATATGTGTATATGTTTTGCATAGTTATAAAACCTGTCACTTTAGATTGAGGCTAAAGACCGAGCTGACAAATTTCTGCATCCTGCCTAATTTTACGCTCTTACCAGAAGTGGGATTTTGTATTTATTATTGCTTTGGTACTTCTTTAAGAATGATTTCTTGCTACGCTGTCTTTTTCTCACCAAATATTGTATCAATAGAAGTAATTTTTGGTGTCCATTTCCCTGGGTCTCTGGCTAAGTGAGAGAGTTATTGTAGGGATTCAACCTAGCCAACAGGTTGGCTTCTGAAAAGCCAGTCACACATAGTCTTTCAGTGATAATCTACACTTAGGTCTATTGTCACTTAGGTCGATTAAAAACTTGGATTGAATAGGAAAGACAGCGACAGTAGCTCAATCACGAGACTGTCCCATATAACTGGCTAATTTGCATGTTTTTAATACTGCTGCTATATGTGCTATACTAACAACCAGTATTTGATCAGTGTTTTGATAGTTGTTTGAAAAATCCTTATTTATATCTCTACTCATGCCTGTCATCACTGGGCTTAAATTTGGTTTCAGAAAATTGTGGATTTGAGTTTGTGTAATGCACATTTTTTCTTTGTTTTTAGCAGTCGTCTGGCCAGTCCTCTGCCATGTCAGATGCTAGTTCTGAGTTCACAGGACTGGGCTTACCAATGTTTCTAAATGTGACAGCCCCTACAGAAATATTGCTGTGTGAAGAAACAGTAGAAATGATTCTCACAGTGACTACCATCCTCCCTCTTTCTCATTCTCCCTCTGCTTGCAAATGCCCTCCCCAAAGCACACTTCACCCGGTGTGTTTGCCAGTTCTCATGAGCAGCTGAAGAGAGTGACCACTTTTTTTGGCTGTTTGGTGAAGTGCACATATTCTGAATCTATAATGTTACAAGCTTCCTTCAGTTTTTTCCCCCCAAAGCAAGTGTGTCATTTGATACATTAAAGGGAAAATTCACACTAATATAGTGACAATTTAACAGATCCGCTTGATATAAGCACATTTGGATCCAAGCTGCAGAGAAACTGAAAAAACCCCAAGGGCATTTAGAGCAAACATTTAAATATACGTACCTCTTCTCCTTTGTACAGCACTCTTGCATAATACCCTTCTGTTGTCTTTTTGCTGTGGATGTCATGATTTATATCTTGACACACCCATTAAATAAGAACAAACTCAAAACCTGCTTCCGAATGTTGGGCAATGTTGGCAGAAAAGTTTCCAATCAGTTCCCTAAACTTTTGGTTTAAGGACTAACTACATTAAAGGCATGCAGCTCGTAAGATCAGTCAGTCATTTCATGCACCCTAAAAAATGTATAAACATATTTAAAAATGGCAACAAAGAAAAACTAAAATCTCTCTGATTAATTAATTTCTTATTATTTCTATTACTGATTAAAACTGATTAGTATCTTTCATTTCTGTAGGGACTTACTTTTTTTAAGTTTTGAGTTCTGCCTAAACTGTAGCTTAATTCTACACATAGACTTCAAAGTAAAAGTGTTGCAGATCACTGGTTGTAAATGCATGTGCAGAACAAAAGATTGCATTAACAAATAGAACCATCATCACAAAATGTATGTTCAACTATATTAATAGATGGGATATGTAGTATGTGCTAAAAACTAGTTAATGTGTGGTTTAAGTCATAAACTTTCTGCTGATTTCTTCTTATACAGTCTGACTGGGCTGAGCTGCTTCTTTTATGCTTGTTTTGTCTTACATCTTAACTGATCTTACAAGAGGTAGTTTGGCAGTGTGGAGGCTGTTTCTTCTTGTTTTAACTTTGGGAGAACACCGATCTAAAACTCTCCGTGTTTAAATCTCCAGCTGTTGTGCTTTGGGTATACAATCCCAAACAGTTTCAAAGACAGGTACGTGGGTATGTAATGCACGTAGTTTGACATTACAGTGTACCTCTCACCTCATCGGAGAAAGGTGAGTCACATAAGATGAAGCTGAGTAATTTCTGAGGGTTTTTTTCCATGTTGGCTCAACCAAGTAGTGACATAGTGGGTGAAACTAATCCCCTGAGCGAAAGCAGCAAAATGTTTTCAGGGATTTGTAACTGGGTTTTATTCGTTTTTTTTACAAAAAAAAAAAAGGTTGTCACCAGGTCAAAGTCCTTGTTATAATATCAAGTACCAGAAAGTCAAAATCAATGTAATTCCTAAGCCACCAGTGAAACTTGTTTTTTTTAATGTATTTTTTTCCCCAGGCTTAATCATACAGTTTTTTTTTTGACGATGTTGAGTTTTGTGATTTAGCTGTAGTCAAAAGGATCTTCCCGACACATCTGTAGCTTTCCCTGGTTGCACAATAAGGTCCTACATCACACCCTCACTTTTCCATCTCATTAGTCTACACACCTTTCTTTTGACACAGCTGCTGCCTCACCCTGCCTGTCAGTAGCAACTGTCCATCATATAGCTTAGATTTCAGACCATTAGTGCAACATCAATGACAACGTACAACATAGAGCAAATCACAATGATAAGGCAGTGTTTTCTGTCTCATGGATATCCAAGGCACTCTGATGCGCTGCAGCAACTTATTAAGGCATAGGCAAGGGTTTTGAAATGGGGATAAAAGATTGTGTTTTAACTAAGACGAAACAAGTTTCTTTTTCTTTTTACTGAAAGTAGAGTAGGAATCTCTGTGTCTTTTCCTTCCCGAGTGAAGAAAAGTTGTACTTCATCCTGAAAATTGTGTGAAACTATTGCAGACACAGTGAGCCTCATGACATGTTTTGGTGTTGATTGTTGTCATGGCTCTGTCTTTTTGAGTCCTGGTATATGAAGGTGTCTGGGGGGGAAAAGGGTTGCTATTTTTCTGATGTTATAACATCTGCATTTGATTGCCAGTTGGGGTCATGTAAAATCACACAGATGAGGGGACAACCACTTCTGTTAAGTGATATCTGCTTGCAGTGGCAGCCAGATGTGATCAGTGATGACACAAAGTTAATGTACATGTCACTGGCAGCATGTTTGAGAGGAACAGGGATTGACAGCTTCAGATTGTCTGTGCCAGTGATCTAAAAGAGGCACTAATTCACCCATAGACCTGAGCTGTCTTTTAGTTGGACATCATGCAACTGTTGACAATTTAAGCATTCATTAATCTCACCTTTTTGGTAATCATTTCCTGTTGCTTGTATCTGTCATCACTCATTGCTTGTTTTTTCGTGTTCATTTCAGGATCCCGTTCAAGATTGGACAACCAAAAAAACAGATTGTCTCTAAAACTGTAAGTCACAAGAACAAACTTTTACTCTTTCCAGACATTCAGGTAAAACAGCAGTTTAAAAGCTGTAGTTGTTGAGCTTCACGAATGGCACAGACCACACGAATAGTAGTCTAAATACTGTCGTCCTCAAAGATTTATTAGATGTCAATTTGTCTAAGTCTTTCAAGGGGGCTGAGGTGGTTACCTTGAAGTGACAGTGAGAGGGTGTTCTTCTTGCTGGAGAAAACCACTTCCACCATAATAGGTTTGTGGCCTGGCATTTAAACTGTGAGACAGGGATTCCAGCTTCCTGTGCCATCCTAGGCAAAAACCATGGCGTGGGAGAGATGGTGACAGCTGTCTTATGAGTAGGTCCAAACTCAGATTAACTCTCAGTTTAAGCAAAGTTTTTCTGTGGGAGTCACAGATTAACAAACAGTTCAGTTTTATCACAATACCTACAAAAGCAATTGTATCATGATATAATTCTGCAGTACATGATGTGCTATAGTACACCGCAATATCTATGTTAAGAAAAGACCTTAAAAAGTGAAAAACATTGTATACATTCAATACAAGTTGTGTTACTGTTTTATGGATTATTAGGATTTTTCTATAGTTTATGTTACCCTGAAGTGAGTGTGGAAGGGTCCCAACTTATTTATTACAATGGCTACCACACAACCAGAACAAGCTGACACCCATCACTTTATCAGATCCAGTTTTCCTACCCAAGGAACAAATTAAGGAGTGGTGGCAAGTACGAGTGCATGGTTAGCACGTACAGTAATGCATGGCCAAACTGGTTTTTATCACCAGAAATTGCTAGTAATATAACTGGTATACAGAAGAGTGCAATTAGTATCTGCAAATCTACTCTTGTAGATCAATTCAACGGGAAAATCAGTTAATCTCAGAAGAACGAGTAAAAAAATTAAATGAACACCAGATCTCATCACAAGTGCCCAACATCACATAGCCTGCAGTTACACATGCACACCCCCACACAACAGTGCTCTGAAAAATTCCAGCAACAAACAACCAAAGCTGGAATTAAAGTATGAGCATCAACCACAGTAGCACACCAAAATGTTACTCCAAACAGAAATGTCCACACTAACCAAAATGTCCAAGATGCAAGATGCCAACAAAGAGATAACCAAGCTACTGCAAAGCTCACAGCAATTCAAAATAGTTAATGGAGTCGAAGCTGCCAGACAAAACTAACAAGTTAAATATTTTACGCCAGGTACAAATTAAGAAGTGGTGACACATAAGTGTTCTTGGTTAGCACCTATAGTAATGCTTGGAAAAACTGGTTTTTATCACCGGAAATTGCTATTAATATAATTGAACACTCCCAAACAGCATTCCTCTGAAAACGTCTAGCAACAAACAACGAAAGCTGTAATTAAAGTATGATAATCATTTAGCAAGACCACAAGCTAATTTGGTGATTAACACCGACTCAAACTTTAATCTCACCAATGGGTCTACAGATCCTGGACGATCCCCCATTTGTCACAAACTGGCTCAAAGTAGGTGACAAGGAAGGAGTCCACACAATAAGTTTACTTAAATATAAAATTATTTTTTAAACATAACCTAACCAAGACACAAAGATCACCAATAAGTTAATGTCATGTGAAGTGGAAGAGAGAGACTATGCAGGTCATCGGGGCCAGCTTTTATATTCTGCAATACACAGATAACATGTATCAGGCGACCAACCAACAGCAGCCATGGCTTTCATGAGTGTGGGAGGTTCCTTACTTATTTATTATTAAAATGGCTACCACTCAACCTGGCTCGCAAAACAAGCAGACACCTATCAGTTTACTAGATCCAGTTTTTCCTATGGCAGGTACAAATTAAGGAGTGGTGATACATAAGTGTTCATAGTTAGCACATACAGTAATGCATGGCCAAACTGTTTTTTATCACTGGAAATTGTTTGGGAATTATATTAATAGCATTCCCAAATAACACTCCTCTGAAAAACTTCTAGCAAGAAATAACCAAAGCTGTAATTAAAGTATAAGCATCAACCACAGCAGCACATCAAAATGTTACCAAGTTACATATTTTACAACACTATTCAAGTTTAAGTCAACAAATAAACCACTTAAACCTACTCAACTGAGAGACTCATGTGGCTATATTCGCCAAAAAGGATATCTGAAACCTGAAATTCATGGACTTAACAGCCAAGCAAAATACTAGTTCTGCTCTCTTCCAACCGCAAAAACTCTAAATTAATGTAACCAATCAAAACTATTGTTATTTAGAACTACAATACTAACGATCTGTAGAACTTCCTAAGATATTAGTCACAATTCAAAATACCATAACAACTTTAGGCTGTACTCACAAAGCAATTCAATTTAGATGAGCATTTAGCAAACCGCAAGCTAAGTTGATTAACAAGGGCCCGAACTTTAATCTTACCAGTAGGTCTAAAGATCCTGGACAAGGAAGGAAGGAGTCCACGCAAGAGGTGTAATTAAATGTAAAATAATTTTTTAAACATAACCTAGTCATTTTACCTGCATTTCAGCTGCTCAAAGCACTGTCCGTAAATCTTGTTGCATAATCCTACAGGTAAAGACAGTGAACATATCTAAGTGGGAAAACAAAAGCCTTCTCAAGTAATCATTGTTGCTGGAAATAATTATATTTTGCACATATATTTATTGTCCGTTAATTTTTGGAGTCATTATTTGTACTATGTCAAAATGCTAATATGCTTGGAATGCATTCTTTTTTTTAGGTTGAAAGAGACTTTGAGCGAGAATATGACAAACTCCAAAAGTAAGTTTCCATTATGCTTTATAAGACTAATGAGGTAGACAGTGACTAAAGTTTCTCTGTGTTATTCAGAGTTGCATCGGTATTAAAATAAACATTTTATATTTTACAAAAATATGCATGTGTTACCAAGTGTTTTCATGATCATGTTTTGTTTGTTTTAGCTTGGTGCTTTGTATATATTAAATATCTTGATGTCTGTCATTACAGTCCTGCCAACAAAAAAAATCTGTAATGTTTTTTTATTATTAATTTTATTCTCATGAAATTACTTAATGTACAATTACTAGTCAGGATTATAAAGTAAGTAAGAAATCTGAAATAACTAACAGTTATTTTGACTGCATATTTACATTTTAAGTATTCCTTGTTGCACAAGAAGTTTTTCTTTTTTCTTTTCCAGCTTTTGGTAGTTTTGGACTCTGTTTTTTCTTGATGTGAAATATTAAGAAATTTCAGACTTGGCCACAGCTGAAATATCAACCTTTTTACAATTTAATGTCATCATGGATGTAGAAATTCTGTTAATGACCTTTATTTCAGTTTCTCTGTAAAACAAAGGCAAGTAGGGATCACATCATTTAAAATGCAAAACTTGTAAGCTCAGTACATCAGGCCCAGTCTTACTGGGAGGCTGAGGTTACAAAAACTCCCTGAGGGCCCAGCAAAATGAGTGGGAGCATCATTTTCCTCTCAGGTTTTGTTGAGTAGGAGGGCCCTTTATCAGGAAGGTGTGGTGCCAATAGACCTTATAGATGAGTCAGAGCAGCAGGCATGTAGAGACATTTAGGTTCTCCACCCTAGAGATCCATATCAACACATCATGGTGCTCCTGTGGTCTAACTGCAGTACACTTAGTAGTAACTGATACCTGTGTTTGCAGTTCGTCCATCTGACTGAAGACATTTAAATTCTTCTAGTACAAAAATAATCTGTACTTTAACACTCTCCCATATTGAACCATATTGACCAATTTCAACATCATTTTAGTTTTACTGTTTGAATAATCTCTATGATCTACAACAAAATACAGCTCTATGTTCTATTATCTGTAGTACCAGCAGTGTAAAACAGATTTGAATCTCATAGAACTAGCCTTGACGAGAAGAACAGGCAAAACTCCCCTAAATGAGATCTGAAAGGTTACATGCAGATGCACATAGTCTCTCTGTATGTGCACACTTTTCCTCTATAACCTGTCGCATCCTCCAAATTGATGATGGTCATATCTTGCCCTCATATCCTGTGTACATCCTGCTGGAAACATACCTGATAATTTCCTCTGAGCCTGAAATATCATTGCTTTGTTATCTGCGTGTAGTGTAAAAGTGGCTTTAAAGTGCTAGCTGATAAAACATTTAACACAAGATCATCTTATTCCTCCCGCTACATATGAAGCATATTTGCACTTCATATGTGTTAAGTATAAGGAAGTATTGACTTGTGTGTTCAGACAAAATTTAAACATTATTGTGAAACACTAAGTGAAATTCCACAACTTAACCAATTTGGATCACAGTGTTTTACTTTTTCTTTGTGGATGTTATTTGATCACTTTTTAAGATCAATATTTTGTAATAGCAGGATTGGAAATCCAAATGTCCTAATAAACGGCTGATTTAGTCTGGTACAATTCTTGGTTTAAGAGTGATTTACATGGAATTGCAGTTCCTAACCTCAGTCATGTGTGAAAAGCAATGAGCCGAAAAGCAAATCAGAGTAAATAGTCATGTTGCAATGTGTAAGTGATATATTCTTTCTTTAAAAGTCTTGAATACCTTTAGTTTTCACCACCCTGTGTGGCATGATGGCTGTGGCTGCATGGGTAGAAGGTTAGGGGCATAGGTACAAGGAGCAGCAGCTGTTCCAGTAGGTTACTCTATTAGCACCTTTTGGGAAGAGACTCCACGCTTACATGGCACTCATCCAGGATGGCTCGCTCTCACCATCAGTGCTGACAGAGAAGGGAAAATGCAGCAGTATTTTTAAGTAGGTGGTAGTGTCTGGAACATGACTTTCACATGCACAAATAACCATCACAAGAATATATTCTGAGTGTACTGGGCTCAGAGCGCACTGGTTTGTTTACATAGTAAGATACTTTCACCCACTATCTTACAAACTAATATGCATGACTGGCAGGATTGTGCTGTAATGATGTTTTTTTTTTTTTAATTTTCCTGATATTATATTTTTGCTTAGTATTACTTAGTCTAGTATTACAGTCTAAACATTTAGATGGAGTTGTCAGATATCTCTACTTTATGTAATCTCAGACAGAAATGCTAAGATTGACAACATATTACAATTTCAAAATGTTTATGACAGTGTCAGAAGCAGTTATAAAGTTGCAGCTCTAACAACAAAATGATACCATATGAAGATTTTATGTCACGTCAGAGTTTAATTGTTGCAAAAATGTTCTAAACAACAGAGGAAAACTGTGATGACCTGAACTTGTCACACTGACTCTCCTCGTCCAAATATGTGCTAAAAATTGACTTAATGTAGTGAGAGGAAAACAGGAAGAATCTCTCTTGATTATTAGATACTCTCCAAATCTTGCCTGAAGCATTGATGATAAATTTACTACAATTTGAAATGCCTGTTTCTGGATATTTGAAACATAAGCGTGTATTTTCATTAATTTAGAGAAAGCCTAATATAGCTTGTGAGACCTAGTTCTATCTAATTGGTGAGAGGGACACAAGAAGTTACTGTGGAGATTGTTCTGACAGAGTGTTTTTTTCTTTCCCGTGGTGTGAACAGTATGGGATGAAGTTACATCATTTACTGCAAATGACATTTTTGGAACAACCTCCATCTGGTCTGTGGTGATTTAGTATAAAATCCTTAAACGTCAAAAGAAACAAAAGCTTAAAGAGAACATGTTCCGTTTTAAAAAAAAATAAAAAAGTATTTTACTATTTGTCCTTTCTTGGATAAACAAACAAAAGAATAAAAGAAAATGCATTTGCAGATGAAAATCTAAAACCAAAGTTGTCAAAGGGCACGTGCATTGGCTTATGCCACGTATCCTTCTGTATGTTGCTTTTTGGGAGACTTGAACTTTTCTTTATGGTGCTGTAAATGCTGCTTTTTAAGCAAACCCTTCAGTTTAACAGTTTAGATTTGGTTAGTGTACCTGTGAGTATCCTCGATTAACCAATCGTTCTTTGTTTCCCAGCTGCTAAACCGAAAAAAATTCTACAACATTTAATTGGAGCCGCTTGACTTCCAGTTCTGGTTTGCAGCTCTGAAAGAGCTCTACTCGTTTTGCCAGTGTCTTTATATTTTCTGGACACGCACAAAAATGGGATTACAGTTACTGACTTCCTATTTAATATTGTTCTTAAAAAACAAGGGTGGAAGCAAAACCTGACTGCACCACATTTTTCATCAAATAGGAGTAGTGTTATGATGGTAGTCTCAGGGGAGATTCTAAACCCCTTGTTTGCCTTAATTGATATAATGAATGGCATGTGTTTTCAGCCTCCATAGTCTGGTAATTGCCATTTTTAACACACATCAATGGAATATGTGCAGTGGAATGATTGAAGACGTTAATGCTTTTGAGCGGAAATGTAGTTGACTGAAGGATTCACACTATTGTTAATTAGCTAACAGATTTTATGTGGAATCAGTCGAATGTGTAATTCCTTCTTAATCCATATTGTTTTATGTCTTTTTTCGAGGTTTGTGTTTTCTTTATCCTTGTCAATGTTTTTGTCCAAATGAACGGGTTCAGAGGGTTTCAGGGATGAATCGATTTGAAAGTATGCATTCCTACTTTTGTAACAGTGGAAAATTTTTAACAGTTCAGGCCTTGATTTCATTTTTTTTTTAGCATTTAAACAGCATATATCAATTGATAAACCTGAAGATATCATTAAAATCAGGCTCACGTTAGCAGATAACAACGTTTGACTGATGTGTCAATGCATGCCTACAGCTAATAAAGTAAATCTTGACTGCAGTATAGGTTATTAATTAATATGAGTTAGGATAACTGATTCTTTACTGTACTCCGAGACAAGAAGCGCTCTGATAGTCAGTCTTCTGCTTGTCCCACAGGCTGGAGGATCAGACAAAAAAGCTTCACAAAGACATGAAGAAAAGCACAGAGGCTGATTTAGGTATGTTCTGTCACTTACTTGGTGTTGCCACCTGGTGAGCCATTGATCAGCACTTGTTCACCAACACACTTGATGTTACTTGGCATGTTTTTCAGGGCCAGAAAGATGTTTGAGTGCCTGTGTTTTTCTGTTTTTTTTCCTGTGGTGTGTTCGATCTCCAAATGATATGACATGAAACAATTGTATGTGAGTCTCTACCTTAATCATTTCCTTTTTTAGGCTTTTGTAGCTGTCATAGCAGGTGTGTTTTGGGTGTTTTTTTGACTATGTGAGCAATATTCAGTTGGGGATCCTGGTTTACCATCTCTGCCATCATTTATCCATGTATTTGTTTGCCACAAAACTCTTGTTTACTTAAGATTTATTTGCCTATTTGCTGGTTTTGTGTTTGTGTATTTGGGAAGTGGTAGTAGACATGGCCTGTGGTAAGTAGTCACTTGTGGGGGTGGAAGAGCGGGGACGGATGGAGCAGTGAGCGACTTCTTCATTTCCTCTCCTTTGTGCTCTGCAATATGAATGTCTGCATCATCAAAGTGTCATAGCTGTCAGGGCCTCATTATCGTTAATGGATTCCATCTGTTGCACAGGTCCCATCTCCACTAACTGCTACCAAACAAAGAACTGGACCTACTCTGCATGTCAGCACTGCATTTAATACGCTTCTCTCTGTATCAAGCCAAATGTGTTTATATGCAGCACTCTAGCGAACGTGCTGACAGTCATCTGGTGAGGGCCAGTAATATCTTTTTAAGGGTTGCTCCTGTTCACACGTCAAATTAGGCTAAATAGCAGAAGGCAAATAAAATATGTTAACTTGTCTTGCCTCAGGAAATTGTAAAGGACATGAATTTCACCTTTTCCCTCACTGCTAATGGCGAGCCCTCAGGTCACCTTTTGATTTTCACGACCCTGTAATTAAAATGTTTGTCAGATCAAGCAATGTATTACTTGTGCAAACTGAGAGAGATGCAGAAACGCTACACCGTGATAATTGATTGGTTGAAAATTGGTCCCAGGGGAGTGTGAAATGACCAATGACTGTTCCAAATCTCTGTAAAGCCAATATGCAGCTGCTGTCGTCAGCTTGTGTCTCCTCAGTGCAGCTCATTTGTTTTGACAGTGAAGCCATAATCTGATACATGCTCTGTGTCTAAACAAAGTGGCACGAGTGCAGATTAACGGTAATTGATGCTGTCAGTGTAGAAATATGGCAAAAAATTCTTGTTGCACTGGTGAATATTCAACGCGGCAGGCAGCCCCACCACCCCCTCAGATTTTTACAATGGGGGCAGCACTGTGCCATTCGAGTTGTGCACTTCCCGACAGCCTCACTGTTGAATACCCTACTTCATATAAAGTGATGAAACGCTTAAAGCCTCGGTTTAATCCACAAAAATTGCATCCACAATTTCAGAACAATGTAAGAGTCTTACGTGGAATTAGATTAAAATGCGTAGATGCAGACATTTTCAGTAACCATTTACAAAATCTGTGTTTCGTGACTTTCTGTTTCCATAAATTTAACTGTGTTTTAATAGTATTTTCTGCTTTGTGTGTTGCATGCGCATTTGCATGGCTGACAGCCATGTCTAAGGCAGCAGTGAAGATTTCTGCAGACCTCTTGAGTAACCCGCTGTGTGAGCAGGATCAGGCCTTCCTGGAGTCTATGACTGCTTTAGATACAGCCATGAGAAGGATGGATGCCTTCAACCAAGAAAAGGTAAGACTCTTTCCCACACTTGGCATCTTTATTATATTGCTCTTTTTCTGTTTTGGCTTTTTGACACGGTGTTTTTCTTCAAATCGTTTGGAGAAAAAAAAAATGTTTTTAACAAGCAAAGTAGGAAACTAGACAAGGGTTTGTTTTTTTGTTTTTTTTGAAAATGCATGTTTTCATATTTGTCAATATTGTGCTGCCTGTGGACTAAAAACTATCCGTATGTCTTTCCTTCTGCTGTTTTTGAAAAGCATCTGTGGTATCATCCTCTATAAGCTCAAGCTACTGGTTATCAGCTGTGAAAATTGATGCATTTGTGACTCACTGGTGTCTAAAATAACTCATACAATGGATGGGCCTTCTCTGAAGAGGAAAACATGCCTTGCCACAAAATTCACAAGAGTAACTCACAGCTTATGTGCTGAGGTCTGTTGTATTTCTTACATTACTTCCTAATACATTTGGCTTCAGGTAAAAACATTTTTTTTTTGCATTGGTAGGTCACCCAATATGTTCTTGATGGATTACAGAAACTTTATTCCTCCCTCAGGGTAGAGTACCTATGATCAGCTTGTACAGAGCCGTACTTCTGGCAAACCCAACCTGAAATCCTCCCAACACTTGTCCCGTCCTTCATGGACATTTCATATCATATTTTACATATTTTTCTTTCTACTTAGATATTTGCAGCGCTTGCATTTGGGAAACCATTTCTTTTTTCCTTATTATTCTTGTATGTTTTGTCCTAAGGGCCAGCAGCAGACAGACCGGCATGTCTGTCTTTCCAGAACTGTAAGCGGTACAGCGTATTCTTGCTCGCTCTTCCACAGCTGTACTCTGTGAAGATCTCTCTGGCTGTCAGGGCTCTTCATATTATTTGCTGGGCGCCCTTCACTTTTTGATTAGAATCATCGCCACAGGTAGTTATAATGTGAATCATAGTGGCACCGCATGTGTGGATCCTCAAGGCACTACGCTGTGGAGGGTTTGAAAAGAGGAAAAAATACAGAAGAGAACATAGGAGATCACACTAAGGCATATACCGATTGACTTTTTTCCATCTGTGTTTTCTTGACTCATTGCCCCGCTAGTAGGTGTTCTAGGCTTTTCACATTTGTTGCCTTAAAAATATTCCCCTTTCTTTTCATATTTTGCTGTGAACCAAAATGATTTCATAACCTTTCCCACAACAATGATCCAACAAGGGGGAGAAAATGAATTCCTTTGCAAACGGTGGGTAATGTTGTTATTCCATGGTAAACCTGTAGTATAAGTATTTCAGGCATAACAGACCATCTGTCACCTGGAAATATACATATTGAGCAATGAAGAGTTGATTTTATATTTTCTGGGAAACCTCAGTAGCTGGACTCGGTTTCCATAGATAATCAAGCTGTAACCTGTTCCCCAGTCTATATAAGTGAAGCAATGTCCATGTTCCAGAAATTAAAGTGACGACTGACAAAAGTCCTCACTTTAAATGAGCATACTGTCTTGAGCTGGTAAATAAATGTCCTCCTAATGTTCAGTGTTTATATATGAGATTACAAGTATCACTGGTCATGTCTCCTGGTTTTACTTGTTAGGATATACTTCGTGCCACTCGGGCAAACTCAGTATTATTGTTTTGAGAATAAAACATGCTAAAAGCATAAGACAGCATCCAAGCAGATATTCTGCAGCTGTCATTTATTTTCCTTTCCTTTCCTTGATTCTTCAGCTTTTAAGTCTTTCAGACTTGCTTTGCTTACAGCTCATCAAATTTTACAGGAGCCATTTTGAGTGACTAGACAAAGTAAAATGTAGGTTGGACTGAGCGTGTGGGTTTGTGACCCAGGGTGCATATGTTCCAGGACTTGGCTTGGTTGAGTGCCCAGGAGAGCACTCCTGCCAGTTTGGCTGTTGTCAGGATGAAGTACTTTTGCATTCTTTAGATTTTTTTTTTTCAATATCAAATTTTATTTTTTTTCTCCCCATTTTCACTCAGTTTTTTTTTTTCATTCTAAAGGGGGGGAAAAGACTACCACACACACTTGAGTGTGAATGAATAAAAGACAGCCATTCTTCCTTTTAATCACAATTTTTTTTAAAGAAGTCACTTGTAGTTATGTCTTTATAATGTATAGTATTGTTCACTGTCTGTTTAGCCTTCCTATTAGTCTCTGTGACTGTCACTTGTTTGAAAAAGATTGATCCACTCACTTAGATCCAGACATTTTTTCGCTTGTAAAGGACAACAGTCACCAACTGGATAGATGTGTTTTCTTTGTTGTGTTTGTTTGTTTGTTTGTTTTAAAACACACTTTTATTCAGAGTGGCTTTTGACAGCTGGGTCACATCTGATAGTTTCTCCACTGCTCTCAGTCTTACTAAATAAAATCCTTGCCTTAACACAATGTTCACTTCCAGCTTTGGGCTGGGCTGTGTGGCTTCTTTTGTAGAGTGGCTACAAGTGAGCTAGAGGCAAAATAGCGATTGTGAGTACTTTCTGGTCAGTCTGTTGTGTGTATCACCTCTAGGTTTTGCTAGGTGTTTAAAAACCCAGCACAGCACTAGAACACCACTCTTAACTTCTTCCTTTAAGCTGGCTGTTGATTCTGACGGCAACAGCAGCAAAACCTTATTGCTCCAGCAAAACAGACACAAAAGCATCCACCCTTTGCTCTTCTCCGTGTTGAGACGAGATGTTCTGCCGCAGGGCCCACAAGTGAGAGAGCCAGCAGATAAAACGTGCAGCGATAATGAAGGCAGCAGTGGCCCAGGTCTGTGTGTTTATTTCTGGGGCTGAGGAGGGCGCACAGCCCCGCCGGCACACTGCTGCCGAAGCTGAGCCCCAGTGTAGATGGCGGCAGCACAGTAGAGGATGCTCCGTTTGGAGGGATATTGATTTCCTCTGCGATCTGTGTGTATTTTTGGGAGGCCTGTGTGCCGGGATGGCCTCTGCTCCGTGACTCACTGATGGAGACTGCTGCTAGAGCGCCGGCCTCAGGCTCTGCGGGGCCTCCAAGGAATAGCTCTGCCCCCCCTCTCTGTGGGAAGGGGCAGAGGGTAGAGGGCACCAGCATGCTTAAGCAAATCTGCCGCTGTTCTTCTCCCTCCTCGCTGCATGCTCTCACCTTAGAAGCAGCGGCACCGCTCGAGCTGGGGAGGGGGAGATGGTGTGAATATGTAAAACAAAGACAATGTGAATTCCCATGTACTTATTTGTTATTGGTTCTGTGTTTTCCCTCAAACCACAATCAACCATTTTGTACTTGGAAATCTGCCTGTGTGAAGCAGCGAGTGTTGCTGTATGTTCTCATAGATGGTCAGGGCATTTTTACAAAGCACAGCTGCGATCTTGCTTCCTTGTTGTTGTGTGATTGACTGTCCTTCCAATAGCAAGTGAGCATATGATTAGTGGAGCTGCTCACTGTTCTCATGCAGCTGTCACTTCACATCTCCCTGCTTTAAATTCTCCTTCTCTGTTCCAAGCGTTTTCTCTCCACTTGACTCGATTGCCTGGTTAACTTAGCCGTGTTACGCTTGCAGATCTAGTAGCAGCAGTCATTTTGAATCTGCAATGTAAATGACTCTAGAAACTTTATTAATTTCGCTCCAACTTCTCTCGACGAGACTTGGTTCTGAGGCTGGAGGCCTCGAGATGAGATGTTCGTTTACTTCCATTTAACACCCCCCCCTTCCCCTCCTTCCTTCCCCTGTCGGGTCTGCCAAACAGAAGGAGAATGCAGGAAAATATAAACTGTTATTGTTAAAATGTTTGTTTGTAAAGAACTTTCATCTTGTATGGCAGCCCACCCTCCACAGGAAATCATTTGGGCTTTGCTTTCATGTCCGTCCCCTGACAGTTCCATCCTTTTGTATCGCAAGCTCAATGAATATTCAGGGGTTTCTCCTCGGGGCTTGTGTACAATAAAAGAGTCAACGTCATGAAAGTTTCTTTGCAAGCCCCCCCTTCCCCTTCCCCTTTTTTCTTATGTGCTCTGTTTGAAATATACACAATTGTTGGTGTTTGTGCTGTGACATTACATTGCAGCTAATGAGCAAGAGATGTAGAAGCTATTTGGTTCCGACTTCACTTCTGATGTAACTCAATTTGACAGTGAATAATATTGTAATGTCTCTTCACTTGTTAGAAAGGCAAGCAGTGCTTATGTTAACAGCTTTTTATTTTATTTACTTTTACAGGTCAACCAGATCCAGAAGACTGTTGTCGACCCTCTGAAAAAGTAAGTGTCGGTTTCTTGTGTTGCTGCTGTGTTAAATGTCCAGCTTTAAATTTGAATCTGCAACAGGCCGCGGTCAAATAGTTGTAGTCTGCAAAATTAGCATTTTTAGGAGAGCCGGATTGTGAACTTTCCGTGTGAAGTATGGTAAAAGTGATTTAGCTCAGTTGTGTCTTAAATTCCATATGTGACTGTGGAGCGATAAAAACCCAGTGCCCTGTGTCGTTTTTACTATTTAACCTTGCTCTGCATATCTCACTAACTGAGTGGAAAGAATAGCTGCAGTGCAGGACCTCAGGAAGGCCTCCAGTGTAGTAATACACATTGTAAAAACGAACTGGGAGTTAACGGGGCTGCTGTGCTGGTAGTGTCTGGAAGAAAGTTTATTTGGTCTTCGTTCCTAATACTCGCCCCCATTTGAGGAGGCAGTGAATGCTATTCCATTCCTTAAGCCTCACTTTGCACACACACGCACACACGCGCAAAGCAGAGGTACTGAAGGGAGTGGCTGGACAATCCCACCCGTCTTCCGGAGCGCTTGTTAAGGTTTTCTTCCTCCTCCTGGCTCCTCCCAGGAGATTAAATACTTTGAAAGAGAGCATGTGCATACTGCTTGTATAGATTTCTATAAATTTGTGTTGAACTTTGTCCCCTCGTGAGACACTCATTTTGTAAAGTTACTAATGTGAAGAGAATACTCCATCAAAACATGGATAGGTCAGGTCAGCGTGTGTGTGCGCGTGTGTGTGTGTCAACCCCTGTCTTCCTCGTGCGCTCTGGTGGCGGAGCAATGACAGGATGGAATGGTTCTAATTTCCTCTTCCTGGTGGGCGGCAGGCGGACGTGTGGGCAGGCTCAGAATATGGCAAAGGGCCCAGCTTCCTGGGCCCAGAGCTGCGGATTGGTTCAGGAGGAGAAATGTCTCAGGACAGTGCACGCTCGCACACAAACATACACACGTACACAAACACCAGCTCTGATTTTAGAGGGGGCGCTGTCTCACAAAGATGGTATTTAAGATCATAAAGTTAGGCATTTACATGAGTCTAAAACAGAACAGAGGAAGTGAGTTCATAAACAAATTTTAATGCCAAACTAAACTGACCTTTCTGTTTACTTTTTCCTCCTTAAAAACGCAGCGCTATTACTTATTAGTTTATCAAAGTGTTGTCTATAGAAAACCAAGACGCACAAGCTGCTATACTTTAAAGCTTCCATTAAGATTCCATTAGTCCTCTCACTAATGAATATTTGTCATTGTTTTTCTTGTCTCAAAATACTCTTCTGGTGAACTTGTGTCATTGTAAAGACAATTAGAGAAGAGTTGAAAAGGAGAACGTTATGTTAATGGAAGACTTTCAATGGATTGTGTGTGTGTGTGTGTGTGTGTGTGTGTGTGTGTGTGTGTGTGTGTGTGTGTGTGTGTGTGTGTGTGTGTGTGTGTTGGCTACATGATTGTGTCCATGTGTGATTGCTATTTCAAATTTTGGCATCCATCCTTAATGCTTAGTGTGGTAAAACACACAATAAACAAACGAAAAAGCAGCCCCCCTCTACTCTGCCCCCATCCTGCGTTCAGTGTCTTCTCTCTCTCAGGCCCAGACGTGCGTTTCATCCACTCTGCGGGGTCACTGAATGACATCACTATGTTTATGTGAGGGGAGGGGAGTGCGTGGGCATTGAGGCATGTGTGTTATCTGGGCCTTGTAACCTAGCCCTTTTTGCTTCGTTGCTCTTTTGGGTGAAATAGAAGTCAGGCCTGTTTTGAGACCTCTGCCCTGGGTTGAGCCAGGACTGGACAAACCACCTTCACCCCTCTCAATCAGAGGAACACTCTGCCCTCACAGCAGGTTGTGGGGTTTGGAGCCAATGGGAGTTGTTGACCTTAGCTCTGGGGCTGATGCAGGCTTTTTCTTTTTCTTTTCTTTTTTTTTTTTTTTTTTTTTTTTTTTTTTGGGAGGGGGGATTGTTTTTTTGTAAAAAGGATGTTTTTTTTTTTTTACCATCTTATCTGGTGTATCACGCACTGAGGCTGCGTGAGTTATGTGGGCTTTAAAGCACTAGGCAAGTCGCAGCAGATCACACTCTTTCTTTGCGCGCTTTTTTTTCTTTTCTTTTTTTTTTGGGAGACTAAGGAGGTGTTGCTAGCATTTACGTCACAGACATTCCCATGGTCTACTGCTTTTAAACCATTTATACAACAGGTGGTAGTTATTTCACTTTCACACCAAGCATATTTTAAAAGAACGTGCCACGTGATGTGACCCTAATTTTTCTTCTGAGACCATGACGAACAAAGGTGGTAATTTACATATAAACAGTTCCCTTTCCCATATTTTTAGTGGTGTGTTTTAAACTGATTTTTTTTTCTTTTTTTCAGTAGTGAGTTATGTGATGGTCATAGTCAAAAGTGACAGCCAGCCTGCTAGACTGAGGGTGTCTAGACCAGACTTGGGCTTGGCTGCTGGGTCAGGCTGGCCTGTATGTGGATTGGCCTCAGCTCATAAACACACTCTCTGCTCCAGATGCTATTTCCATCCAGCCTTTTTTTTTTTTTTTAAACCACACCCTGACCTGTCACGTGGACA
The DNA here is from genome assembly GCF_013358895.1 of Oreochromis aureus. Taxonomy (NCBI): domain Eukaryota; kingdom Metazoa; phylum Chordata; class Actinopteri; order Cichliformes; family Cichlidae; genus Oreochromis; species Oreochromis aureus. The sequence goes on from NC_052953.1 coordinate 24,756,415, forward strand.
GTGGTGTATCCTTGGCCCCTTTGCAGCCCTCAACCATCTTAAGAAATCACCCAGACTAGGCTCACCGCAGGTACAGACCTTGCAGGCTGACCGGTAGTTATCCAGCCAAGGCCAGGACATCGAGGGAAACATCCAGGGCCTGGATATTTCTTTTCTTTAAAAAAACAAACAAAAACTGTTATTACAGTGTATGCATAAGCACATTCGGGTTCTCATGTGGGGGAGGGTAGTGTACCGTTGAGTCACAGTAACCGAATTTAACACTGAAACATCAGCGTTCAGTGTGGAAGTGACACTAATGGGTTAACAAGTAGTTGGCTTTGTGTCTAGCTCTTTTTCTCCTCCTCCAGCACAAGGATAGCATTGGCCCTGAAGTCTCCCTGTGCTCAAACATAGTAGTTGCAGACAGCGTTGTCCCCTTTTAGCGCGCAAACAGCAGGCCACCGTGGTGTGTCATGAGGAAATTGCACCATGCTGTCAGGTGAACTAGAATCCAGCCTTTGTGTTGTCTGAAAGCTGGTTTGCTGCTGTGTTGTCATCAGCCCGTAGGACTGCGTTGGAAAGCAGTCATGCCTGGAGGGCAGTTGCATAATCCCTTGGCACTTCAAATGTGTGTACACTGGAGCAGATAGTAGATTTGAGGATCGGCATCCACCCCTGCCGTAAACTGGGCCAGAGTGGTATTTTATAAATAGTGGTGGAGTGTGGGCTGCTGGGCTGGGCTGAGCTCGTTGATGTCACTGAAACACTACAAGACCACTCCTTGCTTAACTTCCTGTCGGAAACAATCTCTGCTTGTCTGACATGGAGTTCGCGCCACTCCCCCCTCTGGCCTGTAGTAAGGTGCACGTCAGGCAAGCGCAGTTGTAATCCAGGATTTCATAACAAACTCTCGGGTTCTCTCATCCGCCACACAGAACAGGGCAAGGGTTGGCATGGAGAGGAACGTAAATCATGAAGCCCACACATTTTGTGGCTAATAACACTATGGGCCGAGGCGCACACAATAAAGTATTGTAGTAGTGTGCCTACACACTTGATAAATTGCTTTAAATGAGTCATTCAGAAAAGGCTATATCTAATTCTTTATTACGATTGTTTTTATTGCTGACTCACATGTGGTATGCACCTGCGTGACTAATCTTGTGGCCTGGTTTGAAAAACAAAGTCAATGTTTTGTGTTTACATTTTAGAAAGTTGAAAAATGTTCCATTTCTTATTCAGCCGTTCAATATTTTGGTTAAAGCTATACCATTTGTTATAAATCATTAGCCAGATCTAACCTGAGTTTAAAGAAATAATGTTCATGTTGCAGTCTAACTTTCAGACATGTTAACTTCAAAATTTCTATTTTTATTATTAGGTTAAACATGTTCTGTATACAGTTTTCCCGTTCCCTATTAAAAACAGACACAAAACCAGTGCAACAAGTCCCAGGATGAAGCTCCGATTCCTGTTGCTAAGTTACAGATGAATGTTTTCCTATTTTTAGTGCTGAAGACTTGGATTCTTGTTGCAAGAATATATTTTCATTTGGAATATGATAATTGTCACAAAATGAATTGTTTCATGCCATTCTGAACTACAGTAATTAGATAATAGATTAGAGGAAGCTTAATGCAGAGCTGTCCTCTGGGGTTTGAGAGTACCGCTACAATAAGATGTTGAGGAGCGGGATTTTATTAAATCATAATGACTTTTATTAAGATACGATGCAATGCACAGTGCATGTCTACAAATTACATGGAGACGGGAAAGTTGTTTCAGTATTTTTAGTAACTTCACTTTCTCTCAGGGAAAAAAAAAAAGAGGAAAGTTTGATGCGTATGTCTGGGATCTTTTTTTCTTTCGTTGCCTGCATTTACACGGTGTGCATGCATGTTGCGTTCAGTAACCTGGTTTTCTGTGTGCTGGTGTTTTTCAGGTACAGTAGTGTCTTCCCCAGCCTTAACATGGCAGTGAAACGTAGGGAACAGACGCTGCAGGACTACAAGCGGTTGCAAGCCAAAGTGGAGAAATACGAAGAGAAAGAAAAAACGGGGCCCGTGATGGTCAAACTGCATCAGGTACCGTCAGTTTTAAAGCTCGCGTCGGTGCACGTGTTGGTCCACTCGAGCTCTCCCTCCAACTGCACAGGAGCAGAGTTCACTTGCTCTTACATGCTGTCCGTATTGTGAATAGAGCACAATAGGTGGAAAAAGACACAAATGCTGACTGGATATGAACAAAAATAGTTGAGCACATGCATACTGTACATGTGCGCTCCTTCACCCACGCAAGCTACCAGGCTCTCAAGTAGTGCCTTTTCAAAAAGGCACTGCTGCACATCTACAGGCACGTAATTGAGAATTGTAGACACACACACACACACACACACACACACACACACACACACACACACACCATGAGGCCACTACAGAAGCACACATTCACAGATAGTGCTGCAGTGTTGCCTATGCTATTGCTTCTAACACATCCTCACATGGTGAGCCACCCACACACATTGAGAAAAGCACTGTCAGGGGAACAAAGCCTTGAAGAGGCCCCTACATCCATGCCCTCTGAGTCCCTGTGCACTTAAAGAAATGATCCTGACAAAACACTTGTACGCCATTTCAGTTACAGCTGGCATGTGTAAATAAAACTAAAGTGAAGAGAGCATATCATAATGCAGCTGAAAGACAATATGTTTCAGTTTGAATATAGCAACTCCCCCTTCCCCTTAATAAAAATTCTCACCCTCTCACACTTATTCATTGTGCATTCCATAACTCCATGCCTACAGTAGACTACCCACTAATACATTCACACACAGATCAGTGGTGCTGGAGTCCACTCACAGCCAAGTCTGCCCACATTACCCACTCCTCCTCACTTTGGTCGTGATTACAGCCTTTTTTTTGCACTGCTTCTCCGTGGGAATTAAGCAAATATCTTTCAGAACAATAAGAGAAGAAGACAAATGATGGCTCAAGAAGTGAATTCACTTCAGACTAACTTGTTTCGCTTTGTAGATATTAATCTTTAGCTCCTTAAGCATATTTTAGCGAACGAATCCTTAATGTGTAGTGTGTATTGCATCGCAGTGAAATGAAAGAATGTAACTCAAAGTCAGAACTGAACCCTCAGTGACCAGTTCTTTTGTTTTGGTCTTTCTCTCCAACATCACAGGCAAAAGAGGAACTCCGACCAGTCAAAGATGACTTCGAGGCCAAGAACAAGCAGCTCCTGGACGAGATGCCCAAGTTCTACCAAAGCCGCATCGACTACTTCCAGCCCAGCTTCGAGGCTCTCATCCGGGCGCAGGTTAGTGACCTCCATCACCAAGTGCACACCCAATGAACCTCTCACAGCTGCAGACAACCACCCTCCCACCCACCCACTGCTCCACTCTCTGAGCGTCGGTTAAACAGTGCATAAAATATCTGATGAAGGGTGTGTATAACCTAGGCAGTCTGTCTCCCTCAACGTTGCTCTAATGTGATTAACCCTCAGTGACGGCCCACACTGCTGTGTTTAGCTGAGGAAGGCCTCATCTGTCTGGCTCCACTGCAGCCCTGCAAGCCTTGCTCTAACCTGAAGCTTCTCTTAAAGCAGCTGGGTGTCTCAAGTTAGCGCCACTATGTCCCCCTCACTAACCCCAGACCTGCCTGGCCATGTCATTTCCTCCTTGGGACAGCCACTGGCACAATCCTAATAAGTAAACTAGATTATCCCAGACCTAATGACAATTATGGAGTTCTGTGATGCACTTTGAACTTAGCAAATTAGCAGACATATAGTATTTCCCCACATCTTTTATCTTGAAGCATTAAATAAATCTTACCTGTTTTTGTCTGGTGCAAGAGGTCCCGTTAGGCACGCTAGCCATTTCATTCTTGCAGCTTTATATTTATTCATATAATTCACACACATGAATGAACGTTTTCACATTTGCACAGCCATGTGTGGGTGGTCAGCAGACCTCGTCCCCAGTGCTTGTTGTATGTGCTTGATTTGGTCCTCCACACCCTTTTCTCCCAGCCGCTTGTTGCTGCTCAGCGTCCAGCAGCAGAAGGAAAAAGAATAAAGGGAGTCTTTGTTGTGAGGCTTCAGTTTCACTATAACAAGTCCTGTCCAGCAACTGTCAGAGGGAGACACCACCTGACCTGTCAGTTTCTACAGATGTTGATGAAGTGAGGCATTGTCTTCATTTATTCATCTTTTTTTTTAGTTGCTTCTCTTACAGTGGACACTGTGTTTACTGAATCAAATCTAACTTAAATTATTCATTTTGTTGTCAAAGGTTAAAGTGTGACCTCTCCATATAAATATTAAGCAGCTGGGAGTATGGTATGTTAAAATGGCTCTGTTATACCCCAAGCCTTTTTTTTTTTATGGTAGGTGGTCAGCTGTGTGAGCCTGCGTTTACTCCTCGTGGTGACTTGACTAATTGTAATGGTAGTCTTTGGTACAGAGGGCGCCTAGACACTGATCTGGTGTACATTATCATCACAGTTCATATGGACATTTCCGATGGCCCTTTCAACAAGCCACTTTTGGGAAAAAAACATATCCGCTTTACCCCCACAAGCAGCAGTAACCCAATACTTATAGCCCACTCATGTGGTTTAGGTGGCATATATTGGTATAAACATGCAAAGGTCTTTCAGGCGGAGCACTTAAAAAGGCTTGTATAAGGTGGTTTAGAAGCAGTGTCTGGTCTGCTTATGGCAAAATTCTCGTTCTGTTGTGACCCTTTTAGTGAAACAGTAAACTTTTCCCACGGGTCTCTCGGTTGGTCTTGTTGCAGAAGAACACACGTGCAATTTTAGAGAAGTCGGTGTCGTCCCCTCCTTAAGGAGCATGGCATCGTATGCATCGCTGCATGAATAAATATTGAGATGTGTGTGTGGGTTTCAAGGGGTTGTATTTCCCAGTACTTTCATTCTCTGCCCACTCTTCTGGAGTCTTGTAATGTGATTAAAGTCTATTAATCATCAAAGCAACTCTCTAGGGAGCCTGACTCATGAACTAAGGGGAAGAAGCAGGGGTGGGAAGTGTCAAGAAAGCTTTCAGTGAACACTCTCTATCTCTTGTTCAGATTGGGAGAGAAAAGCAGGGTCACTACCCACTGAAGTGCTGGGTTTTGGGGCTTTGTCAGAGTTGTTTGATATCTGTGGGCTCCCCATTCTCCTCTCAAATCACTTCTCATTAGCAGGGTTGAAGTAGTATGAGAACAGCAGCTTCAGACTTGTAAGTAAAAACACGATTAGACTGTGTTTGGGGTGCAGAGTTTGGATTCTGGTGTTTCCTGAGAGGTCTGTGGATCGACCCGTTCCCATTTTCATCAGAGGACAGATTTTTTTTTTCCCCTGCCATCACAGACTTACGTTTTTATTTTTCCTTCTCTACCCACCAGGTGGTCTATTTCACCGAAATGTACAAGATTTTCAGCGAGTTAACAGACCAGATCGACCAGGCAGGGTTGACTGACGAGCAGAGGGAGAGGGAGACTGAGGCCAAGCTCAGCGACTTGCGTGCTCTGTCCATTGTCGCCGACGACTGAGTGAGGAAATACGAAAACGGACTCTTTTCATGCCTCTCTGAATGGATTGCACTCTCTTCAAGCTCCTCCAGAGTTCAAACGGACAGCAGTGGCCTAAACCTGATTATCCATTTGTTTCCTTGCGGCCTCATCCCCGCCCCCAATTGCTCTTGCACTACACCCTAATCTTTCATCATCTCAGCAACTCAAAGCAGCTGAATGCCACATTAACTAAGCCATCAGCCAAGTGCAACATTATAAGCCAATATGTTGTCGTTTATTTTTATTTTTTTTAGTAAAGGAATCAGACAGATCTCGTCAGAACTAATTAACAAGGTTATGCTTCATGGTTTCAGAGGTATCTATAACCATTTGTTTCTAATGTGTAAAGTGAGCAAGGAAATGTTTCTATTAGTCACATCTGCTTTGTTGGCAGCAGTGTGTGAAATATAGTTTTATTATCCAACTTTGAAATTACACTGGAAGGTGTTATGTAATGTAGTGTAGGTTTAAAAAAAAAACCTCTCAATTTTGGTCTTTTCTGGTAATCTGTGAGTTTAGCTCTGTGCCGTTCTGTGTGAGGGCTTTTTATTGGGGTTCATCAGAACACATTAGCTCACCTGTGATAACATGTCTGACTTTGGATATAACATTAAAAACGGTGTAAGGTGAGACCATGCCCAAGGAGCGGTGTTGAAAGGTCGACCATTCAGGCTTCAGACATATATCCAGGTTTGTTTTTTTAAATCCCACAAGTAAGAAAGAAAAAAAAAAATCAAAGGCTGGTGCGCCCTCTAGTGGAAATAAAGTGACCCATATTTTCCTTTTGTTCACACCATCCATCCTTTGTTCTATTGTTGGTTAGAGTGTGTGTTAGCAAAGAATCTCACACATTGTTGGCAGCCTTAAAGTATTTTCTCTGTATCCTCTACATCAGGGTTGGAACACAAATGTTTTATAGTGTCTCTTATTTTTGGACCAAATCACGTTCTCATCATATGCCTTTGTTTCCACTTTCCATCAGGTAGAGCCTTGGCATGATAACTACACTACATAGTAATGTAAACACACACTGAATGTTACTCATTAGTGAATTTGAAGTTACAAGTATGTTGAGTATTTATTTTTTTGTGGCTTTTTATTGTGTAATTACTGAAGGAAATGCTTAGCCGGTTGCTCGTCTTTGTGTTTTGTTCTGCAATGCAGACTCTGTCTGATTACGCGCCAATAACTGGATGAATGAAGGTGCTTTTCTAAGTTTAAGTTATAGTCATGGTTGATTTCTTTTTTAATATACCTAAATGAATACTTTGTGATCAGATTGGGTTTTATGTAAGTTTTTAAATAACGTCAGATGTTTTCTGCTTCATTATCATGCAATAAACAAAATGCAAGAAAAGCAACCAGTGGCTGTTTTGCTGTCGTCTTAATGAGTTGATTTGTGTGTGTTTCTGCACATGCCTGAGTTTTTATGAACTGAATGATGCAAACACGTCAGTTACTAATCTTTATTTACTGGCATTAGTAAAATCCTGTTTATAAATCACAATAAGCATTATTTACATTTTTTTCCCCCATTCACCGCTCATTCATATTAATTGTTTAACTTGAGGTGAAGTCAGTGGTTTGAAGTAGTCACTAAGATGAAACATATTCATCAGAAGCTTATGTGACGGTGATGCAAAGACCCAACAACCATAAAATACGAACCTACAGTTAATGCAACGTCTAGGAGGAACAATGCCGTAAGTGCACATAAAGAGTCCCTTTCAAAATCTTTGCTTGGAAAAGCAACAGTGCAGTGTAAATAAAAGGATCAAAGTTAATATCAGTTCTTCCTAATACCGTCTGTGATTCTCTATGCAACTAAACAATGATAATGTCCATGTAAAATCTCATTAGTGACAACGACTGGAAGAGAAATATGGATCCACTCATTTAATTTCCTTGTTTGGAATTAAGAGTGAGATGTGGTCACAGGTGGATGACAAATTTCTGGAAAACAAAATAATATTCCAGATATAACGAACTGTAGGGTTTGAGATGAGGCACTGCAGGATATTCACTCCCAGGTCCCATTTTTGTTCTTTTATTGGACACCCCTGACCCACGGGTGTCGCGTCTGCGAGTTACTGAGTCGAGTTAGTTTGCCTTCTTGCTGTACATGCTTGAAATCTGTTCCTGAAAGTGTCTGCGGATGTCGGCGCGCCTGCTTTTCAGGGTGGGCGTGAGAAGGCCGTTGGCGACACTAAACATCTCCGGATGCAGGTAAAGGTCCTTCACCTGAGACAGAAAGGTGAAGCATCGAAATCAGTTAAGTTCAGCCACTTTGTAACTTGTGCGTTTGAACCTCGATGAGAGTTTGCTCACTTGTTCAAATGAATTCAGCCGTGCTTCCCTCCCCACGGCGCTCATGTCCTCTAAAACTGCCTTCTTAACATCCTGTTGAAGACAGAACCAGTTTCCATTTAATCCTGCTGTGAGGACTTTAATCATATGAAAGTTATATTCCAGAATTAGGAATTAGACCTACAGGATTTTGGCACAGCTCCTCATAGGACCCCACAAATCCCCGATCCTTGGCCCAGTCAACAAACACCTCTGGGTCAGGGACAACTATCCCTATTAAATAAGACTGATAACAAGAAATGCAAGACAAAATGAAACATCAAACCGTGCCTCTGACAACACTTCGCTTTGGATAAGAAATCTAAAATGTGTCGTACCTGTAAACTGTCTCCATGCACAAACACCTGGAGTACAGGGACACAACGCATGTAGACGTTTTCTATCTTCTCCGGAGCGATGTATTCTCCTTGTGCCAGCTTGAAGATGTGCTTTTTCCTATCAATGATGCGCAGAGTCCCATTCTGACAAAAACAAGTGTGTTAACACATAAACTCACTTGACTCATACAGGCTAGTTAAGTGTGTCTAATCTTACTTGAAGCCACTGGCCCACGTCCCCGCTGTGCAGCCAGCCGTCGCTGTCCAGGGCTTCAGCTGTCTTCTCTGGATCCCTCAGGTAGCCTCTGAACACGCTGGGGCCGCGAATACAAATCTTAACAGGACAAAGCAGTGAGAAGTCACCACACAACATCCGCTGATAGCGAAAAATGTGTTCATATCTTAGCGCTGGCTGACCTCTCCCTCTCCGTTCTTGGCGTAATAATTCATCTCTGGGATGTCCACCACCTTCACCATGGCGCAGGGCAAAGGAGCACCAACATGACCTGACACAAACACACGCCTGCTGTTAACAGGAGAAACCATAACAGCATCCATCCTGAACACTTGACAGTAAAATAGCCTTTCCTACCTGTGCTACAGTCCCCTGGCATAGAGAACGTGCAGCCCGCTGTGCACTCAGTCTGTCCGTAACCCTCAAATATCAGACAGCCCAGAGTGGCTCTGAGGAAGGACAGCACCGCGGGGGAGATCGGTGCCGAAGCGGTCAGTGCAAACCTCAGATTACCCCCTAAACTCTCCTGAAAAAAAGAGTTCCTACGGTGAAGCATTTATGCAAAGCAGTTCAAACACAATCATATTGTGGATGCGAGCTCATTCCCATTTTAAATCATATTCAACCTTGGTCATATTTTCCCATCTGTATTGATCACACCAAGCCAAAATCTTTCAGTCCTTGTTTGCCTGCACGCGTGCTTCTCCAATACACTCCCACAGGGCCAATATGCTCCGGGTGATTTTGGCACCGATTGCTGGAATAGTTGTGCCTCTCTTGTAAAGTTTGGATTCAAATTTGTTGATTATTTGCAGGGCTGCTTGTCTACATGTACCACCGTGTTAAGTGCTACAAAACACAGACGAGGACAACTGCAAAGTCAGGGATTTTCAGAAAATATGGCACTTAATAGTGAAGTTTAGAGAAGAAAAGATGTTTTGTGGGCTGATTTCAGAGGAGGCCACTGCAGAGCCAAGCATATGGATGAATAACCTACATATGAATGTAAACAGCAGTAACAGGCTGAGAAAGTATATGATCCACGCGGAGCTGTCAGCCACTGACCTGGATCTTGTTGAACACCAGTTTGTCCCACAGGCTGTTGTTACGTACAACCCCGCTGCTGAGTTCCGCCTGCTTTCTTTTCACAGCATAGTTGAGCAGAGCTCTTCGAAACGGTGAGGTCACCGAACCCAGGATCTGTGTACAAATTGGCGAGAATGTGCAAAAAACAGAAACACACCCAGGATTATGGCGGCCTTCTTAATACTAGGTAAAAATATTGGATTGGCTATTTTTAGATAAGTCAGCAGAAGTCCTGTTCGGGGCGTTCCCTAACCCCCTTGTTACATATGCAAAATGCTCAATCTCAGTATTTCTGTCGTAGGGCCTTTGCCTTAAAATAAAAGGGGCCTTGACATGACACCTATTGCGCTATATAAATAAAACAGAACTGATGTGAATTCTCTGCGCAAATTTGAGGTATGTGCTGACATCACTGAGCACGCAAGTGTTGTGGGTTTAACGGGACTTCTAACCACACCAAGGGGCGATCTAAAAAAAGAGCAAGTCACACTGGAGGACACGCACAAGAACATTACCTTAAAAGGAAGATCAATCTAGATTTAAATCAGTCTATTTTATGGGGTTTTTTTTGCTTTCTATTGCAATACAACAGTGGAGAGAGGACAGCGGGAAGGCAGGCAGAAAATAGCCTCATGACGGATTAAACCCAGGCCCATGCAATGGCCTTACGGCACACGGGCTGCCTGCTGACGCCAGTGAGCTATACTGGTGCATGATTTTTACTAACGGGTGGATCTGCTGCACTTTGCACCTTGTAAAGCGGGTAATGCGTTTGCTGACCTTGTCATAGATGCGATTGAGTAAACGAGGCACAACGGGAAAGAAGGTAGGCTTCAGAGTTTTAATGTCATCCATGAGAAGAGAAATGTCCCCCTGGTAAAATCCTACTCGGGCCCCGTAGCAGAACATAGAGACCTGCAATAGAAACAGATTTAATTTAGGGTTTATACACAAAAAAGTAGGAAAGAAAGAAAGACAGAAAAGCATGTGAGAAGAGGATCAACTACCTGAATCATTCTCTCAAACATGTGGGCAAGCGGCAGGTAAGAGATCGACACGTCGTCTTGCTGGATCTCAAACGAGCCCTGAGAGAAAAACGAGAAATGAAATGAGCAAAAAAAGCACAGGGGACAGATTAGGTTGAGGCAGCGGCATACGGCGAAGCCTCGCAGGCAATCAAACATCTTGTATGGCAGAATCTTTATGCAGGGGCAATTAGTTAAAGTACCTCACAGCGACAGGAGCAATCAAACACCCAATTAATCATACCATTAGACACAGCGGGGAGGGGGACAGTTTGGAGACATGCAGACACAAGCAAATGGGAAGCGACGGTAGCTGTGAGGCTGTTCTCAATTAGACAACGAGGTGGAAGTGTAGACAGACCTCCAGGATCTTAATGACAGAGGAAGTGTTGGAGGCGATGTTGCCGTGGGTGATCATGGCTCCCTTGGGCTTCCCTGGGTAAATAAACAAAACATTATTGCAGTGCCCCTGCGCAGCAAAGGAAACTGCAGCGGTGCCATAAAGAGTGGTTGTTAGTGGGCACTGAAGGGCATTTCTCTAATGATGTGAGTGAAGGATAATTACGGAGAGGCTTATGAGATCAGACGGTACCTGTGGTTCCACTGGTGAAGCAAACCACGGCCAGATCCTGAGGCTGGGGCGGCTACAGAGGGCAGCAATAAAATATGAGAACATGACAACGGACTTCCTCCGCTCTTAATTTAAGCCCCTGCTTATGAGTGAGTGTTAATGATATCCTATTGGACAGGAGCGACGACAGAGCTGTCACGCCAGTGTTTAGGAAGGGGGAGATCAGCCTTTTACGTGAGCAGCTCTGAGAGATGACAAACTCACCACAGGATCTTTGAGGTTCCTCCTTCCGATGTCCTAAGATGTGGACAGAGAGGAGTTGCTCGTATCAATTTGCACAAATGAGTCGATTAAAGGGGCCACATTTAAATGGCTACACATTATGGGGATTTGGTGCCCCCCACCCCAACTCACCATGAGCTGCTCCAGCTTTAAAACCTCCACCTCACAGCTCTTCGCCCTCTCCACAAAGGCCTGGCTGAAGTCGTTAAAGAGAACGAGGCAGGACAGCTTCGGAGTCGTGCCCTTCTCCTTGTTCTCTAGCAGAGATGCCGCCTTCTCCTCCCGGTCACAGATCACCACAGAGATCTCCGCTAAAAAAGCACCGAGCACACACTTACACAGAAAGTTTGTGAAGAAATGTTCTCATCAAAGTGTGAAATCTGTGGGTTTTTTCCCACTCGGCTCTTCTGCCCGTCTCAAAAGGACTACCGAACACAGCCTCACTTTGAACTAATGAAGCCAGGATGATCGCATTTTTCACATTCAAATATTTCTCCTGTCAAAACAAATCAAACCTCTTTGAACTCACACACATATACTGCTGCTCAAGAACAGCTAAAACTGAGCAGGTGGGTTTACTTTTACTTTATTTCAAGTGATCAGGTGTAGCTGTAGCTTTGTTTAATCTTTATATACACTCAGCCACTTTATTAGGTACACCTGCTCATTTACGCAAGCATCTATGGCAGCAGCTCAGTGTTTGTAGCCACGTAGACCGTGTCAAGACGATGTGCCGATGTTCAGACTGAGCATCAGAACGGGGAAGAAAGATGATTTAAGGACTTTGAATGCAGCATGGTTGCTGGTGCCAGACGGGCTGGTCTGAGTGTTGATCTGCTGGGGTTTTCCCACACAAACATCTCTAAGGTTTACAGAGAATGGTCTGGAAAAGTGGAAAATATCCAGCGAGCAGTGGTTCTCTGGGCGAAAATGTTGATGTGAGAGGTCAGACAAGAGGCAAGACTGCTTTGAGCCGACAGGAAACCAGCAGCAACTCCGATAACCACCTATTTCAACCAAGGTATGTAGAAGAGATGCTCTGAACATGCTGTGCTGCTCGTTCACACAGCACACCTTAAAACAGGCCACACTGCGTTTCACTCCTGTCAGCCAATAGCAGGAAAACTGGGGCTGCAGTTTGTATAAGCTCACCAAACTTTGATAAATAAGATCAGAAAAACGTTGCCTAATCTCTCGGTTTCTGCTGCTACATTTAGGTTGTAGGGTCAGAATTTGACCTAAACGACATAAAAATACAAATGAATCCTGCTTTTTATCAACGGTTCAGGGTGTCGGTGGTGGCACTTTCAGCCCCTTTTGTACCAACTGACTCGTACAGCTCCACCCACAGCCTAACTTAGTATTGTAGTGACCACAGTCTACCAGTCTTTTGTTGGAAGAAATATTTTCTATGCATTTAGATAGAAATGCTTCGTTTAGTTATTAGTTATTTACATAGGAGGGAAAAAAACAAAACAACAGGATCTACTGTGTCAGCATTTTGTAAATGTTCGGGAAGTTTAAAAGCCTATAAGAGGTAGAATTATGCAGTTTTTCAGTAACAGTAACGGTGACGATGATTAATGCAGGACTTTTACCAGTAAAGGGTATTTTTATGCCTGTAGTACTTCTAAAATTTATAGCATACTCTGTACATGATGATCTTCTTCCTTTTCCAATATTTTCTTTATTCAAAGGGCAAAGTATCCATATTCAGTTTGTATGTCTGATGTGATGAAGGCTTCACGTTTGACACCATATGTGAAACGTTTTCACTTTTGGACTGTGTTCTGTGGTATTTTTATGTGTAGGTTTTCTCACCAAGGTTGAGGATATGCACCATCGCCTCCAGTCCCAGCGTGTCATAGAGAGGCACCACTGCCATGGAGTAGGTGTAGCAGGCCAGCTCTGAGATGATCCACTTTAACCAGCAGAGGGAGACAAAGCAGCAGTTACACTCCTCCCCAGTCCCCAAGTCATTACCTGGGAATGACTTCGAGACTGGGAATGATCCACTTTACCGTGCGTTTCATATTTATAAACCCATATACAACACAAACAACACTCAAGGTGTAGATCGGTCAAATGAGAGGGTTAGGGGCTCTAATGGAGCAGAAAATTGTCTTTTACTACGGCAATAATTGCCTAGTCCGACAAGTGTATTAAAATAAAATGAGACACTCTCCAATATTAGCTGCCCTGGAGACCCACATTCACCACTAGCACCGTGCTGGCAATATAAATAAAGGCAAACACAATTTCACAATAGATGGATTTGAAAAAAAAAAAAGAAAAGGAAATCATAAATTCAATTTTCAAAATGTGTTTAAAAGGGAATGCTGAGCTCCGAGGGTAGAATCATCATCCACAAAACCTCCGTGGAGATGTGAGTTATTTAATAAATTTTTAAGATCAAAGGCAGCCAAACTAGAGTGGGATGAGCTGTCACACCACAGAGCAGTGGGAGGTCCATACCTCTGGCCTGTTTTGTGCATAGATCCCAACAAACTGCTCCGGATTCGGCTGGCATCCTTTAGCCAACAGGCCAGAGCCGAGCACCTGCGCCTGCTCAGCCACCTGAAGGATTAGAGGCTCTCAGTGAACAAACAGTGAAGATCAAATACATTACATGGAAGTGCTGAGATAACTGGGAGGAATCACAGAACTAACGATATGCCAGACCTCAGTGTAGGAGATCCACTCGTAGGGCTGACCCGGCTTCCTGAAGCCAAGACACGGGCCACTTCCTGAAGGACACAACAAAGCTCTGTCAGCTCAGAAAGTCTGCCATCAATCCACTTTCCAGTTTCCCTCTACTCTGCCCGGTTTCACACCGATTTCTCCATCACTAGGAGAGTGTTTAATGAAGTGTGTGTGAATGTGCGCATCACCTGAGATCATCAGGCCCCTCTGGAACATGTCGTAGGCCGTCCTGGTGTCGTCATAGTAAAACTCCAGCAGAGTGTCATCTTTGAGGATCGCCGATCGCCTGCAGCTGGGATCTCCCTGCAATAAACACCACCCTGTCACTGACAGCCCCGCAGCAATGCAGAGCGTGCTAACACACGCCTAAGCCAGCAACAGCCGTGCCTCACTCACGTTAACGGCCACAGACTGGGCTTTAAGATCGCAGGGAGGGCGCATGGGTCGAGGACGGGTCACCAGCCAGTACGCTGTGATGGAGGCCAAGGCTCCTAAACCGAGCACGGAGGAGGGCGACAGGGAGAAGGAGGAGGAGAGAGGCAGAGACGGCAGAAGACTCCACAAGTCCTCCAATTCGGAACCTTTAAGTCCTGCGCTGGAGCGAAGCGACCACAACCACTCCTGGAAATGCATAGCTGAGGAGACAGGATGTAGTGAAGGAAAAATAAGCAGTGAAAAGGAAGAAAATTACATGGTGCATAGGGACAAATGTTAACTCTGCTGCTACTTTAAAACAACAAGCATATAGAGTAGCAGACTAACAATGAAGCTTTTTTTTATTGTTTTCTGTGTGGATTCTGCTTCTTTTTTTCCTTTTTTTAAACTTGATGTGTAACTGATAAATTTGATGCAGAGCTTTGTTGTCTTTGCACGACTTTTATTTATTTATTTATTCATTAATCTGTGTTGCGGTGAAGTTTAGCACTAAAAGAAATGACAAACATATTTTTTACTACTGATTAATCTGTTTACATAAAGCTGCAAAAACAATTTAAAACAAAAAAAGGAATTTAAAAATCCCAAGGCCAAAGTTAGCACCTTATTTTCTTCCTCACAGACCAGATTTTTTTCAATTTGTTTGATTTATGGCTCCAAAGATTATCTGGCTCCCAGCGTCTGCTCAGAGTGTGCTCTTTTTAACAGTGTGGTATGAGACTAAACTCACCTCTGAAAAAAGAAAAAGAAAAAAGATAATAGTCATGATCGCCGCTACGTTCACTGACCTTTTGACCTCTTCCTGAACAAGAGCTGCTCTCTCCCTCACTCTCTGCTCCAGGTCTTCCACACCTGAACAACACGCTGATCATCCACGATTTCGTTGTACATGTACAATGACAGTAAAAGGCTATTCTATTCTATTCTGCTCATTTGTGAAACTACACATATCGCTCCAGCAGCAAGACCTCCATGCTGTTTGGTTGCTGAGCCCTGAGATGTGTGGTTGCTGGATTAAGCACAAAAAACACACACAAAAAACAACAACACAGCACTAAAGTGATCTCGGGAGGTGAAAGTGGCAAACTCGTGGGGCCTCGTTGTCTTTGCGCTGTCGTATTTATTTGTATGTTAGTGGAAGCTTTCTGCAATTTATGCACATTTTCTCCTGTTTTGTGGCCAGCCAGGGAGCTTAGGTGTTGTACCTTTGTTCCAACTTAGAGCTTAGTGGGGGTTTTTTGCTTTCAATCAAGAGTGGGGGGGTTTGTTTTATTGTTTTTTGTCCTTGAAGACCCTGAGGTCAGTTTGCTTCCTTTCTTATTATTCCCTTTTATTTACTTTAATGCTTTAATTGTAAATAAATTCGTATGATTGTAAAACCAACTTGGTTGGAGGCTCAGTTCATGGTCGGGTGGCACTTTGTGCTTTTAAACTCCACGTGTCCCCGTAGACTTCTCAGGGCCTTGAAAATCACTTTAACCAAGAAGGAGGCAAAGCAACATTTTCCCTTCACTCCATTTGGCAAACGGCGTGCTGGATTTAATAAGAGATTTGGGTCACATCATCAGGAATGATCAGTGTGATGATGGCGATGTGCAGCAGCAGTGCAGATGAATTCAAAATGGCCCTCTTTAAAAGCCTGCTGCACTCTGACTTCATACAGCTCATTTGTGGTGTAATTACAGCCCAGCAAAAGTGGAAAAATCTTCAGGTGGTGCACTGACAAGACGTGCCAGTCGCATGTGAGACTAGTCATGCTTCTGAAGCTCTTGGTGTGATGGAGAACTGTAGGCACAACTTTATGTAAGCTGACTAATTTATGCGAATGTAGATGCAATAACAGGACTTTTCTGTACTGACCTGGACTTTGAACTTGATCAGTCAGTTTATTTTCTGGGGATTTGAGAGCTACTTTTATCTGTTCAAACTACAGGTAGGAAAATACCCCATCAATATTGCATAGTATTGCAATATTTTGCGAGGCGATATTGCATCAATATTTTAAAAAAGACATTAACATACACAGACTACTACGAACAAGTGGGCCCATCTGATGCACACTGGATGCACTTAGCTTGAGAACACTCTCTCATAATTCAGAGCAAGCTAATAGCTGAGTGACAAGGAAAAAAATAGGACTGCAGCCTCCAACGTCTACAAAAATCTCAGTGGCCGCCTGGTGACTGTACTGAAATGTATCACATTTTGTGATCGATTGCAACTTGTGGTGGCTAAATAGTTGTCTAGAGCTTGAAGTTGTTGCACGCTCATGATCAGTTTTGGGGCCAGATTCACTAAACGGGGGAAAACAGCGCATGAGTGTAATCCCTAAATAGTGCTCATAGGTGTGGTTAGTTTTATGGGTGATTTACAAAAGTTGCAATGTTTTCTAAACACAGTTCATTTTTATATCTTAAATCGCATTATTTGGCATGAGCCCTAGCACCATCTCCAAATTGAAGGCCAAGTTCCATATAACAAGGGATGTCAGATTCAGGCTACGAAGTGGGCGTTCCAAGAGAAGATGACACGACAAGAAGATCATTTCCTCACCCTGTCAGCACCTAGGAACTGAGGGCAGTCTTCTACAGATTTGTAGTCGAGGTTTGCAGGACAATATGGCCGGCGGCTCTCTACCCAGACAATCTGGAACAAACTGCACACAGACAATCTCTGGTCTCACAGGGCTGCCAGAAGGCCTGCCATGACGGCCCCTCACTGTCAGGCCAGTTTGCGCTGGTGACGGCAACATGTGGAGGAACGTTCTGTTCAGTGATGAGTCCAGATTTTGCCTACGTCATACGGATCATAGGTTCAAAGTGTGGATATGACACAGAGAACATCATTCTGATTGCTGCACCGATAGCCTAACAGCTTTTGGTGGAGGCAGTGTGATGGTGTGGGGCAGTATCTGCCTCACTGGGGAAAAAAAACAAAAAAAAAACAAGGCTTGACATCATTGGAGGAAATCTCAATGTAGAGAAATCAAAATGAGATTCTGCAACTAGTGGCATTCCCATGTCTCCACACTCTTTGACCAACGTCTATCCTCTAAGAAGACAATGACATCCTCTAAGATGGTTTATCAGAGACTACCTCCAGAATGTGGGAGTGGAGAGGACCGGCTGCCCGCAGTCCTGATCTCAAACCCACTGAACACATTTGGGATCAGTGTGGGTGCACTGTACGTGCCAGACTGACCAACACAATCACACTGGCTAACTAGTGACAAACGCTGGTTTAAGAATGGGATGCTATTCCACATGAGTATGTGACCAAGCTGGTGACCAGCATGAAGTGGTGGTGCCAGGTTATTCTGGGTGTGTATGATTCTTCTACATGCTCTTCAGACTTTCATCATCCAATCAAATAAAAAGGCATCAAACAACCCTCAATAGGACAATAAGCCGTTTGGCAATGGCAAAGAAAATTTGACAAATTTTTCATGGGCACAACCCACATACTCAACTCTGCTGCTCAACCCCCAAATGCATTTTCCTTACAAACGTGGCACCATTTAAGGGAAATAAACAGGCTTTCCAAGGGTATAAGATTTATTGTAAAGGAGCATGGTTACAACAAAGAGATTACGAAAACACAAATTTCCTTAATTTTTGTACTAGGTTTATGTTATTGCAATGCATAAAGCAAAATGTTTAAAATTTCAACAATATCTTATCGTCCCACTTCTAGTAAAAACAAAAGCCAGATCTAGCTCTGCTTCCCTATGTTTTATATGGGAAGAACGCAATACGCAATAATGAGTACATTAATTTACCTACAAGTTTTTCAACTGCAGATGCATCGTTCTCATTTGCAACAGTGCCAATGCAAACAGTGCCGACTTTGCCCTCCGTGGCTAAAACAACAGCAACGGTGCAATCAGACAGACAGACACAGCTCCTCTCACTAACCGCTGAAGTAGTTCAGGTTCGCAACACTGAACAACATTTTAGGAGGAATTTCAGAGGTCAGTAAAGCTCCTGTTTCAACAATGTTAACATTAGCCGTTTCGCTATCAGAAATGACTAGAAATTACCATTAGCCACCTGTTATCATTAACGTAGCAGCTAGCAGTCTGCAGTTAGATAAATATGAATCATTATTCCAGGCTGAACGAACTGCAGATTGAATACTGAGCAGAGCGGATTATGACACATGGACAACCAGGTGGGTTTCTGGCTGTGCAGAGCAGTGGGGGAAGGGTAGCTGAACCAAAGAGTCCAGTGTGGAGAACTAATCCGAGCAAACAGAGCGAAATCCAGAGCAGAGCAGCCGAATCAGACAGAAGACATGGTAAAGGGATGCAGTGGGAACGCTGGATAAGAGAGGCTGCAAGCAAATGTGGAAAATATGATAAACTTTACAATTTGTAATGAAATGATCTAAATAATTGAAAAAATAAAGAATAAAATTTATACAATTAACCTTTATACTTAATACTGAATATTAATTTAGGGGAAAATTAATTGAATAAATGGAGTTTTTTCCTGGGTGTGGGTATCAAAGTCTAGTATCCTCATATCCTGACTCTAGTGGATGTTTACACATCTGTCCCCCTACACCCTGTTCATCCAAATACTAAAGAAAAAAGAAAATACGAAAGAAAAAAAAAAAAATGTATCATTCCACTTCTGAAACACAATAATCCAGCCTGAAGAGCCCGGTTTAAAAGGCCCAGCCACAGCGGACCACAGGCTTGGCACAGCTGAGAGAGAGAGAATAAGAGAAGAAAAGACTCTGGGTCTATACAGGAGAGAGAGTGGTGGGGGTGGGGGGTGGAGAGACACCAGGAAGTAATAACGATTGGCTTAACAGAAACAGGCACCGGGGTTACTCTCAGTCATGTTCTGCCACCCTTTCATTCGCCAGAGAGAAAGAGAGACTCAGGGTGTGTACAGTAGCAACGGGGGCTGGTGGCGAGATGGGGTGAGGAGGGACGACCGGCTGGGTCCACCCCTAATGGTTCTTTGCCAGAGACTTTATTGTTCATATCAGAACTGAATGAATCAGGGAGACACGGGGAGGGGAAAATGATCCACACACACACAAAAAAAACACTCCCAACAAAGTGCAAGACAAGACTTCTCCCTGAAACTGCTAATTTCACCCCCTCAAGCAAACCACTTCATCTTCTAGCACACAAGGAATTCACCTCTCTGAATAAACCTCTTTCCCACATTTGCTCCCCCCTCCCTGAACGCTCCTCAACCTCTCACCCACTTTCTCCCCCAGTGCCCAATAGGAGAGGATAGCTTACCCCTCCCTCCTGTTTAACCGGGGCTGATGCTGCGCCGCTTCCCTAGCCTGCACGGGCAAAGCAATGCCACACTCGTCCTCAGGAGGATTTATAATCTGCTTTAAGCATCAATTTATATGAACTAAAGCTGTTCACTTCCCTCTTTACACCTGCTGAAGCCACAGAGCAGCTGGTGAGCCCCGCGAGTCCTTTCACTAGGTAAATAAATTGAAAACAAAGGGCTTTATGAAACGTGACATCAAAAAAAAAAAAAAAAAAATGACAGTGTGGTGTGAAGAGAGCTTCCTGTGGCCCCTTTCTGTCTTTCTCTCTCTCCCCGGCCCTCCCTTCTCTCTCTCACTCCCATTCATTATGGCTATTGTCAATGCCCAGACAAGAACTATTGTGCGTCCAGCTCTTACTCCCAAGAAGACAGGAGACAAAAGGAACGGCAAACACATGTGAAAATATACTGAAGGAAAACTAACGCACCTTCATTCTCTGCCAGTTCCTGCAGGGAGACCGCGCTTTCGGCTACATTGTCATTCGGAGAGCTGCTATCGCAGCAGGGCACTCGTGACAGACGTGCACACAGTTCACACAGTAAGTGCTGTGATGTTTGAACAGTAACAGCGGATTGAAACTATATTTGGTGTAAGTAAAGGCATCCGTATGTGGAGTATATGCCAAAATGCAACACAAAAAAAAAAGGTTCACGTGGGGACGACAGGCATGTCTGTGCGTGTTTACTCTCACTCACAAGTGGAGACATAACCGAGAGTTATTCACTAACAGAAGTATGACAAACACATGAGTGGAACGCAGCATGTTGAAATTACAGACATAAAAAAAAAAAAAACAACAACCAAAAACCGGTTTTGAGTAACCAATAATTACAACCTCGTCAATGTTCCTTTATAACCGTCAGACATTTCGACTGCTGTCAAACTAATGGGGTGTCATGGAAAAATGATCCCAGGCAGGTACAAAAAAAGAAAAAAAAAGTACAATTTAAATGGGATGGTGAGGTTATGAATTACTGTAAGCTTGAAAGATCTAGGAGCCACAGCAGACACTGCTAAAGATTCATGTCACTGTTGAGATCTGAGGATAAGAATGGAAGAATAGACCCTGTACTGACTTGTGACACTTTCAGAGGCTGAACCAGATAGGACCAGAGTCTGCATGAGCCGTGGGACAGCGCAGCATACCTTGCACAGTCTGAAAACGTTTCATTGTTGCTGCTATCACCAAATTTAGCTCAGCCCTCCAACATCCTACAGCACCTGACCGCAGAGCTGGGCCAGACAAACATCTGGACTATGCAGCCACGACTGCAGGTCTACACTGAGCACCAGCACCCTCCGGGGCAGTGTGTTTTATGCTGCAGAGCAGCTGTAACATTAGGTTTACAGGTGACGCCCTACTGGAGCCCCTAAATCAGCAGCAACAAAGAAACAACTTGCAGAGAGGCGATCAGGCTTGAAGCAACGTGATGTAAGACCAAAAGCTTTTCCCTGAACACAGTGAAACTGGAAGAGCTTCCCACTGACTTCAGCAAGATGCTCTCAAACACAACTGAGCATCAATTAAACTTCTGTGGAGAAAATTGTGTAGTTTTTCCTCCAGGGGCTTTTTTTTAAATATAGATGCATTTCCTGGTGCGCCTTCTTTGCAAGTCAAATTTGTGCATGAATTTTGACTTCAGTTACTACATGTGGGTCCTGGGATGAAATAAGCACTGTTTTAAAGAGGATCACAAGTTTTATTATTCAAAATTTGTTTTTAAAAGTCTGTGTTTTACCAAGAAAACCAAAAAACATCCATCTATTCTCTTCATTTTATCCAATTCAGTGTTGCGCAGGGGAGCCTAGACAGGTTGATCACACAGCTAACACACAGAAACATTGACACTCAGATTCACACCTACAGCCAGTTTAGAATCACCAGTTAACCTAATGCCCCATTGTTTTTTGACTGTGGGAAGAAACTAAGCAATCATCCATTATTAAAGCTGACACAGGACGAACACAAAGTCCGCACAGAAAGGTGACAGGCTAAATTCAGACCCAGGATCTTCTTGCTGTGCCATGCCGTCCCTCCACTGCACCATCCCCACAAAATCCCAGCAAAACTTTTTTGTGTACAATTTAATTGTTAACAACAGTAAAAGTCTTACTCTTGGTAAAAGGGCGGAAAAGTAAGTGTATGTAAGAGTGGTTTTTAGAGTTCAGGTGAATTACTGCAAAACCTGGCTTTATCATAAGCTTTTAATATGCTTTCAGTGTTGTAGGAAGCAGCCGTAAGCTGTCGGATTCGTGAATGTATTTTGGCAACATACTGGCACAGTTAAGTAAAGCTTGCAAGTATAAACAAAGAGCTTGAAGGAGTGGAATTGAATTTGCTGCTCTGTTGAGATCGGTTGATGTGGCTGTAAATGATTTTATAGAGCAGCCAAAGACTTATTTAACACACATGCACTGAGTTTCCTCTGCATTAGACAGGCAGGCAGAAATGCTCGAGATGCTTAAGCTGCAGTTTCCTTTCCTCGTTCGTGTTGTCAAACGAAACATCGGATAATGATTTGGTTCTCTGTGCGCTACACAGAATGCAAAAAGAGCTCTGTACAGTAGCTTGCAGAGCTTTTCTGTGGTGATGGGAGCAATGCTGGGGAATGCTCCCCCCTGACCCAGAAAACTACAGGAGGTTGCACAAAGGAGAAGGGGGAAGGTTTTTATAGCTGGGAGACAGGCCACAGCATTTTGTGCCGGCACCAGAAGACCAGGAGCAGAAGTAGTGGTGCAGTCTGCACACGCTCCATGTGCCCAGGGAGGAGAGAGTTCTGGTTGGAGGGGACCCGAAGAGAGAGGACTGCAAGACGGACACGTGAGGCTGGCCAGGCAAGCAGGGGGGAAAGGAAAAAGAAAGAATGAAACGCACGGGTGTTTTCTGGCTGTGATTCCTAAACAAAGCGTGAAGAACACAGACACATGCACGCTCGGTCCCAATGACGTTTCTCTTGTAGCAGGAAACGAGAAAGACCACACATCCGGGATGCAGAAAACACCACTTTCCTCAAGACGGTCAGGAGTCTCCCAGGGTTTCGAATTCACTTAAAGCCAAGCGGAGATTCTCGAAAACAAAGCTACAGTTGTGCGTTCTTTTGCAGAAGTTTCTGGTTTCAGGTAACTAAGCAGCGCCAGGTTCAAACATCAACATGCTGTCAAAGCTCACGTCTGACTGAGCCGGTGTATTTGTTTATTCTTAATGGTTGACTACAAACGTCAGGTGACACATTCAACGCTGTAACTGTCAAATACACACAAGGGGATGAAAAACAGATGGCAGGAGGCCATGTGGACAACTCCAAACATGTTGCCTCCAAATATCTCGACACGCAAGTATTAGAAATATGATTTAAAACAAAAGCAGATGTAACGTGTGGAAATGAACAGCGGGTGTGATTTTACACAACAAAAATGGCAGAAAACCTACAATTAGGGCTGAAACTCTCTCCAACTGTAATTATCCTCAACTTGGACCACAGACAAAATTCACAGCAGCCCCCTTTTCTCTGTACCTCCCTTACATTTTCCACATATAGCCTGTAAAGTTTGGGCAAGTTTAGCAGCAAAACAAACCCTTTTTGAATATATCTATTTACATTATACATTATCCCCAACACTGGCCTTTTAATACAGATCATGTAGATAAAATAAAGAAAAAGGTTCATGTACAGTGGCATGCAGAATGCAAGGACGAAGAAACTTCTTAAAAATAAAAGTGTCTGTACTAAATTGATTTATGCAAATGTAAGCAGCGTCTTTATTGAGTGCTCTTGTTCTTAAGAATATGGTACTTCCTGCGGACTCATTCAGGCTTCCTCATCTCTGACAGGTGACCTGTGCTTGATTACAGCAGTGTCTTCAACGACTATTGACTTTTCCTTCTGCGAGTTCCACTTCAATCTAGACTCTAAAGTTAGCAAGCGCGCCATTTTTTTGTCATGTGATTGCATTTGAGAGGTTTCTGAAAAGTGTAAGAACATCTCTGCCTCTCACCCAGTGCTGCTGCCGGGATAGGCTTCTGATGGTAAACAGATGTAAAATGTGATATAAAGTTTGCTTTGTGGAAATCGCAGCACTCTTAATATGCCAGGACGTTGCTTTCGGGTTGTGCCGATCATTCCATTGATGAAAAATTATAAAAACTATTTTTATATTCCTTAGAGGAGCTTCACATGTTTCAGTGTGGGGAAGAAAAAAAAAAAAAAAAAAAAATCACAATTACAGCAGTAAGAATGGATTTGGGGAATACAATGTTGAAAACATCTGGAATCATTAAATGATGGTACAGAAAAAAAGAACATGCTGCATGTCTTTAGAACATTATACCACCACTGAGACACACAGATAAACAGTACCATGTTTTTTGGGGTGGTTTTGCCATATAATATGAACTCTTTTTTTTCCCAATAAATGAGAAAGGGTTCCACTTTAAAATCTGATGTTAATGACTGAATGATGTGTTGATGTAGTTTCATAGTTGTTTTAAACTCTTTACACATTTGTGTGTTTTATCATCATGCTGGAAATATGTTAATTTGTGTAAACACAAAACATAACATGCCAACGTCTTCCACTTATCCAATTCTGGGCTGCGGATGGGACTGGAGCCTATCCTGGCTGTCACAGGGCAGGGGGCAGGGCACAGCCTGGAGAGACTGTCAATCTATTGCAAGGCTAACTCAGAGACAGACAACCATCCACACCCACAGGTGATTTAGTAACCAAGTACGCTGACATACCCCTGTCTGGACTGTTTGGAGCAAGACGGAGTACCCGGAGAGAGCCCACACAGAGGCCAGGTAGATTTGAAACCAAGACCTTGTTGCTGTGAGGCAACAGTGCTAACCACTGCACCAACCCCAAAAAACTGTCAAGTGAGTATCAATAATATATTTGGCCCTTTAAGTAAGCTGTAAAGTGATAAAATGAAAATTAAAGAAGAAAAACAGCATAAAGCATCTTGTTAAGGAGTTGGACCTCCATGCTCCTCAGTACTGATTCTCCAAGTATTTGAGACTGTACTTTAGGGACAGAGCACCGACAGATTTCCTTCATCTGGTGTTCTGATAATAGTGGTGGTGGTGGTGGTGAACACAAACACCTGGGTCCAATAGGTGTTGACTTCAGTTGCGATCTGGTGATTTGCAAAGGTCAGAGCATGTGACTGTGATCACATGCGTACTCAAAGCATTCAGTGACCCCCTTATGAATGAAAAAGAAACCACGCCGATCGGGACAAGCAGTTCATTACTGGGTGGAGGGAATCACTCAGAACAGCCCTGGTTCCATTTTCAGATGACAAAAGGCCATGCTAATCGATTATTATTGTTTTTTTGGTTTGTCACCATTTCATTTCACATAACCTGTGTATCTGAACTATGCTGGGAATGCAATAAGAGTAAACTGCTGGTGTAATTTTTATGGGAGAAGATTATCCTGTTCTCACATCCACAATACATTCAAACAACCTCCCAATCAGCTCACAGCTTATATGCTATATTCAGTTATTAATATTTAAACCATGCAAAAAAACACAGGTCGTCAGTATTTAAGTGCAACTTGATTTACATACACGTTTCATTTTTGCTTGTTTGTTTTTAACAAAGTACACAAAAGTTTAAGAAAAATGTTTTTACCAAATACACATTTTTCCTGCTGCTTTCCAAAGAAATCTCTTTCTTTGCTTACGTAAAACTTTTCACAGGTTAACAGGTTGATTCCTCTTCACATTCCTCCAAAATCTGCAACTATCAGCTCGGCAGCATGGGAACTCGGCGGGCTGCAGCCAAACTTTTAGTTTCTTGCTTTTTTCACAGTCTAAGCCTGCTCAGTTTAGCTTTGCGCTTCTTTATCGAGCTGAGACGTCTGAAAACAAACTACCGAAGAAAGAGACTCTGACAGAGACTTACCAGAGTGAATGCAGGTTTCCAAACGGTCGTTGACTGAGAGCCTCACTTAATTCTGCCGCAGGTCCACAGAAATTTACCCACCAGTCCAGCTAAACGCAATTAACCTGTGTTTCCGGTCCAAATCTTCAAAATAAAGGACTGCGCTCAAACGCTTTATACAAACACACTGAGTTTAACGAAAAACAGTCGTACATGTACAATGATAATAATGGGCTATTGATCTATTCTATTCTACTCTAAGCGAGGATAAGAAACACTGGGAAAAAAGACGTTATAATATGAAAAACATATTATATTTATAAATAAATAACAAATAATTCTTATTTCATTATATATATATATATATATATATATATATATATATATATATATATATATATATATATATATCAATTAGTTGATTCACTTTATTTTTAACCAAAGCAGGATATATATAGATAGTTATTTCACCATCTTTGCACGCTGCACCATTAAACTTATACATATGCTATATGTTGCTATTGCCTGTGTCATGTTGCCACTGAGAACGAAAAAAACTAATAGAGCCCGATTCCTTGTGTGCGATCACTTATTTGGCCAATAAAGCCCATTCTGAATTTAAAGTTGTATTAAAGTTATACAACTTCCTGTGTGTTTGCCTTTTCTTCCGGGCCTTGACGTTTTTCTGCAAGACTGGGCCCACACTGACGTAACTTCTTAATTACATTCATGCATTTGAGGGAGGGATCAAAAGTGATTGTGCAGTCCCCCCAGCCCCCCAGCCTACCATTGACAAAGTGAATCTCATGGTGGGAATCTAAGTTTAAAAGGAAAGAATAGAGAGGCGAAGCTCATTTGTTTATTGGATCTGTTTATTTATTGTTTATCGGATTCGATGTGACTCCAGTTATAGGCTATGTTTGGAAATGTGTAAAGGTTTTATGCAGATACACAGAAAAAAACAGTCTTGGCTTAGCACAGCAGGCAGCATGATTCACTTATCAAACAAAAGCTGCATCAAGTGTTACAGCGGAAAATATTTTTTGTCTTAAACTGTAATAAATTCTTAATGGCAGTAAGTCTGTGGGTAGTCAATTATTCATGGAGACTAAACCTGAAGTAGTGTCTGACAGGATTTTATTTCCGGTTCATAGAAATCCCTCAGAAATCATCCCAGTCTGTGCACGGCTCCACCGAGTCCTCGGCATAAACACCAAACGACCCGCTTCCCAAAGAATGCTTGACCTGAAAAAGACAGGAAAAAAAACGGACTCTAACATGAAAAGCTGTAAAGACCAACAGCCAGTATTGGATTCGCCTTACTTTGGGAATAACCGGGGCTGTTAATGTCCTTTCACAAAGTCCGTCCCAGTTGAATCCTTCAAACCATCTGAATAAAAACAGAACATCATAGCAACATGTTTCCAAGCAGAGCCTCAGTGTTTCTCCCCAGAGTACAAAAAAAAAAAAAAAATCCATCATCTTACTTGTGTTTCTGAATGTCCCTGGCCCCATTTCTCTGACTGCCCAGTCTCTCTGAGGGATTGCTCCTTGAACAGACCAGCAAATGAGATGAATTAATAATCAGTTTCTTATCTTCAGGAGGTGGTATTACAGCACACTTGCACTGTTTCTGTCTGCTTTTGTGTGTTGAGGGTGGAAAAAGTGTGAAAAAGCACTAAATAACAATAATTTTAAAAAAATCTGTCCAAGCTTTCACATTGTGCTTAGTGGCTCGTATTCACACCTGCACAGTTTCTTTATGAGACTGGAGGCACTTCTGCTGATGGTTTTTGGGAAGTCGACCTGGTCGATGCCACGAATTGTTGCAGTGAGAATTTTCAGCGGGTCAGAATGGCTGAATGGGAGCCTGGAGAGGAGAACAGGTGGCTGTCAAGATAACTTCAATCTGCAACCGGAGAAATATGCTGAAAAAAAGGAGGGCTGTCCAAAAATTTGAAAAGCTTACCTACCACTCAGAAGTTCAAACACAAAAACACCCAGCGACCACAAGTCTGCACACATGTTGTGGCCTTTGTTTGAGATGATTTCAGGTGCCATGTAGCCCAGCGTACCACAAAACGTCCATGTTTTCTTACCCACCTCAACCTTCTTTAGACACCTGGAGCCAACCTGCAAGAGACAGATATGAGTAGATTTGTTCTCATCTCTGCTACATTTCATTTAACAAGACGTGACGTTAAGACTGTAGTACCAGCTTGGCATAACCGTGCTCATCCAGAAGAACATGTTCAGGCTTGAGGTCCCTATAGATGACACCATGACAGTGCAGAAAGGACAAGGCCTTTACAACACAAGCTGTGTAGAACCTGGTGCTCCATTCATCCAAATATCCTCTGAAACAGTTTGGAGAAGTGGCTGACATCAGGTGCAGGTCATTTAATATTTTACTGTGAGGAAACAGTACAGGACTACAAATACATGCCTCAAATATTCAATTTATTCTTAAGTACTTACTTGTCTTTGAGTAGATTAGATAAATCTCCACCAAGACAAGCTTCTGTCAAAACGTACAGATGCTCTGCATCTTTAAAGGTTTTGTGCAGCCTGTGATCAATGAAAATAATAATTACTTTAAATCTTTTTCCTCAGCATCAACAATATTTTACCAGACAGATCTAAGTATGGGACACACCTGACTATAAACGAACAGTGGGTCTCCATTAGGATGTGGCTTTCTCTCCGGATGTGCTCTTGTTGGCCACTGCTGACAATCAGCTTCTTCTTGAGGACCCTCATGGCAAAAGGACACTTTGTCTTGCTCTTCAGTTGCACCTTACAGAGAACAGAAGTAAATGCATTACATTATAGACACATCGCCGAGGGCGAGCTGCTTGCAGATTGACCCTCACCAGGTCTACGTGACCAAACTCCCCGACCCCCAAAGAGCAGATAATCTGGAAATCACTTAAGGTGGAAGTAGACAGGAGGACAGGATCCACATCTGAGCTGCTTACAAGGAAAACAGGGGTGAGCTTTTATTCTGTGTCTTCTGTATATAGAAATGAAACAGTGTTTTAACGCTTCTCACTCGACTTCAGGTTCATCGTTTTGTTGCTCCTCTTGACTGCAATCAGGTGCCAACCCATCAATGATGCTCTTAAAGGTGCTGTAATACAGAGAATTACGAATATTCAGGTTAGATTAAGCACATTTTCAAATCAGAGAGCAGTGTGACAGCTGAATCACTTACTCTCTGTCTATTACCAGGCACGTAACTTCTCCAGCAGCTATCACACTCACAGTCCGAATGTCCTCTCTGAAGACAAGCAAGTATTACAAAATAAAACTATCAATAAGACTATCAATATACATATATATATATATATATGAATGTGCTTTTTCATTATATGTGCAGAAATTTCTTTACAGCATCATCTGAAGGAGCTTTTTTTCCTTCTTACCCCCACAGAGCCTTTTCTCCAAACCACTGTCTCTCAGAGAGCTTAGAAAGAACTACCTGTTCTTCCTGCTCTTGCCCCTTTTCAGTCACTTTCACCTGTCAAATGTAATGAAAAAAGAGGTAATGGTGATGAGCGCAACGCACCAAAGTAAATTATCACCATCATAAAGTCATT
Source organism: Oreochromis aureus (assembly GCF_013358895.1). Classification (NCBI taxonomy): domain Eukaryota; kingdom Metazoa; phylum Chordata; class Actinopteri; order Cichliformes; family Cichlidae; genus Oreochromis; species Oreochromis aureus. The sequence goes on from NC_052953.1 coordinate 24,785,799, forward strand.
TCCGCCACTGCTTTGACATTTCTGTCATCCAGGCTGTAAATCTTTTCCTCAGAAAGCCCCCCTTGATCTGCGCAGCAGGATGAGAGCAGAAAACTTTACCTGGCCTTTGCTGATGATATAAAAAGTGTCTCCTGTGGCCCCTTGTCGAATGATGTAGTCGCCGTCGGCGTAATGTGTCTGTGGAAGACAAATGAAAACCGACAGCGGTGTGACCAGTGGAAAAACATCAATAAAACAAAGAAGGGTTCATCCAGAGAGCTTTCCTTGCACTTATACAGGCACTGCATGTAAACATTCACCTCATCCATTAGCTGGATACACCAGTGTGCTTCACAGTTAAATAACTTCAAGTGTACCTCTTCCATGAGATCCGACATTTTCATGAGGACATCTGCTGGGAGCGACTGGAGGAAGGGAATGCTGCACACAGATACAAACAAAAAGCACTGGATATCATCCGCAATAGCTCATGTAGGTGCATGAGGACAATGAGCAGATACCGTGCTCAGAGGTAAAAGCCTACATGGCCCATCAAAGCAGCTTTTTGGAGCTGCTTCATGTGCATCAGTCTGATTTTCACCTGCTAAGAAGCTCCACTGAATGGGAAAGGTGCTTGAGACCACTCTGCATGAGTATGGTCTGGTAGCTGTTGCGATCCACAACCCACAGCCTGCTGTCCGTTCGTGCTGCAGATCAAAAGACAGAGACAGAGGAAGACGCTGTGTCAGTGACAGACGAGTGAAAGCACTATCGAGACTCACGCTGCCTGTGATGGATGTGGACGTGCAGCCAGTAAGTAGGCCAGGATTTCATTAGAAATGCTTACCGTGTATCGTAAAAACTAAAAATACTTGTTTTCCTCACAGAGGTCAGTAGATATCAATCAAATCTAATTTCCTTCAGCCATCATCACCATCTTTCTTTGTAATAGAGCTTGAAAGAGAGTGTCGTTAATTAATAATGACCAGTATTGATTGATTCACTGAACCTTCCTGCAAACGGAAGACGACGTCCCCTCCAGACAGTCTAATAAGATCGAGCATCTGATTATTGCGGTGCAGTCCTTATCTCAGTTCCCCGTTTTTGGATACAAACCAAACTTTGTCGCTTTACCATCGTATGACACACGGCGTACAGCCATTGGTCCTTAATTCAATCTCCTACGCCAGGTATGATGGGAAGAAAAGTAATTTCAGGTCAGGAAGGAGATAAATGCAACAGGCCTTAAATGGATTGAAAAAAAGAGGGTACATGGAACAAGGGGGAGCAGCGAGTTTTGTTACCAGAGAGCAGACAAATGTAGAACAGTGAATTGGAAAGGCTGCCTGGTTACAGGATAACGAAAGGAGTTTTTAAAAAAAGGGGAGGAATGGGATGCTTTTGGGACCAAACAAGACAAAACAGACAGATTTTTCAATTTAAACTGATCCGGCCATTTTCACAGCCTATTTATTTGTGAAACCAGGTCAGACACACGCAGCCACGACTGAAAAGGTTTTCCCACAGGACTCTGTGATCGGATCCTCAAAGGAAATGATAGCACAGTTTCTGCTTTTAAGAGGGAAAAAAAATCATGTTTTTACACCAGAAAAGCACAGATGAGAGGTTGTAACGCAGCGGTCATTGAATCGAGATCGTTTACAAGAAGATTATTTTTAAATGTTTGCAAGATGCTGAGATGCTGGATTGTAGGGAGGAGATGTGGCGCTTCAGGCAGCCGTGTTAAGCGGAAAAAGCCGAGGATGCTTTAAATTCCTCACATCCGTTAGAAAGCCATGCGAAGCTGTTGTAAGATCTCAGAGGGTCTTTTGATTTTGAATTCAACAGGCATCTTTTGTCCGAGGCCACAGCCAGAAATCTTACCGCTTGCGAAATTCGCTTAAACTAGAATTATTTATATCCTCGCCGAATCAAAGTTAATCACAGAGAAATTCTTCAGGTTGACAGCTCTCCTGTGACATCTGAGCGCAATTATAAAATAAGGAAGCCGATGCAAAGCTTTGATTTACCTGACACAGAGTAGGTGTGGGTGCAGTTGTAAAGGAGCGCTAGCTCTCCAAACAAGTCTTCTGGTTCAACTGTGAGCAGCTTCAGTCCATCTTTCATCATTTCCAGCTTCCCTTCTGCGAATAAACAAACACTGGGTGAAGGACGACGCAGAGAAATGCGTTTTATGTCAGATAATGTACAGACTGAGAGAGATGTACAGCACAAACAACAGAAAGGCAAGGAGACCGGAGATAAACAGCCGCTCCGTCTCCTCGGGCTCAAGCTGACATTTCAACCCAAACTAGAAATGTGTTGCTCCACATGCTGTCACTTTATTGCACTTCTATTTGCTTCTATTTATCAGTACAAAAATTTTAATATAAAGATATGATCAAGCTCATCATTTAATCAGTCTGTCCTTAAGCATCTGACATCTCAAGGAAGCCTTAATAAATATCCTCGTGTGTGATTAATAGCGGCCATTGCAAGAGGAAAAAAGGATTTACCTTCCAAAACGTAAGCCTGAGCCCCAGCGGTCCCCTCCTGAATAACATAGCAGCCTTGATTGATGGTGGTGGAATGCATGCAGGCGATGATGGCTCTGATTTCTCCTTCATCAAGGTGCTTCAGCAAGTCGTTTCTCAGAAATGATGCCCGAATCAGCCTCTGGGACCTGAGGACATGAGGAAACGATATGAAATTTGCACGTGAGGATGAGTTATTAAACAGTGTCAAATACTTGAGCGTCTGACAATGAATAAAAAAAAAGCATTGGTTCATCATGAGTCATGCAGTCAGCAGTCAGTGAGCCTTGAACATGCATGAGTGTGATTTTTCAATCTGAGCAGGTGTAGCTCTGAAGGGAACACTGTGTGCTCTTACTCGTGGCTTTTGTCACAGCTTCTCTGTGAAACCAAGGCGAGAGTCACTGGGTCCAGAGTGAGGGGCTCACAAATCACCGTCTGCCTTCTGGGTCTCTTGTTGTCATCAGTTTGACCTGAGGTAGAAGCAAAAAAATAAAGAATAAAAAAGTCAAGGAAATCAAATAGAACTCTATATCAGTCCTAATAAGCTCTGCAATTATTAAAACAGCACAAAACTGCCTACATGCACTGACTGCAGAGGCTCCTGGGAGGGAGACAGTGGTTCTGTAGCGGTCTAGTTCTTCCTGCAGCCTCCGGATGAGTTCATCCTTCGTGTCCAGCTCAAGCTCCAGCTCATCTATCAGCGTGTCCCTCTGGCGAAGCTCCTCAATCTTTAGTTGCAAGGCAAACTGGAGGTCCCGAAGTGTACCCATCACCTGCAAACACTAGCAGACTTCATCTATGCTTTTGACAAAGAGCCATCCATAGAGTATATACATTCCTACAGCTGCTATGCAGCGTGGATCTATCTACAACAAACTTGACCTCTGTATGATTTTGATCTACACCTCTCTTTATTATTTAGCTAATCTGTCCAGGTGTAATGGCTTCTACCTGGATAAGAGCATAGATCCACCTGTTTTGGGCTTCTTGTACATTTTCACACCTATACGAGTGTTCATATGTTTACGAGCACATTAATGTTCACTGCAAATGAGTCACAGGTAAGGTATAGCCCCACATTGCAAGCATTAGCTCTAGTCTGTTGTTCTGCATCTCTATACATAATTCAAGCCACATTAAGAGAAAATAGAAAGAAAGTAGAAATGAAATGCTTACACAGTAAATGTTAGTACAAACTTCCTACTGAGTCCCACACAAAAGTCCTAACAGGAATAAAAACATGAAAATAACATTGGATTTTCCATGTGACTGTTAGGCGTGGCTGATGCTTTCACGATGATTTTTTCTGTTTTTTTAATCTTTGCTGATTTTAGCTGTCATGTTTCTAATTGACTGTCTGTTAGCACAGATGAGGCTGTATCCGCAAACTGTATTAATGCTGTGCGATATTTCACACCATAAACAAACAAACAAACAAATGAACACAAACATCACTTACCACACGCAGCCTGTATGGCGTTATGGGGTCTATTTCACCGGCGTGTTTTGGCCTGGTTTGGCTGCAGACTGTTCACTCGACAGGTGCACATCCCGTCTGTAAGTGCCCAGCTGAAGGATGCTCTTCTTTCTTGCTCGCGGCTGGCCGGGGCTGGGCACAGACAGCAGGCAATCACATGACCCACACGGTGGAAACCATGCGGGGAGGGTGAGATGAGAAACGTGTGGATCGGATCCCATCTGGGTCACGGGGTCCTCAGGGTGTTCCGGAGCCTTGGGAGTAGGTGGGGATCCGGCAAACTGTGCAATGCATGTTAATGATTGTATGCCCAACCGATCATGAAGCAGGTTAAAGGCTGGCCGTGTGCACCGATCAAAGATTTATTCGTTTTCTCTCCATAGCAGCTGTGCAGCCATCCAAATATAATTTTACCTTATATCATGTTTTTTTTTCTCTCAGTAAAAGGCTTGATATGTATTTGATGTAGGTGCGTAAAGTAACAAAATAAATGTTCCTCTGCAATTGGACGGCAAGTGGTTTTCCGATAACAACAGTTTCAAACTACATGTGATGATAAGTTATGGTAACAGCTCTATAATGTTGCAATAATGTTAGCCATTAATAGGAAAATCAGTAATAAGTTACTGCGTTCATCACGACACTAGTAAAAACACGCTAGAGCCATGCAGCGTTAGTCCACTTTATTTAAACACAATTTCCGTGCGTGTTATTTAAACACACACAAAAATGAAAAAATGAAGAAAAAAAACTAGCCCTAGTGTACCATTGTTGATAATATTACTAATAGCCGCGTTATAAGTCAAATCTGTAAGCCTTTTTTGAGTTTTCCCATCCTTTTTTTTCCTTTTAATATTCAACTGCGGCATAATTAGGAGAAAATAAATGGATTATTCTTTGTTTTTGTTGTTATGACACTTTCCTCTGAGGGTTGGCGTAGCTGCCATGCCACACTCCGGCCAGCGCGCGGCGGTAGTGGGATGCGGGAGAAGAAAATGGGCCGTTGGCAAGCAAAGAATCGCGAGCTGATAAAGTAGCTGTACTGTGAAGCAGCACACTCCGAGACGTTTTGTTACTTCATCTTTATTGTTGTGTAATTTTTTTGTTTTTTTAAAGCATATTCAAAAATGATCCTCACGGTGAAACCGCTTCAAGGAAAAGAGTGCAGCGTACAGGTGAGTGAAGTACCGCTGCGCTAGCTCACCGCCTCATGCTAACTGCGATAGCAGCTAGTAGTTTAGTCGGGCCAGCATTGGCATGTCACATGCCGAGCTACCTTCAGAAAAACGGCCACACATATGTTTCTTTTAAAATAATAAAATAGCCTGTCAAAAATACTGGGATTCAGTGCTACACACTGTAGCCTAAACTAGTCGGTTGTATGGGCATGTCTCCGCAGAGTCATTAATTTGGCTGGCGTGCTAGCTAAATCCTGGATAAGATGTTGCATACAATCTTCCCTGACAACAGCTGACTAGTAGCATTTGAAGTCGGTCTTTGTGGTTTCGGGGAAAGAAAAAAAAGGGAAGTCCTATCTGAGGGAAACAGCTTTTGGTGCAGTAAGACCAATATAGCTGTCAGTTAGCCTTAGCCACAGTCTGTCTCTCACAAAGCTAATTTTTTTTTTAAATATTATAAAGCACAAACTGGACCTTTACTTGGAGACATAAGCAAAGGCCCCTGAATTAAAGAGAATATTAGCGTGTGGCAGCCACTATTTTAACATGACCAGGTTTTAAGGAAATATGCAGGCAGTCAAAAGCATTTTATTACGTGGGGAAGTATTTCCCCAAGTGGGGAAGTATTTCTAAAATCGTTTAAAAATTCTGTGTTCAGCAGAGAAGTGGTTCCATGCACAACATCTGTGCCATAACAGTGATTACAGCCATTTCGTTTAAAATGTTAGCAAGAGTACACTTTTTTTTTTTTTTTGAGAAATGGGGCTCTACAAATGCCAGTACAAACCGGGAATGTCACTTGTACATATATTTAACATTAATATCTGGATAATGTAAAGGTAGGAGTTATTTGAGAAAGATTTTTAAATGATAACTTAATTTATCAAGGAACAAACTTTCCAAAGCTCACCCAGTGTGAAAAAGGAATTGCCCCCTAAACCGAATAATTGGTTGTGCCACACCTGGCAGCAAGAACTGCAATCAAACTGGCAATGTGACTTTCATGTTGCTGTGGAGGGAATCTTGGTCCACTGTCCTTTACAATATTGTCCTAACTCAGCCTCATTGCAGGGTTTTCCAGTTTCAGTGTACTGTTAAAAGTCATCCCGAAATATTTTAATTGAATTTAAGTCTGGACTTTGACAAGGGAACTCTAAAACTTTTATGTTAGTTATTGAGCCATTCAAGGGCAGATTGCTGCTGTGTTTTTGGTCACTATCCTGTTGCATAACCCAAGGGCATTTGAGTGTTAGAGGACAAACTAGTGGCTCCTGAAGGATGGAGCAGAATTCATGGTTCCATGAATTACAGGAAGTCTTCCAGGTCCCGAAACAGCAAAGCAGCCCTACACCATCACACTACCTCCACTGTGTTTGACTGCTGGTGTGATGTTCTTTTTATGAAATGCTGTTAGTTTTACACCAGATGTAACACAGAACTCAAACTCTTCAAAAAGTCCAGATTTTTCTTGTCAGTCTAAAAAATATTTCCAAAAGGTTCTGGGGATCATCAAGATGCTTTTTGGCAAATGTGAGACAGGCCTTTGTGTGTGTGTGTGCGTGTGTGTGTTGTTTTGTTCCAAATATGCCAAAAATCAAGAAATCAAGAATAGGGCAATTACTCTTTTACAGCACTGTGTGCTGTGTAATTTAAACACTGTTCAGCTGCACAGACAGAAAACAGTGTCATGCTCTTAAATTACACATGTACTACATGATTGGGTTGTTTTTCTTCCAGGTGACTGAAGACGAAAAGGTCTCCACAGTGAAGGAGCTTGTGTCTGAACGTCTCAACATACCAGCAAACCAGCAACGGTTACTCTACAAAGGGAAAGCTCTCGCAGGTAGATGTGCCAACAGCGACATGTTTGATGGCAGCATTTGTTGATACTTTTATGCATGCGTCATATGTAAATTTTTAATGCAACACATTGCAACACATTGTAACACTCTCCCTCAGATGAACACAGACTGAGTGATTACTCTATTGGTCCTGAGGCTAAATTGAATCTGGTAATCCGTCCCATGGGAGAGAGGACTGCAGCTTCAGGAACAGCAGCACCAGGCGGTGGTGGTAGCTGTAGCAGCACCAGCAGCGGAAGCAGCACACATGGAGGAGTGTGGCAGACCGTCTCCACTATACTTGCTAGACACTTTAGTCCGGCAGATGCAGCAAAAGTTCATGAACAGCTTATTAAGGTATTTAAATGCAGCGTCATTTTTTTTTTTTTTTTCTTCAGACAAGTTGACAGGTGCGGATATTTAATAAATCTAAAATATTAAAGTTGAAAGGGCCAGTTATTGATGATTTATGAACATGTAGTGCTAATGGTGAGATACTGATTTAATTTCTGGAAATCTATTATTAATAATTACTACAATATTTGTATAATGCTTTTATCTTTTAATGAGAACTGTTTTTACTGTAGAAAGTGGGTGTACTGACAGCTCTTGAGTTTGTTAGTAGTTCAGCTCCTATCCATCCAACTGTGCTCACTAATTAGAAGCTACATTCAGCTGCTCCCTCATTCACGAGGCGTTGCCACAGCAGGTAGCTCTGCATGCCTTCCCAACGCAACCCCAAAGGGATTCATGTCTCCTCCTTTCGCTTGTTAGGCAAATATGTAAACCACTAAACTATGGAGCCACTAATTATGCTGGGCTAAATAATTAATTGAACAACCCAGACCAGTAGTAGCCAGACGTGTGTGTGTGTGTATTTGAAGGGGTGGGGGGGGGATGAAGCAAAATCTGGTTTGGCCTTTTGCTGCCAAATTCTGTTGTTATCCTGAAATTGTTGAATTATTTGCGTGCAAACAGCATTACAAAACAAACTGCCAAAAGTGCAAATTAGCTTACCTCCACTTACGTCCACACTTTTTGGACTTAACAAACTCCTTTTAAAAGCAACAAAAATGTTTCTGAAGGTCATGCCTCCAGTCCTCCATGCATTATTTCTCAGCCAGAACGTGTTGTAAATAAATGAACTGAAATGTTTTTAACCTGCTGTTTTTCAATATGTTTTTTTTTTGCTTTCTTTCTTTTCTCAAGGACTATGAACGTTCCCTTCGACAGCTTAGCCTCGATGACATTGAGCGCTTAGCGGGGAGGTTGCTTCATCCGGAGGGCGAGGGCATGGACACCTCATACATGGACTAAGAATGCATAGCTTGAAGCTGATTTTTTCCGATTGTTGTTTGAGAGACGCTCAGTGCTTTGAGATGCATACGGTGTTTAGAGTGTTAGGCTGTGGAAAATACAATGCCATTTTTCTTACAGAGAGCCCCAGGGTGAGCATGGATAACACTGACTGTTTGTCTCAGCAATAGGGCTTTCTTATCTTGGATGAGAAAACTTGGCATCTTGGAATTGGCCCTTGTCATTGGTGGCACAGTAACCTCGACCTGATCACATAATGTCTGAATACAAAGGAGTCCATTTATGAAGCTATCTTCACATGATCTCTGGCTGCTACCATTTCCAGGGGACACTAACTTCTAATGGAGGGTATTTATTAGTAATATTTGGGTTGCGTGATGACCGGGTGTTTCCTGTTATAACCATCTGTGCAGTTCATACATGTTTTATTCTGTAACTTACTGATGACCATTGTATGATTTGTAAATATCATGTTTATATATACAGATATTAAAACACAGGTAGAAAAAAAAAAAACTATCTTTCCGCTTTTGTTGTGTGCTTTTTAAGTGTCAGAATATACAAATGTATAAGCGGTGTGGTTTGATTTGAGGTTTCACAAGGCGGGACTTTACATATCAACCAATCAGATGTTAGGAAACCTCGTGACTCAAATTTCTGACCAATTGGATTGACTGAGTAATACGGTTCCGCCTTTGTGATCAACTGACGGTCTGTATCTTTATACTGCTAATTTTGGATGCCATTTCGGGTGGAATGAAGGGTTAATGCGTTATTTTAATACAAACTATGAAGAACAGGAAACTTGGATAGGAAGGAATATATCTTGAACGTTGGTGAGGTCAGCATCGGGTATCGTTTCTTTAGCAGCTAAGCGAGTGTAAGCAGTTAGCTAGCTTATCCCTTTCACTTCCTCCCTTTACCGAATAGATTTAGCAAGCTATGGTTAGCACATAACATCGAGTGTCTCGGCTTGTGCTGTCACCATTTGTTGCACTGTTAGTCAGACCTGGTTTCATCCCAGTAGTTGACAACTCGTAACCAGTGTTCATCTTAAAATGCCACTTCAAACTGGTGTTTAACCTGGGAGGATTGAACGTGGTGTTACACCCCTCTCATCAGGACCACTTCTCCGTCTGACGAAGCTATTCCGTTTTTTCTCGGAGGCTAACTGTTTTGAAGTGGACTGCATTACTTTTATCTTTGCTTCCTTATTTGTGTGTGTGTGTGTGTGTGTGTGTGTGTGTGTGTTTAATTTATTCATTTTTAAACCAATGTAGCAACAGTGTCCGGTCTGTTGGAAGGATGGAAACTCTCATTCCCACCATCAACCGGTTGCAGGAGGTCTTTCTAACACTGGGGGCGGAGATCATACAGTTACCTCAGATAGTCGTGGTTGGATCTCAGGTGGGCTAGGACACATCTAAAGTACTGTGCAAAAGTCTGAGCTACCCATGACTTCGTTATATTTTGTTTCCAAGCAGCCAGGCTTTCTTCTAATTTTTAAAGTAGTCCTGAACAATAGTTCTCCAGGTTTTCTGAAGCTCTATCAAAGTTCTTCTTTGGAAACTGGCTACTTTTTTCACTCCTTTTCAGTCGAGTCCTTGTACCTGACCATTTTTACAGAAATGTTTTGTTCATTAAGCTAATTTGTTTATTCACTAACTCAAATCCTGAGAAACATAGCAGACAGCTAACTTACAGAACCTGTTTTAAGTTGCATCTTAGGGCATCTTGTTAGTGAAAATAATTTATTCCCGTTTTTTTATCTGTGAAAAATGCCAAAGATAACAGTGTGACAGAAAGTTCCCAAAAGAGCTGAAAACTTTGCATACATAAAAAAAAAAAAAAAAAACTATCTACAGCAGATGAACAGTATCTGAAAGTCATGTCCTTAAGAAATAGGAAAAAATCCATCAAAGACCTGACACAAAACCTGAGAGATGCATCTGGTCCTTTAGTTGATCCATCCACTGTTCACTAAAGTCTCATCAGGGTTGTCAGTGGAAGAATGGCTGTCAAGTAACCATTATTAAGGAAAGGAAACAAGGAGAAAACACTGAGGTATCCCAGATTACAAACTGAACTGAAAATCAATGGCAGTAGGTTTTATCGTGTGATGAATCCATATTTGAAATGTTTGGTTCAAATCATCTACAGAGATGTCAGGAGGGAGGCACAACAGTGATTGTCTACTGTAAAACTGTGGAAGTTCTGTCATGGTTTAGAACTGCATTTTCAGCCAGTGGTCTTATCAAAATTGATTAAATTATGAACACAGAAAAGTACAGTCAGATTTTGATCCTCTATGTAGTGCCATCTGAAAAACGTCTGATTTGCGGTGGCTTCATTTTTCAGCATTATAATGATCCCAGATACACTGCCAATGCAGTAAAAGCATACCTGGATATATAACACACACACACACAATGGAACACTATCAGGTATGGAGAGGCCAAACCTCAACATTATTGAAGCAGTGTGTTGTCATCTTCACAAAACAAAAGGCAGACAACATCCAAAGAAGAGGTTTGAATGTCCTTCAAGAAGCCTGGAGAACAAATTCTGAAGACTACTTAAAGAAATGACAAAAAAGTTTGCCCAAGAGAGCTTGAAGTAAAAAGATCAATTGTGATGCAGTTTTATCAAATTGTTATCTATAACATCCCATCATCTGTCATGCATGCTGTAGCTGAAGCTGTAAACTGTGTCCATGTTATTTTTTTTTATTATATTCACAATGGCATATCTACACAGCATGAAAACTTTGCAGATGACTGTATCAGGGTTAAACTGGTCTTATCATGTGTCATAACAGAGCAGTGGAAAGAGCTCTGTGTTGGAGAGCCTGGTTGGACGGGATTTCTTGCCTCGAGGATCAGGAATAGTCACAAGACGACCCCTGGTGTTGCAGCTTGTTAATGTTCCCCCATTGCAGGAGAGGCTGAAGATCGAGAACGGTAAACAAAGACGAATCTGTCACTGTTTTATTCCTTTAAAAAAACAAAGTCAAGTCTAGGAAGTTAGGGTATGCAGGAGAATAGAGAAACAGAAGGCTGTTATTAAAGTGCATGCAGTAGTTAACGTGCACCTTTTCTCACTGTTTTTAACTACTATTCCTTTTATGGTCTTGCTTTGCTAACACTCTCTTTCTTCCTCTTCTCCTTCACTGCCTTTTCAGGAAATGGGATTAAGCAAAATGCCCAAAACAGCTACCCAGGTCTCTCTATACTTGGTCTGCATGCACTTGTCTTTGTTTAACCTCTTCATTTCTTTTCTGACATTTTGTTCAGCCTGATCTTTCTGCGTCTAGTATGAATACAAGTGGTTTTGTCTTATATTCAAATTAGCATAATGTCTCTTCAAACTCTTAGTTTTATCTGTGTTAAAACTCACACTTACTCTTATTTGTTCAGGTGTCAAAGCTGAAGAATGGGGTACATTTCTGCACTGCAAGAATCAGGTGTGTTTATCTTAGGCATTCAAATAATATGTACACTGCTTTGGTTCTGTATTGTGTGCTGGGATTATGTGATGTATAATTTTCTCACTCTTTTAATAGAGCTTCACAGATTTTCAGGAAATTCGTCGGGAAATTGAAGCAGAGACTGAACGAGGTTCAGGCGACAATAAAGTGAGAAGAACACTTTGATGTGCGCTCAGTAATGCTGCAGGTTCAGCTGTTTCAACTGGATTCATTATTTTCCTTCTCTGTTTTTCATATCCAGGGGATCAGTCCTGAGCCCATATATCTGAAGATTTTCTCTCCAAAAGTTCTTAATCTTACTCTGGTTGATTTACCTGGAATTACAAAGGTAGATGCAGCCTCTTGACAGGGATGCTGAGTGGATTTGATTTATGCAAACACAGTGATGTTAGATAATCATTAATAATGATCGAATGTGTGCTGTGGTTAATGTAATGTTGGCCGCATACTGCTGTTGTTGTCTTAGGTTCCTGTTGGGGACCAGCCAAAGGACATCGAGGCTCAAGTGCAAGAGATGATCTTGTCCTTTATCTCCAATCCAAACTGCCTTATCCTCGCAGTGTCCCCTGCCAACTCTGACTTGGCCACATCTGATGCATTAAAATTGGCTCGTGAGGTTGATCCAGATGGTAGGACATTATTTATACAGGGGTTTTTTTTTCCCTCAGAATTTATCTTAATTCTCTCTCTCTCTCTGTGCTTACTGCATGACGTGCTTCATTTTTAAATTGTTACATAACATGCTTTCATTTTTAAATTATCAAATGCGTCGAAAGAAGTAATTTCATGCTACTGATATAGCCTGTCTTTACAGTTTAAAAACCTTGCTGACAGGAAAATGAATGTTCATGTGCTCCCTTTGGCTGTGGTGATAAAGAGAATGATTAAATGGCGGAAGCATTCACCCTGAATGATCTGTGAATGTTGTGTTGGTGTCTGTCAGGCCGTCGAACACTGCTGGTGGTCAGTAAGCTGGACCTGATGGATGCAGGAACCGATGCGCTGGAGGTCCTTCTGGGTCGAGTCATTCCAGTCAGGCTTGGGATTATCGGGGTGGTTAACAGGTTTGGAAAAAACAAACTTGCTTGTTGATCTATAATTAAAAGTATTAATATTCTGATTATCTTACTGAACTCGCTGTTTTCTTCTTGTTGTAGGAGCCAGCATGACATAAATACTCAGAAAAGCCTGGAGGACTCAATGAAGGATGAGCAGGCTTTCTTGCAGCGCCACTATCCCTCACTAGTGTCTCGCGCTGGCTCTCGCTATCTGGCCAAAACTCTCAGCAGGCTGCTCATGCACCACATCCGGGACTGCTTGCCAGACCTCAAAACCCGAGTGACTGTGCTGAGTGCCCAGTACCAGGCAAGACTCAACAGCTACGGACAGCCCGTAGAGGATCACAGTGCCACCCTGCTACAGATAGTCACCAAGTTTGCCAGCGATTATTGCAACACGATAGAGGGAACAGCCAGGCACATACAAACCTCAGAGCTGTGAGTCTGACCACACTCTAGTGGAGCTTTTGTTTTCTGATTTAGTGAAATGCCTTAACTCCTCTTTTTAACACAGCAGTTGTTGCACAAATCTACAATTTAATTTACTTTGATGAGGGTCCCAAAAGGTTGAATCTGTTCATCTGGACGTAGCGTTTTCAGTGGGAGAAACGTTTCGTCGCTCACTCAAGTGACTTCTTCAGTCTAAGCTGAATGCAGGTTTCCCCAACCTTTTAAACAGGGCATTTGCATAATGACTGAAACTAGCCCACTAACGAACAATGGCCTATGAGGTCAGTTTCTTGATCATTAATATGAAATTGTTATGAACATTGATCAACAACCACTGATGAGTACTATTCACAGAGAGGTGGGAAATGGCTTCAATCACAGCACTGTAGGATGGTGAAAGATGAAAGCTTTAGCATTAGGCCCTCTCCTCAGCCTTCTTGATATGATGTTCTTCTGCTTCCCTGGCCGCTGTATCTGTGGGGATGCTGTTCGCTCTTTGTCGTAGCGTCCAGATGACACACAGTTTGTGCTCCAGTGGGTGATGAGAGTCAAACCTTAAATACTTTACGTTACCCATCAACTTTTAAATGTCCCCCATTACTGATGGAAATCTCACAGTCTAAGAAGGCTGTCATTTTTCATATCCTCCCTGGTGAACTTGACGTGTTTCTCCACCAAGTTAATGTGATCAGTGAATTGTGGTACGTCCTGAGATTTGATTTTCAACCAGGTGTCATCCACATACCTGTACCAACGACTTGGGCGTGTTCCAGGGTAGGATAACAGAGCCCTGTTTTCCACTTCTTCCATGTACAAGTTGGCCACAATGGGTGAAACTGGGGAACCTATGGCACACCCATGTTTCTGCCTGACCCTTGTATGTGAAATAGGTGGAATGAAGACACAGTTCCAAAAGCAAACACACTTGGGCGGTGCTGAGAGTGGACCTGTTGCTGAGGTTGGGGTCATCCTGTAATCTCTTACAAACTACATCCACTGCTTCAGGGACTCGAACACAAGTGAAGAGAAACATAACATCATATGAGACCATTGTTTCATCTGCCTCCATAATGACATCTCTAAGCTTCTCAACAAAATTCAAAGTGTTCTGGATGTAGCGCTTACAGCTGCCTACCAACGGGTTGAGGATCGAAGCCAGAAACTTTGAGATGTTATATGTGACTGAGTTGATCATGCAGACAATTGGTCTAAAAGGTACGCCCTTTTTTTGTATCTTCAGTAAACCATACAGACTTGCCTGTGGTATGAGGTCTGGTCAGCAGCATTGTCTTGTTCTAACTGCTTCAGACAATCTATCACCCTCTTCCTGTAACCACTACCTGGGTCTTGTTTTAGGGGTTCATAAGTATTTTTGTCAGTGAGCAGTGACAAAATTTTTCATGACAGTCCTTCTGGTTAAGTAAAACCGTGCACCTACTCTTGTCGACAGAAGAATGATTACATTGTTTTGCAGATGAACAGAATCTACTTTTTGGGATTTGCTAACCTGGATGATTGAGACTGCATCGAGACATTTGATGAGCGTCATGAGAGTAATGTCCTCGTGCTAATGTAGGTGTAAACTAAAGTGGTATCAGCATCTTCTGTTGGCACATTCTGCTCTGCAGCTCTTACCACTTGATGATTAATTCATTAAAATACATGGGGAGCAAATATTGACCCTTTTTGGTTGACTGCATTTAATCTTGGCACAGCTAGCATTGCTGACACACAGGACTGAGACACAGCACTGATATCACAGCTCTCACCTTTCTCTTCTTTCTGCAGCTGTGGAGGTGCTCGGATCTGTTATATATTCCACGAGACCTTTGGCCGGACCTTGCAGTCTATCGATCCCCTGGCGGGCCTGACTGATCTCGATATCCTCACTGCTATCCGTAATGCTACTGTAAGCTTCTCCTCGCTTCTGTTTGTGTAGCTCTACTAAATCCTAATTCTGAAGTCTGGAGCTGGTGTGTATTTGTGTTTGTGTGTATGATATTTGCCCTGCAGGGCCCACGGCCAGCACTTTTTGTGCCCGAGGTGTCCTTTGAGCTGCTGGTGAAGCGGCAAATTAAGCGTCTAGAGGAGCCCAGTCTGCGCTGCGTGGAGCTGGTTCATGAAGAGCTGCAGCGGATCATCCAGCACTGTTCCTCCTTCAGTACACAGGTGGGACCAGAGATCATATTGCACTTTACACATGGTTGAGTAAAGAAAATAGTGCCGCAGTAATTATTACAGAACCGTGTTAAAAAACAGCATCTCTTTGCATTTTTAAGGAGCTTCTTCGATTTCCCAAGCTGCACGATTCCATTGTGGAAGTAGTGACTGGATTATTGAGGAAACGCTTGCCGATTACTAATGAAATGGTAATCCACAGCTTAAGCAAGATCATCTTTTTATATTAATTATATTAGTCATCCCACTGGATGCTTCTTTTTGCTTTTTTTTTTCTAACTTTCAGGTCCATAATTTAGTAGCAATTGAGCTTGCCTACATCAACACAAAGCATCCAGACTTCACGGACGCGGCGCAGGTCTCCGCATCTGTCAACAGTCAGCAGGTAGTAGTTTGTTTCTCACTGCAGGGACTTTTTTTCTGCTTGGCTAAACAGCAGACACTGTGCTCTTTAAAAGCTGAAGCGTAATTCATAATTAAATATTAAAACCACTTTTAGAGTTTTTAGTGGAATCCCAGCCTAAAAAAACATGTCTTTTACCGTCTGAGTTGCTTGTTTTCAGGCAGAGGCGCTTGACGGAGGGAAGCGCTGGAAGAACGAGAAGGTCACGGAAGAAAAAGCTGCAGCTGCAGGCTTTGGGAGCCCCAGCAAAGGCCAGGCCATTAACCTCCTTGACACAGTGAGTAGCAGGATTAGCAGTATGACAAAGCACTGAAGTCATTGCAGATGGTCAGTATTAATATTTTGCTTGCCCCTTCTCTCTGTCAGGCTGTGCCAGTTTCCCGAAAGCTGAGCTCGAGGGAGCAGAGGGACTGTGAGGTCATCCAGCGTCTCATCAAGAGCTACTTCCTCATTGTTCGCAAGAGCATCCAAGACAGGTTTGACTGGCACAAATCCAGAGCACCCCAGGGGACCCGACTTCCCCTTTACATCACGTTCAAAGCTCAGTTGTTGTTATTGATTAGTTCAAATTTGGCACAAACATTCAGTTAGAATAAAGGTGGTCAAAAGTGACATGACCTTACTGAACTCACAATAATTCATGTGGTAATTATGTTGTCTCTTATAGGACAAAATGATTAATTGAGATCAAAGTTCAGCTTTGCTGCAACAGCATTCTGTAAAACCACCTCTCTGGTTATTATTCAGCAGCTTAAAGGCTTTTACACACCGGACGTGTAAAATCCATTCAAATGTTTTGAGCGTTAAAAATATTTTTCAGGCCGGCAGCATAACTTTCCGTAATTTGTTTGTTCAAATCAAGCTCTATTCTTTTTTTTCTAATTTTTCTGACCAATCAGACCACTGCATTTGCCAACAAGTGTGCTGTAGCTCAAAATGGGCACTGAATATACAAATGGTAAAATAATACTATTTTACCCCAGACACACAGCGAGACACTGCTCCGGGTCAATCAGCTCTATGAAATGTTTTCTCTGCCTCCTCTGTGGTCCCAACTCTGCCAACAAGAGCTCAAACTGCCCCACTGACATCCTGAAATATGTACGAAAGCAGCCGTGATACAGCCACAGCTCCTGGATCAAACCATGAAATTCTCCCTGCTGCTGCCTTCTTGTGAGAATTGGATCAACCCAGAATCTCAGTTTCGTACTTTTCTTGTTCAGGAACATCAGGACTAGCTCATCATTGTTTGATCTCGACTTCAGTTTTTTTTCACTGTACATTTTTCTCAGACGAATTTTCCTCAAAAAAGCAACGCAGTCGGTGTGTATATATGTTAGATGACAAGTTTGGATCTAAAAACTTTGGTATTTCTTTATTTTTTTTCTGAAGGCGCTCGTGTGCGATGGCCTTAACTCTTAGATAAAAGAGTAGATCATATATCTTGGCCATTTCTGAATTGATGATACTGATCAGTGGTTAACCAAATATCTTTAGAGACGTTTACATCAGTAACACAAAAATCTGAAGGCTGTCTATCTTTCTGACACATTAAAACGCTGGGCCTGAACTTTAAATAGTTAACACGCAGCCCTGTCACTGTCCATTTCATACCATCAAACATGACATTGCTAAATCCTCCCTCAAGATATGAGAGTACAACTGTGACCACTATGGTTCCCGCGGAGCTGTATTCTGGTGCAGAAGGAGCTCATGCTGAGGGATTTCTGCCTGATGATGCTTAATGCGAGTGCTTGTACGATCTGTGTTCAGAGAGTCTTGCCAGTTTCTGATTTATTCCTTAGGGGAAATGTTCCCTGACTGAAAGTCTGGGTGAAGTGTTCGCTTGTATATAAAATGTTGTCTGCTCCAGTTATATTAAAGTAATGATCCAGTTTAAGTCCATTTACTTGCATTTGCCTGCATGGACTGGTTTTAGCTATGGACAGGGGTGGGCTTGGCTCCAACAGGCAGCTTAGCCACTCAGTCAAAAGTTCAGAAAAGTGTGTTTTCGCTTTGTCCAACCAGTGTAAATAAAGCACAGAAAACACTAAAGGCTTCCTGAACTACAGGCGTACAAGTCTAAATGCCAGCTCAGGTGTAACATTTGTAGCTGTATTTGTTCAGGTGAGACGTGTCGTGATGCTCTTCTTCTCCCAACACGTTTAATGTTAGATCAGTGCTGGTGTGGTTTGGTCAGATGAAAATGTTTTTGTTTTTTTTAATGAAATCCATCAGATTTTTCCCTCATTTGCATCTTTTCTGCCCGGCCGCAGGGCACCGAGAGCAAGCGTGCCACTGCGTGCGTGTATTAACTTCACAATTAGATGTGCCTGATGGTGCTGTCAGTGTGGCTCAGGGTTAGCAGCTGTTAACCTTTTATCTTATCAGTTGTTACTTAGATAAAAGAGCTGCGTTGAAAGAGCAGTCTAACTACATGAACAAAGGCTTCTTATATAATGAGAGCTGTTATTTTTCCTCTAAAAAAGATGAAGGGGTTCTATTTACATGTAAACTAGAGGGTGACACATTTAGTGAGGACATTAGATTTAGTCTCTGTGGATATTATCTCATGCACTGTTTTCCTTACTCTAACTTCAAATCCTGTAAGGGCATTAAATATATCAGCATTTGCAATAAGAGTTTTTGTTCTGGGTGGGTTTTTTTGTTCTTTTTGCCTGTGTCTGTCTTAACTGTGTTGCTCTATTAGAGAATAAGTGTGCAGATGTTGATTCCTGCAGTGATGTCTGTTCTCATACAGCTGCTACATACATACAAATCAGTGTTTCTTAATATTAGTTTAGTGAAGTTGTTTATTTTTTTTAATATGAGATTAAGCACAAAATAAATCAGCAGTAATGATCTGAACAGGGACTCAACTCTAACTCTGGAGTCCCTCGCCCTAGTTTCTCGTCAGACTACAGCTTTCTTGGTTGGTGGAAGCATGCAAATTCTGAATAGTAGCTCTAGTGTAAATATCCTCGGTCTGTGTGTCTACAGTGTGCCCAAGACAGTGATGCATTTCCTGGTGAACTACGTGAAAGAACATCTGCAGAGTGAGCTGGTGGGTCAGCTTTACAAACAGCCACTGCTCCAGGAGCTGCTCATTGAGTCACAGGACACGGCACAGCAGCGGACTGAGGTTGCTCAAATGCTTGAGGTAAAATTGGATGATGCAATTTGTTCTCTGAATGGGTTCTGAACATTGTGGAACAGCTAGTTGTTTTTGTTTTTGTTTTTTTTCTTTTATCTGCTGTCTTAATGCCAGCAATTTAACCAGCCTTTCTTTCTTTCTTTCTTTCTTTCTTTCTTTCTTTCTTTCTTTCTTTCTTTCTTTCTTTCTTTCTTTCTTTCTTTCTTTCTTTCTTTCTTTCTTTCTTTCTTTCTTTCTTTCTTTCTTTCTTTCTTTCTTTCTTTCTTTCTCTCTCAGGCGCTTAAAAAAGCCAACAACATCATCTCTGAGATCCGGGAGACTCATTTTTGGTAACCAGAGGAACGCAACAACTTCTCTTGTGTCAAAGGAGAGCTTTGAGAGTTTGAAAGTGTATGTGAGTTTTCGGCAGTCTGTGTTAATGTGTGGCAGTACCACTGTTTTCTCACGGACCAGTGACCATAGCACATTCAGATCTACTTTTTTTCCTCTCTGGCGGTTGCACTGAACAGCATACCGGAGCTGTTGCTTTTCACTGTGAACACTGAGAGAGAGAGATCAATCACACTCAGGCTGAAAGTGTTATTTAACAGGTAGAATGTGACAAGCATAGCCGTGAACAAAATTTCCTGCAATACTTTGTGTGAAAACCTTTGATGGGTCATAAGTTTTTTAAATTTTTTTGTAATGTATGTTGTGTATGGAGTATTTATTTTGTCTGTGTTTATTTTTTTATAAATTTGAAATGTGTTCACACTGCGCAGCTTCATGCTTTCCAGGCACTGGCTTCCTCTGAGCCCACTTTAGCAGGTGCTAAAACTATGTTAGATTAGATTTCCTGACTTTAATCTCCTTTGTTGGAGTGCTCTGCAGAGATAGAAATAAAGTGAAAATCAAATCAAAGCAGACTGCAATGCAACACTAAAGACAGGCCGCAGTCATTTAAAGAAATTACAGGATGACTGCGGATTGTTTTTCCAGCTCCGATGCTAATCAATATCAGGTTTATTTTCCAGTCTCGTTTGCATATGAGCCTATTTTTACTGCCTGCTGTAAACATTCCAGTTTGAGGTGAGCAAACCAAACATGCCCAACATATCCTTCCCTCTGTTTGTGTACGATTTTTAGAAGACTGCCACATTGAGTTGGACAGCTTTAGTATAAAGTGTGTATGCACCATAGTGTTAGTCAATTCTTACACTTGGAGTGTTGTTTTTTTGTTTTAACCATTAAAAGAGTAGGCTTGTTATATTTCAGATCCACATGATAGCACTGAAATTTTCTGTAGCTTTGTTTCCTTCCCCACAAAACCAATTATCCACTTGTTTCCACTGTTAATGCTACAGAGATATAAGCTTGTTCGCATTACCGACCTTCTCCGGCCGCTCAGATAAACTGCCTCCAGGACAGAGAGACAATTAGAAATGTAGATGAATCCTGCCTGCAGTTGTTTTTTTGTTACATTCCCAACCATAAACCTCAGTCTTAATTTAACCTGAATCATTTGCCCCAGTGCCAGTCACCGTTTCATTATGTAATATTCATTAATGTGTAAAATTATGCATGTCTTCCCAGCTTTCCTCCCCCATTCTCAGGCTCAGATAATAGCCAAAACTAATGTTATCCTAAGAATTAGACTTTTTCAGGAAGACCTGCTTTAAACAGAAAGTTCGCCCCTGATCAAATATACATGTTCCCCTCCTCGGCCTGCAGTGCTGTTTATCTACTGGATTGTTTTGGTATGAAAGAAGACGGCTCCTACATGACACAGGGCAACCAAAGGGGTGTGCTGCAAAGCAGGATTAATGAGCTAGTGAGGTAACTTGAGTCAGAGTTTTCAGGGTCCCTAAACGTGGCTCTCTTTTTCACCTGGCTAGATTGCCATGGTAACTGATGCTGAACACATGACCCGGTCAGGAGCATATTCTGTTCAGTTTCCTTTTAGGATCAGGTGGAAGCACAGTGTTTACACTAATTATTTTATTATCAGTTTGCTCTCAGTGAAATGTTGATCCTTGCTGAAGGAATATGTTTTTTATTTGCAACTTTTTGAAGCCGTACTTTACTAACGCACTGAAGCCCAGCTATAAAGCTGCAGCAGCACAAAGTGTATGTCGCATTGTGACAGGAATTTGCATACATTCGGTTGGTGATGCAGAACGTCTGTGGTCCTAATCTGCTGCTAAGTCTCTTTACACTGCTGGAAATACAGTTAATAGAGTACAAATTAGAAAATGAATTGGTTACATTTGTAGACTATATAATCAATAATTTCACTTTGAGATGGTGTGAAGTGATATCCGCAGCTCTTTTATGTACATGCCTGTGATGTTTAAACATATCAGGTTTAAAGTTTCTGAGCTCTAACGTACAGCTGTCACATTAGAAATAAACAGCAGCACCGAGACCCACCAAACGATAAAATAAGTATATTGGAAGGTACTTCAGGCTGCTCCCTTATTTCCCGAGAGGTCATCAGAGTGGATGAAACTGTGTTTGATTTGGCACCGGATGCCTTTCCTGACACGACCCCCACATTTTATCCAGGCTTGTGACCCTCACAGGCTGGGTTCCCAGAATTGAACCGAGGATTTGTAGGCATGTAAGGCAAGTGTGTTTACCACTCAGTGTGATTTTGATGATTATGAGTTCATATGATTTATATATATATATATATATATATATATATATATATATATATATATATATATATATATATATATATATATATATATATATATATTGTCATTACTTTCTCGTCTTATTTGCAGCAACATCGTTACCATTATATTTTACTGCTGTATCTGTCTGTCTGTGACAGACTGGCACCCTGTCTAGGGTGTACTCTGCCTCTCATTATATCACAGCTGGGATAGGCTCCAGTGCCCCTGCAAACCTGAACTGGATAAGTAGAAGAAGATGGATGGATGGATATATATATACTAGCACCACGTCCGATAATGTCACTGTCTGAAATATGAGGTGCTGAGTTGATGTATTTTAAGGAAAAAGAGTCAAATGATGCAGTCACTAACCGATGCTGTGATACTGGTTATCACCAGCTGTTTTTAGGGTTTGTTTTTTGTTTGCTTTTTAACCATTTAATGCAAAGAAAGCCTGGCTAAGTTGAACTTGATTGATTTTTAGGTACCTTCAGCACCGCAAAGTGAGAGCCATCTAGCCCACTTCTGTTCAAGAGATGGTAGCAAATTTCTCCAAAACTGGGCAATTCACTCCAAAATAATCCAAACAGATAAACTGTACTTGAGGCCAGAGGGAAATGTGTACACTTTGGGTGTGAAGTTTCTCTTTAAGGGTACTATTAAATAGTAATTCTGTCTTCACTGTGTTTTTCTGAAAGCCCTGTATACGGTTGCATGTATGGTTCAGTATGCATGTGTCAAGGTATGAATGAATGTATATTTTGTATTATTTAAATGTATATTAAGATCATGTGTCAACTGCCTCATGAGTTCTTGCCTGCCAATATTTGTGATAAATGTTGACTAAATGTCATTTGGAGGGTCTCATTAAACCCTATCAAAGGATCCCATGCAGTGAAGTGTGTGTGTGTGTCTGGTGTCATAGACAACATGCAGCTCCAGCAGTTTTCGTAAGATGTGTTTGGGGTTTTTTTTGGTTGTTTGTCCCCCACAGTGCTCTAGCAGTAGATGTGATTGGACTCACTCCTCTTCTTCACTTTATTGATCTCGTGCGACTGAAAAAGTCTTTCTTACAGATGGCTCTGTCACAGTTACACCAGCATGATGAAAACAGTGCGCAGCTATGAAGTGTCCTCCAGGATTTCAGCACTCGCGCACTCTTTCCCATTTTCAAACCTCTCTTCTCTCTCTGTTTGACTCCACGATGCCGCAGAAAGAGTGAAATTTCACTACAGTTATCTGCTCTCATTTAGATGATGGATTATCACCTTTTGATGTCAAGGCAATCCAAGTTAAACACGAACAGGGGTTGAGGAGCGAGGTGATGGATGAGTTGAACGTAGCGGTGTGAGGAGAGTGCTGGTCATTAATGTTGGATGAGAGCGAGCGAGGGCACTACAGTCCGGGAGAGTGCAATACTGGCACAGCAAGGCAAACATGACAGTTGAGATCGGTGCTGAATTTACAGCCCCCACCAAATATTAGAGATGCCGTATAACACAGCAGTCAAACCATTTACAACAGAGGACAGCAGGCTGAGCAGCTTCACTCACTCGGTCGGCGCTGAAGAATGAAAATGAAGCAATAACTAATAAACTCTTTTTCTCAGGTGATTATTTTAAATTGCCTGCACTTTGTCTCCCACTGTAACCAGTTATTCTTATTGCCCTCTTATAGCACACCCCACCTCCCCACCAACTGAGACTAGACTAGACCATACCAACTCTGACGTGATGGGAGGGGGCTTGGCTGCGGTACCGTGACAACTGCATCCTTTGGGTCACCCGTAACAAGCTGACTGATGCTTGAATTTTTTCCCGGTGACATTTTTGCAGTGGTATAAAAATCCCCGCAGGCTCACCAGCCTGACGCGGGAGGTGCGCAGAGGTTTTCGAGCTGCGTTTCCCTCCTCGTGTCTCATACACTCTTGAGCCAGTCAGCAGAGCAGGCTGAACAAAGCCATGGGAGAGAGAGAGAGGAGCTTCTGGGAAGAAATGTCTCTCACTGACTCTGTCGCCTCGACAACCGGGTAAGAAAGGAGGGGAGGGAGAGAAAGGACTGGGGAGCATAAAAGGAGAGGAAAACAACACATTATGAACTGCCGGGGTTAGAGGATTCTTGCAGAGTGAGGGGAGGATAGTGGATTTGTTTTTGTGTGGGTTTCTCTGCTGAGGGCTCCCTCAGTGTGCCTCTTGATGAGTTATTAACTATGACATTAAAACACTAACTGATCATTTCTCTCCCCCCCACATGAGTGCGTGGAGCAGATGAAATTGCAGAGCACAAGTTCAGCACATTACAAGTGGACCAAACAGGCCTGATCGCCCCACCTGTAATTTTTGTTTCATCAGCCTCAGGTAAGTCTCTCCCCTGTGTTGCAGATTTCTTTCGCTTTGATGGGATCGCTTTTTGTTTTTGTCTGATCTTTTTTTTTCTTTAAATTAAATGTGAATATGAGATGCTGATTGCTGAAGGCAGACCATTTAAGCTGTTCATCTAGAAAATAAAAGATAAAGTGTACTAATTGTTTTAGAAAGTTGAATGAAATTGGTTTCATACTGTTAACTATGTCTTTTTATGCTGCCAAGATAGAGAAAAAAAACCTACCTCCATTGTAGTATTAGGCTTTGGTGTTCAGTTTCATTCAGGGGAGGGAGAGAAATTGAATTTTAGATCCCCTGGATGCCTCACACTGTATGCACAGAGCTTTGCGCTTTGCCTTCAGTTTGAGCAGGAATTCAAAGACAATAAGAAAACGAACATCTCTGCTGGGTGCAGATGGACCTTGAGAGTTTGATTTGAAGCACAGATTGAGAGCGTGTATAGAATTGAAGGCACATCTGCCATAAACACACTGCTGAATGCTCATGCATAAGGAATATATTCATAAAGCAATAGTGGTGAAATCAATGCCCCTTTAAATGAGGTGCTATGCTGGCTGAGCCTACACCAAGCTCAATGTGTGTGGGTCAGCAGGCAGCATGCGATATCCATATTGGATGAGATGAAGAGGAGATAAACTGAGGAAGGTGGAGGGGTGTGTGTGTGTGTGGGGGGGGGATTTACCTGCTATCAGTAATGAAGGTTACAAATCTCTCACCTTTGTGGACAGGATAGAGAAGATGTGGGGGTAAAAAAAAAGGCAGCGAGACTGATGGAAAGAAAAGGGCAAGAGATTGAGGGCAAACAGAGTGCTGAGAGAGATGTTGAGAGTAATGATGATATGTGAAGGGTTCAGGCTCACAGCAAGCTGGGGATCGCTCGGAGCGCACACCTCGCCGGCTTCACATCACCCAGAGATGTAAAGGAGGGTAATAACACCGACACTGAGCTTATCTGTGTTTTTACGGGAGAGGCCGTGCGTACATTAGAACGCGGTCGAGTGAGGTTTTTCCAGTTCATTATCCTGGATGCTCTCAACTCGCTGAACATGACATACGAGACAGATCTGTCCATCACCTGCACCTGCTGTGCTTCCAACGAGCTGGCAGGTACAGCACAAACATCACTTGTTGGGAAAAGAAAATGTAAACGCTACAAAGTTCCCACGTGAGCCTGAACGCAAGCGGGATGTCAAAGGCATCAAAAATTCATTTTTCAGACAATTAACACAATTTTACACCTGAAAGCCCAGCACGTGCAACTTCACTCCAGGCCTCCTGGTACATTCACCTGTCTCATTTGTCAGAATGTAACTGCATTACAGACAGAAAACCACCGCCTCTCCTTTAAGAGCGACGCAGCTTTAATATACACTCAGCCATATGGCAGACTGCTTTTATACCAGCATACACTTAAAGCACGATGCCAGCTTATTCTTTTTTTTTTTTTTTTTTTTTTTTTAATCCACACCTGCGCCGGTGTGGTATAAATCGACAGCTCTCTTCTAATTTTTTCAGAAAAATAGCGACGTTGAACAGTTCTGGCAGCTTGTAAACACATTAGTTATACCAGGCTGCGTACCGCTCGCAGTGCTTTGCAGCTGTACTCCACTCATAATTATTGTACACGAGGCGCAATGTTCCTGGATGCGAAGGAGTGCCAGACTCATCACGAAGAGACGAAAGGATGCGTCCCCCAGGCCGTGGGTAGTTATCTCTCCCTCACTGTACCTGCACGCCGCTGCAAGGCACATGTAGACAGTAGAGGGGATCATAAAAAGCAGGCAGAGCTTGCACTGAGCCTGCCTCACTCTCCTAATTCATTCATACAGCCTCAGAGTTTGAAATCTGCTCGGCTTGTGAGGCTTTTTTTTTATGTCGAAGCGGGCCCTAAGATGCACCTGTAGTCCTGTTTTTCAGCTGTCCCCCCGAAATAATTATTAAATAGCAGAAATTTCTTTTTGACAGATTTCCAAGGAGCCCACGGTTTGTTTGATGTCTGATGGCTGCGCCGTCTCTTCAACCACTTCCCCGTTTTTCTCTCCTCTCTTCTCTCCCTTTCCCACTCTTTGCATGATATTTCTGCACTTCTCTGCGTGCCTCCTCTCATCTGCTGCTGAGAGCATCACGACCAAAACATGCTTGAGAGGGGAGGGCTGGGGGGGCAGAGAGGATTACCAAAATCTAATTGCCAAAATTAGTAGCTGTATTCAATTTCATTTACCCCCCAAGTACAGAATCATATCGAGTTTAGTTCTTCGTGCTTTCCAATGCAAAATAGTGACGCTTGGACCGAAAGCGCATTTGACGAGGAAAAGTCAGCATTAGAGGAAAACAACATAATAGGACTCATTATGGAATAATAGCCCATGATGGCTGCAGATAACGAGTCATAATAAGTTGAAATTACACCAGCAATTTGGAACAAATTATTTTTTCCTTGTTATTTTTAAAATATATGTCTGTGTTGTTTAAGAGAAAAAGCCACTGAAAAGAATGATAAGATGGTTTTCTTTTTGTTTAATGATGCATCCTGAGCTTTTGTCTTTTAAAAAAAGCTACCAAACAAACACCATTAATGCGTTTATCCTCTAAAGGTGCGGGAAGTTCACATTCACACCGCGTGCCCCATCTGCACTCCCATTAAAAGGGGCAGCGGTGCCCTTGTCCGTGCACTTGGATGACATGGTGCTTAATAAAACAAAGCGTTGTCCATTTTTAAAAGAAGTCCCAAATTTGGCCTTTTTTCTAAGAACGTGAAATGCAGGGCGGAGCTCTTGCTTTCAACTTCGCAGGTTTTAAGATCTATTGAATGTAAAATCCAGCGTAAAACCACGGTGGATGTTTGAGAACATCAAAAGTGTTTCTCTCAAAGGGCGAGGAACTGGAGGGTAAAGGATTTTAATGATGTGCCCGTTAAATGCATCCCCCAGTCTGTGAGCCGGAGTCTGACTGTTGCACGGTGGCCGCACAAGGAGGCTGGCTGTTCCGAGTGGAGCACTCCCTTTAATGCCACCGTGAAATCAACTACATTTAGATGTAAGAGCACAAACTGTCCCATAAATCAGCACGCCTACAGTTCATTTTGCACCTTAAGGGTTTGCCTCTCAACAGTCTTTCTTCCCTGCTCTCCAACGGGAGGAATCTTTTTTGCAAATATCGATTAAACCGTGTCATTTGTAAATTACTCTTTTTTTTATGATGGATTTTTCACTCTAGCTGGAAAGCTGACTACAGCTATCTTTTACACATAATCATGATTCAATGTCTTACCTGGCTGACCTTAAAGCATCGTTCTAAAGAGAATAGATAAATTGCTGCAGTTAGCAGGCTCACTGCCACTTGAATGCAAACTGTCTGCAATGTCTTGCCTGAGAGAAAAGAAGAGTAGGGGTGGGGGACAAAAAGTGACACCTATTGACGCGATTAGTCGAAGGCTGCCCATCGCTGGAGATAAACTCTTTATACCCCGCTCACTCTTCTTGTCACTAATTAGACAAGTGAGATGATTTAATTTGGTGCAGGGTGGAAACAACTGCATCGACTGGTCATATGTAGAAACCCACTAGTAGACGCTCTCCGGGTGATAATGGCTTGCATGGGCAGAGAAAAGAGTTAAATCACAGCTTTTTAGCCTGTCTCACCCCAAGCCCTTGTGATCAGCATCTTAAAGCAGGACTCAGCCAGCCATTTTCTATTACGAGCCCTTGAGGGGAAGAACAAGAAGGGAAAAAAGGTCCCCCTCGCTCAATTTTCTCCATGCGAGCTGCCAGTGGACGGCCTTTGTCGCCAGCTGCTTCAGGATAGACTTAATTCGCTCGTGTCCTTGCTTTCTGAGCGCAACTTTCAAAGTTGCCTTGTCCCCCATTCTGTCGCAGCTGTGCTCATGTTCACTTGACCAAGTGGAGAAGAGCCATGACGTTAAATGAGTGATGATCAAGTGGTCTTATGTGTCCCTGACAGGTGCCGCAATGGATGTGGATGATGAGCCGTTGCTGTTTCACACCAGCTGGGGTGGTGGAGAAGAGGAAGAGGAGGAGGAGCTGGAGGAAGATGATGGAGCAGCACACGCCGCAGAGCAGAGCTGTTCTTCAGGGGATGCTGGGGTTTGTGGACTGTGGAAGGTAGTGGGGTGGGTTTACACGCAACCCTGGGCCAGTGGGGCGGTTTTAGGGGCAGCTGTCCTGCTGCCATGTGCCCTCTTTGCCTACATGCTGCTCTACTGCCCTCCTCTGGACATAGACCTCTCCTACAGTGCCTTTGAGGTTCACAGCCACTTCTCAGCTGAACGTTTTGACGCCCTCGCCATCGCCGTAAAGACTCAGCTGGGGTCGTGGGACAGACGCAGGCGAGACATAGATAACATGGAGTCTGAGGCGCTGCGAGAGCTTCTGCTGGAAAAGCTTGGCAGGAAGGGAGTGTTCAATAAGATGGATAATGAGGACACGGGGTCCTCCGCTCCTCAAAGGGACCCTTTACAAGCCAGCGATCATCAGAAGAGAGGAGCTGCAGCAAGCAGAGATGAAAGGACAGCGCCTCATCTGGGTCAGGGGGAAACGGGGACGCATGAAAGCATAAATCCAGGAAAAGAGGAGGAAGAGGCGAGATTAGGGCATGGAAATTCAACTTTTTCCCTCATTAGGAAGCGCAGATTTGTTCCCAATTATTACTTACAGAGCCAGGCTCTGTGGAGGATTGAGCTGGTGTTTGTGGCTCAAGGCAAAGGCGAGCGCAACATCTTCACTCCAGAGCGCCTGCAGACGATACACCAAGTTGAGCGGCTGCTCATGCAGCACCCACAGTTTCATCAGTTCTGCTGGAAGCCTCTGG
This sequence comes from Oreochromis aureus, assembly GCF_013358895.1. Classification (NCBI taxonomy): domain Eukaryota; kingdom Metazoa; phylum Chordata; class Actinopteri; order Cichliformes; family Cichlidae; genus Oreochromis; species Oreochromis aureus. The sequence continues at coordinate 24,814,729 of NC_052953.1, forward strand.
AGTTACTGAGGGATCTGCCACTGGGGCCGTCCTACTGCTCCCCACCCAGCTCCCTCCTGTCATACCTCTACCCCAGTGAAAGAGGAGGCAAGATCTACTATGATGGCATGGGCCCAGACTTGGCTGATATTAAAGGCAGGTTGAAATTCCAGTTCAAGCTTAAATGACTCCTTGAGGAATCCCAACTTAACTTTGCTGATTCTCCTCATGTGCAGGTTCTCTGAGCCTGGCCATTACCCACCCGCAGTTTTACTGGTACGTGGATGAGAGTCTGTCCCCGGAGCATCTGTCCTCATCCCTGTTACGCAGTGAGATCCACTTCGGAGCTCCTCTGCCATCCTACTACTCCCTGCAGGACCGAGCAGATGAGCAGAGAACACGCTTCAAAAACTTTGTGGTCCAATATGCAGACATCCTGGCCAAGCAGTCTACCAGGTCAGGAAAAACTCTCGTATTCACAGGTATTGAATGCTATTGCAAACACTCAAAGTTGTTTTGTCTGTGTGACCTGTTCCAGTCAGGTAAAGGTGCTATATGGGGGGACAGAGCTGTTTGATGACGAGGTGAGACACACCTTCCACAATGACATGATGCTGGCTGTGGTCAGCGGAGCCTGTATTACTGTGCTTGTCTACGTCCTTACCTCCTTTTCTGGTACAGTATCCCCGTATTTCACTTACATCGGTGTGTGTACATGTTTCTGTTTGAAGGCGCAGAAATATTTACAAGCTTCTTTTGTCTCTGCACAGTCTTTTTGACTTTCTTTGGACTCGCTAGCATCGGACTGAGCTGCCTGATGGCTCTTTTCTTATACCACGTCGTGTTTGGCGTGAGGTACCTGGGCATTCTCAACGGAGTTGCAGCGTTTGTTATTATCGGTATCGGTAAGTCGTTTAAGCAATAGTTTGACATTTTGTAAAACACTTTGTGTTTACGAAGACTGATGCCACTTTAGGGTTTGTAAAATACACTGAACAGCCATAACATTATGACCACCTGCCTAATATTGTGTTGGTCCCCCTTTTGATGCCAAAAAAGCCCTGACCCAGCGAGGCATGGACTCCTCTAGACCATGATGTTAGCAGCAACTCTGTAAGTTGTGCTGTGGAGCCTCCATGGATTGGACTTGTTTCACCAGCACATTGGACAGATGCTTGATTGGATTGAAATCTGGGGGCTTTGGAAGCCAGGTCAACACCTCAAAATCATGTTTTTGTTCCTCAAACCATTCCTGATCCACTTTTGCTTTGTGGCATGATGCATTATCCTGCTGAAAGAGGCCACAGCCATTAGGGAATGCCGTTTCCATGAAAGGATGTACATGGTCTGCAGGAGTCAGCATGGGCACCCTGACTGGTCTGTGGCTATGCAGCCCCATTTGCAACAAACTGCAATGCACTGTGTATTTTGACACCTTTCTATCAGAGCCACCATTAAGCTTTTAGAGCAATTTGAGCTGCAGTAGCTTCTCTGCTGGATCGAACCACACGGGGCAGCGTTCGCTCCTCATGTTCATCATTGAACCATGGCTGTCCATGACCCTGTTGCTGGTTCACCACTGTTTCTTGGACCATTTTTGATAGATACTGAGCACTGCAGACCGGGAGCACCCCACGAGAGCTGCAGTTTTGGAGATGCTCTGGCCAGTCATCTAGCCATAACACTTTGAAACTCACTGGCTGGCTGGGTCTAAAGTTTTAAAAAAACTGCCTCTCAGAACCACTAAAGCTCATTAAAATGTAAAAGTGCCACCTTGTACTTTTACAGGGGATTTAATTACTACTTCTAGTGACTCAATGGAGTCTTGTCACCAGTTAAGCAAATGGCAAAATCCCCCATAAAACCATAATCCCCTCCATATGACATGCTGTAGTAAAGCTGTGTTGTGTGCAGAGTAATTATACAACGTATAAGTGTTAATGACTGACTTCGCTGTGAAAATTCACTGTATTTCTCTGCCTCTCCTAGGTCCCCATCTAGCTCCCATTTCCAGGCTTTTCACGCTAAACTAACAAGCTGCAGGCTTTAGCTGATTTCACGCACAAGATGCAAACTTAGTGTCCTTTTTATTTTTTAACTCTCAGCTGTATGTAAATACTACGCGGAGACATTGCTTTGAAATGAGGAAAACTACAACTCTTTGTCATGAGTTGTGCTAAGAAGTCCTCCTTTTGTCTACCCTTCATCTCTCAGGGGTGGATGATGTGTTTGTGTTCATCAGCACTTTCAGACAGGCTTCTCATTTGCATCAGCCGCAGCAGCGAATGATCTACACGATTAAAACAGCTGGCCGAGCGACATTTCTGACCTCCTTCACGACTGCGGCCGCTTATGCCGCTAACACCTTCTCTCAGGTAATTATGGAATAGAGAAAGAAAAGAAAATAACAGCAGCTAATAGGACATGTACAGGGCCTATAAATGACTCCCCTGCAGTGGGTGAATAGAAGTGCCTCTCTCAGCAGACAACCATTTTTCCCACGATAAGCACAAATTGAATGTTTCAAGGTCCTTCACACTGCGCTTTGTTCACCTGACACTCAGATCCCAGCCGTGCATGACTTCGGCCTATTCATGGCTCTCATCGTCAGCTGCTGCTGGCTTTGGGTGTCTGTCCTGATGCCAGCCGCCCTTTGTATCTGGACACAGTTTGTGGAGCCTCGTGAACATGCCTGGTTGAGCTGGTAAGCTTTTGCTTCCTTACTTTTTGTGCGAGATGTAGCTTGTGCGTGCTGCGTGACACCCACCCAGATGTAATCCCCCTCAGCTGTCTCTCTCCCTCTCTCCCCCTAAACTCTCCACCCCGCGAAGCTGGAAGCTGTTTTCGGGCCTGTCGGCGAACCACAGCCCTTTGTCAGATGAGGATGATGATGTGGCTCTTCTGTCAGTGGAAATGGAGCCAGGTGAGATTATTATCTGCCTAGCATCGGAATGGAGGCTGGCAGGAGGATTGGTTGTAAAAATGTGTCTCTCGGGGCACCTCTGAGGCTCTTTTCCTTCGTCTCTGCCAGGCTTCTGCGACACAGACGGGGATGCGGCCATCCTGTCCCTGTCGGTCGAGACACCTCTGTCCCCTCCGGGGCAGCGGCACGTGGGTGTGGTGAGCACCAATCTCCAGTGGGCCTTGAAGCACTTAGTGGCTGAGCCGGTTGTGGAGCGACGGAAAACTGTTCTAGGTGAGATTTAATCTTAACTCAGAACTCGCAAAGACAACATCAATTTATATCCCAAAACTCAGCGGTTGGGGCTTCTAAGATATTGTGTGCAGAGCTCTTAATGTTTGGTTTAGATGTGAGAGTCACCTCAGGCTTAAGTAAGAACTATTGAAGAAATTCTGTAATCTCTGTTTGCCCTGAGGGGATTCTACCTGTCAGAGTAAGTGCAAAGCATTCTCATGAAGGATTCATCCACACTCTTTGGGAGTGACTGTAATTGATCCTCATTGCTGATCTGTCCCACAACCGTTCTATCAAACCCTCCTTTCTGTCATTGTTTGTTATCATCTCCCTTCTGGCCCAGGTGTCTTTCTCTTGGTTCTGGTCTTCTCAGCTGCCTTCTGTTGTCTCCTGAGGCCGGCCACTCACGCTCCCCTTCTTTTCCGCCAAGATACAAACCTCCAGAGTCTGCTGGCTCTGCGGAGCAACCTCAGCGGCCAAGGCATCTCCTGTCCCATGTGCTCAGGTAAGAGTGGAAGCACAACTCGGTTAACCTCTTACATCTGGAACGAATATCAAAAGAAAAAAAAAATGCATGTTGTGTCCTGCAGGTGTGTTCATGGAAAAACCCCACCCACTGCCCACCCACGCTCCCTCGTCTGCATTTTTGTATTCTACACATCAGCAGAGGCCGAGCAGGACAACTCCCGCTGCTGCTCCGAGTGAAGTGAAACAGAACTCACTCGCTAACCAAACAGGTAAAAATCCAGCACATAAAAAAACCCCACTCCTCTACTCATTTAAGCCCCTTTTCCTGTCTTTAAAATCCTGACCTTTGTACCGTTTTCTAGGCCCTCTTGTGACAGTGTATGTATCAAAGTTAGACCACGGAGCCTCTACGACCATTTACCGCTTCTCCCTTAACACCAGCATCCCGTCCCCATGGAAGATGTGCAGCACAGAGCGTGAGGAGGTGTCATCATTCCAGGTGTGAGAGCAGGAAAAAAGTCAACCTGATTATATTGGTAATAATTCGAGTCCCACTAAAGCAGCTTACAACTAATCTTGTTTTATTTGAATAGGCTTTTAATCAGCCCCATGGCAATTACACCGCCAGAATGACAGTGTGTGTTTCCCACGTATACCTCCCGTACGACAGCTGGATGATCACGTCCGGCTCGTGTGATCCTCGTCATGGCTGGACGCCAGATTTTTCCTTTTATGTAGCATCATCTCCCCAGCAGCACAGCAGGTGAAGGCACAAAGGAAGAATGTAAAACAGAGACTGAGACAGGCTGTCGGGTTGTTTTAGTGGGGAAATCTGTCATTTTTCAGCTCTGCTTTTTCCCTTTAGGAAGCTGTACTTTGCTCAGTGCCGCCTGAGACCTCATCCCAGCCGTGTGTGTGTCAACCCGCCAGGCTGTGGCATCAGCTCTGGGCCTGATGGACCTTCACGGGGAAGCTTTTATACGCCTTTTCCCAGCGGTGAGCGAGCAAGCGCCTCGTGATAAACATAAAGACTGTTTGTTAGCATCAGGAAAACAGTTCTCACTCCGCATGAGTCACGCTGCACAAATGTCTTTTTCCTGTCATTTAGCTGAGTCTTAAATACAGAGAAAACGCACTGATGTGACTTCTCTTCTTAAAGTGAATCCTCTGGAGGGTTTTTTCACAGTACACCAGTTATGCAGATATTTTTGCCCTGTATAAATAAACGTGGTTGAAAGGGTTTTCTCTGCTTCTATTTTCAAAGATCCCTCATCTGCTGCCAAAACGAATCCATCCAAAACGTTTGGCTTCAATCCTTGCAGCGGCGGTGTGTGTGGCCACCCGGCGGTGCGTCCTCTGGTTGACACCGGAGCCATGGTTTTCCTTGTGTTCGGGATCCTGGGAGTGAACCGAACCGAACGCAGGGACAACCACGTGATTGGAGATATGGTGATGGTCACACCTGCGCCACATGCATTTTAAACTGTCAACTGGAGGAATGCCGCACAGGATTTTAAAATGACTTTCTCACCATGTGTAAATTTGTTCTTTGATTCTCTCCAAAGGGCAGCATTATACTGGATCCAGACTTTGATATTTTCCAGGAGATGGGGCATCTGTGCAAAATCTGCAAAGCTGTTAGTGCAAACACACAGCTCGTGAAGCCGGGAGGAGCACAGTGCTTGCCGTCAGGTAACATTTGCTTATCTGATGGGAAGGGAAAGTAACTTTTCAAATGTGGGGTTTTTTGTGGCACAAAAAAGTAATATAAAGTCAAATCAGCAAGGTTAGGCCTTTTGATTTGACAGCAAGCAGCCTGAAAAGTCTGTTGTTCCTCACAGGCAACAAGCTATCTTCCATTCTGCCTCTTCTTCATCCCGAGTGCCACTCTCTCCCTGAACCCAACCTGCTCCCAGGGCAGCTGTCCCATGGAGCGGTGGGAATGCATGGGGGGAAGGTCCGCTGGCTGTCCATGGCCTTCGAATCTGTAAGTCTCTTCATCTCTATGCGACAAACCGCCGTCGGTTTCAGAGTTGCCGCAACCCCTTAATTCTCTCTCTCTCTCTTCCTCCTCCTCCCTTGTAAGACCACATACAAGGGAAAATCCTCATTTCAGACGTATTCCGATTTCCTTCAGTGGGAGAACTTCATCCAGGAGCAGCTCGCAACTCTCCCGCAGACCTCTTCTCTGCAAAGAGGCTTTCAGACTTGTGAGCACTGGAAGCAGATCTTCATGGAAATCATAGGCAAGTGAGAGGTGGAGCAGATGTCAAAGAGATGCAGTGTTTGTTTTTTCCTTTTCTAAAACTGGAGACAGATTAAAATGCTGAAAGTGCTGCCCTCTGGTCCTGTTGTAGGTGTGGAGAGTGCCCTCTGGAGTCTGCTGCTGTCTCTGGCCATCTGCGTGGCAGCTGTGTCTGTGTTTACCGCACATCCTCTGCTGCTGCTGCCCGTGCTCGTAACCATTCTCGGTAAGAGCCGCACTAACATATTTGCATTTGAAAGTGATGTTTTCAGATAACCAAGAGTGCATTTCCCTCATGTTTTTGGTCTTGAACAGGGGTGATCTGTCTGGTAGTGGCGCTCATGTATTGGCTGGGATGGGAGATGGGAGCAGTGGAGGCAATTTCTCTGTCAATACTTGTTGGATCCTCAGTGGATTACTGTCTACACCTGGTGGAGGGATACCTTCTGGCTGGGGAGACCACACCTTCTATGCCTTCTCATAACTTGGTACGTGACTATTCTAATTTAAAAATGACCACAGTGTGTTTTTTTCAGAGTCTGCACTTTTTAAATCTCTGTTTTATTCGCAGGAGCCTCAGGCCGAGAGGCAGAGGCGGACTCTGGAGGCAGTGAACCATGTGGGTGTTGCCATAGTGTCCAGCGCTGTCACCACAGCGATCTCCACAGTCCCTCTCTTCTTTTGTGTCATTGTGCCTTTCGCCAAGTTCGGCCAGATTGTGGCCATTAACACGGCCGTCTCCATTTTGTTCACCCTGACCGTGACTGTGGCCACGTTGGCCTGCGTGGCCCCGGCCCGCTTCAGCAGACACCCAGGCGCTGTACTCAAGGCCAGCCTGGCTGTGATGGCAGCCGCCTCTTTGGGAGCAGCTCTGTGGTGGGTCGGGGGACAGCTGGGTGCCATGGCCTGGCAGTCACTCGCCACATAAACACTACTGATGTCACACAGAGGCGTTCCTCTGTATGCAACCTGTGAGAACTATTTTCTTTTTTCCATGTTTGTGGAACAACGGCTCAGTACACGGTCACATACTTTACAGCACAAAGATGTCAGAGTTATCAGGTTTTTTTTCTTTGTTTTCACTTGTATTGATCAATTGTTAAGTATAGAGGGGAAAAATCCTCACTCTGGGTGTCTCTTTTTAAAATCTAGTGTAACTGAATATGTGACTCATAATAGTAGGTTGATCTTTCTTTGCTGACACAATGATTCACACGAGCTGTATTTTTGGTTTGTTTCCCCCCCTTCATCTTCAGCCCTAGATGATGGAGTAATTGTTGGGAAACACTGGCTGAGTCACAATTTTCATTTGTGTTACTTATTGAGTTGTGAAGAGTTGCTGACTGTTCTGTGACCTGCTTTTGTGAACAGTGACACGGTGCAGCGCTGCGATGTCCGTGAAGACCAGTGTTAATGGTTCACTTTGATACGTGGCCATGTTGTGAAGCATCAGAATGTTTCTTTGGGTTTTTTTTTTTTTTGTTCGTTATTTTGTTTTCTTTGTCTCGATTTTGCACTGAATGTGATTTTTTTCAGCCACATTTGTATCAGAGCTTATGATGTCCCACTGTGGCTGGATTAAAAGTTCAATAAACCAAATTTATACTCTGTTTTTATGTTAAATGTAATGTAAGGTGATGTAAATGTCTGCGTATGCTGCTCTTACTCATTCTGAACTGAGCTTTGGATGCTGCCAACACACACACGTTTAGAAGAACTGTCAAAGCCAATATTTAGCACAAGTCACCTTCCTCTCTTGTGACTTCGTTTTATCTCAGATGTTACAAAATGCTTCAAGGTGTCTATTTTTGTCATTGGGTTAAAAGAGACCTCTTATCAGCTCCTCAGGTGTACCCTCCACCACACTCACAGCCTCTCACTGTAACCTGCACTGTTCTCCCACAATTCAGAGCAGCACTCAATAGCGGCTCCGCTCTGCCCCGCAGTGAAGGTGACGGCCATTTGTCAAACCGCACAACATAATAACGGTCGGGGGAGAGGGGCCGACTGCAGCAGGAGCAGTAAATTCTGGTTTATGTGCGTGTTGTTACTCGTGGATGTCAAATAAAACAGGTGCAGAAAAGCTCGGGGTCTTTTCTTTTTGTTTTTCTTCCTCCTGCACCGTTATGTAACGGAGCGGCGGGATGACGGCCTGTCGCTGTTTGCTTACAGTCACGTAATTACCGGGAGAGCTACTGTAGATTGCTTCGCATCTCTGGGCGGCTGTTAATAACTCATGTGAAAGAGGTCAGATGAAACAATGAATTGCATTAATGTTTCATGCTGGTTATTAAATAAAGAGACGCTGTTCTACACAAAGAGGCATTTTCTACTCAGCGTGATGGAAATGGATGTAAGAAGATGAGAACAAATAGGAGTAAAATTAGAAGGAAAAAAAACCCGTTGACTTTTGTTCTGGAGAGACTTTAATTTCTACTGTGAATGGAGAGGAGTGTTTGAATGTCTGTGTACCTTTCACATTCATTTCCTTCTTCTTTTTTTATTACCGCAGTGCTTCTTGTAGAGTGCGTAGATGTATCGAGCTTGATATGGACATCCCTCTCTGTACCTACCTATCTATTGATATGTCCAACAATAGCTATTTCTGTCTACCATCTATTGATATCTCTCTCTCTACCCCTTCATTTATCGATAGCTCTCTCTCTCTCTCCACCTCATCTGTATCGATATCTCTCTCAGTACCCATCTAGCTAGCTATCTAATGCTATTCTCAATCTCTCTCTACTTATTCCAATAGCTCTTGAGATATAAAATAATAAGAAATATTGAGATGTATCTCTACTTATAACTATAGATGGGTAGAAATACACATATCTATTAATTTACATGGTACTTTTTTGTTTAGTTTGTAAAAAGATCTCTCCAAGCCTGCAGTCTTGTTACACATTTATGCATTTGCAGTACTTTTGTTAAGTAAAGGCCCTACTGTCAGGCACTCAAGCAGTTGGTTTTTTTTTGTGCAGCAACATCGCTCTGCTCCTCATATTTTCATGGAAAGAAAAAAAGCAACAGGAGAGTAATGGAATAATCAGAGGGAGAGTGATGTTACATGTAGAGGAATGAATATTTAGCAAAGTGGAAAAGCAAATGCTTTCCTACTGTCGTCTGCAATGAAAAAGCTCCCGTCTATAAATACTGAATAACAGATAATATGAATAAGAGATAGCCTGTTTATATTTGACTTTGTTCTTTTCCTGTGTTTGCAAAGCTTCTTCGAGAAACTTACTTCAAACAGGGACCATTCAAGTCGTCTGGTCTGTTACTCCTCCTTGCACGTCCTGGGTAATCTCTGCCAGAACACAATTTAACTACAGTGGCCTAAAAAAAAAAAAAAACAGGCTTACAGAGCTGAGCTCAATTAGCAGTATGAATAAAAGGTCAGTCATCAAACAAGTGTGTCAGACCGCAGAAAGCTCATGCAACATGGTGCTGAATAATAAATAAAGAGAAGGAATGAGTGAGCAACAAAGTATATTCAACACTGACCATTGGCTATACATTGGAAGGCAATTTTGGGCTAACTTCAGAAATACCTCCCCCCATTACATTATATATGTAATCACTATGACAATAAATACCCAGGCTCATTTGGTTCTTGAGAAATACTTCATTGTACCAAGAAAAAGGCATTTTCTCTGGAGAGAAATTATTTTACATCAGACGTGTAAATCAACACTGAAACATAAGTCATATCTTTATTACCCCATGTTACAGGGCACACACAATGTTCAAGTATGCCTGAGGAACTAAATGGAGCAATTACAAAAAAAAAAAAAAATATATATATATATATATATATATAATAACAGAATAAGAGATAAAATGCATTTAAAAACAAGTGAACTGGCATTGCATTTCACAAAATTCCATAAGCTCATGATTTTGGAACAATTCACTGTAAAGTGCTAACTGGTTCGAGCTGAGAAAAGCACACGTTCCCTTTGAAAGATCAAACATTACTTTATACACGGAGGTACAGTAATAGCCAATCATCAGGCAAGCAATTACCAACCAGAAGATATGGACCACATTTCATTTATTAGTCCTTTGATAAGATAACAGATTCCTACATTTGCTTGTTAATGGTAACAACGAGAATCTTGCCGCTGGTTGTCAGGACAAAGCCAATTACAAATGCTGGTGTTGTCACGGTACCGTTTTCCTCCTTGCCTTGGAATTACATGCACTTGACTGACATACAGTATCGATATCTCAAGTCAAGTCCTTTTAATCCTCTTATGGATAGGAATCCTTGAATCAAAGGGATGAGAGGAGAGTGAGGAGAAGAGAGCCTTTACTGAGGAGTGCAGGAGATGTTCCCCATATGCCTCCTCCTCTTCTTCTCCTCCCCTTGCATGTGGCAGGCTGGCCTGACAAAAGCAGGGATCTGTCCAGCTGATGCCCGCCTTCCTACAGGTCCTGAGAATCCACTGTTTTCCTTTGTGCCTTTCTCGGCATGTTTTTTTTTTTTAAAAGAAGAAGAAAAACAATTAAAAAAAAAACAAACAAACAAAAAACATATCTGGGGGTATTGGGTCAATACATTTTCCCCTACTGTCCACCTAAAGCAGACATCCACCCTCCCACCCCAATCCTAACCATAGAAAGGTAAAAAAAAGGTGTACTGCAGAATGGCTTTTACTCCTCACAGTCTGTGGGGGGAGCTAGAGCCCCTAGGAGCTGAGGTGCGGTTGGTGGTCTTGCGGCTGTTCTGTCGTGTCTGATTCATTTTGTTGGCCGAAGGGATCCGAGCGTCTGGCTGGCGCCTCCCTTGGGGGCCCCTCCGTTTGCCCCTTTGCCCTGCACGGCCCCTTCTGGCCTCCGCTGGTCACTTGCGTGAGTGCAGTGTGTCCTGGAACTTGGTGCTGGTGTAGCGGACGTGAAATCCTTTTTTGTTGATTGTGTCGTCGGAGTGGAACTTGATCACAATGGAGTCACCGGCCGAGTAGATCTCCTCTGGAGGCTGTCAGGAGGGACAAAACAACAGATTCGTTTGTGGCTTTCTGCTTCCCTGAACTTCAATTCAAACTAAAAGGACTTCACACATGCTGAAGTCCAATCAGTGACTCTGACAGAGAGCTTCTTGACTGCTACTGCTGTAAAAGCCAGGGGCCGTGTGAGGGTCTGGGTCCAAGACTAGCCTTCTGCAGCCTTCTCCTGTTTTTTTTTTTTCTTTTATTTGTTTTTTGCTTGAGCTTCATATTGAAGTGCACCGCTGCAGAAAGCTCATTTCTTCCCTGAATAGAGCCATATAATATGTTGCTACACACATGCTTCAAAAAGAGGAGGTAATTGCATTACGTGAGCACAAAAATATGAAACATCTGACCTAACTGTTTGTCAGAATACCATTATCATGTGAATATTGATTTAAAAAAAAATCAATTTGAGCAATCATTAGTTTGTTAAGGTGCCGAATCAGCTGCCCCGTGGCTGTCACAAAGACAAGCGCTGCAGCGTCAGAGCAGTCAAAGCCCGACCAACCAACTGTAAACACACCGGACTGCCGATTAAAGCCGCCATTCATAACGGTGAAAATGCGCCACAATACAACGGCCTGTAAGTCTTGGTTTATTGGGAAAGGGATTTAAAACAAGAAGAAAGCGGCCCATTCTATTTTATTGTAGACCCAGAAACAGTCTGTTTAACTGAGAAAAGCCTCGGGGCTAAAAGTAAACCTCCCCCACACCGTAATGAGTTTTTACTCTACTTTGGACTGAACTGTGTCAGTTTATTTCAACCTGTTTTATAAAAGGAAACTTGATTGAGGAGCTGCTCCCCGAGGAACTCGGGGTGTTACGTCCCCTACAGCGAATGACTCATAAGAATGGGCGTGAATAAGAGGCCAAAGCTTATTAGAAAATCTTGTAAATGAAATCAAGCTGTTCTCTAACCTGATGAAACTCGAGTTACTATTCCCCACAGGACTCATTGTTTCATAGACCAGCTGCAGCCTCTCTATCGGCTGATTATTTCACCGCTGGAACTAAGTGCCAGAGAGTCCAGCGACACCCAGGGAGTGACCGGCTATGTTGACCTGCAGCCACCTCCACAGCAGCACTCCCAAACTCAGGAGGAGCCCGCCGGCTTAAAGCCAGAATCAAAATCCCCAGGCCGGGTCAGAAAAGTCACCCCATTACAGACGACGGGATCAGTTTTGACAGGATTAATAATTCCAACAACTCCCTGATAATTACATCCGGCCAGTCGCGGTGCTTCTCTGCAGCAGGAGTTACCCAAGAAAAGAATCTCAGAGAATTATTGGATAAAGTTCTTACCCCTGAGCCACAGTAACGTCCCAGCCGTGGAGACTTTGTGTCAGGGCCATCGAAGAGCTCCATGTAATCATAGCCACAGTCCGCCTCTTCTTCGATCTCAAAAGTCTGGAAGATGAGCTCCACGCCGTAGCCTTTCTCCGCCGAAATCACCCACTCGCAGTCAGAGGCTCCGGGGTAGTTATTGTCTCCAAACTGGGCATGGGAAAACAGGTCCTTGGTTTTGACTTCCGCCTTTAGTTGACCTCCACACTCTGAACAGAAAAGTTGAGTTAAGCATTTTTGCAGACAGAAAGAAGTGGGCTGATGGGAATCAGGACCAGCTGTGCTTCTGTGTCTACAGTCATCCTGTTACAAAAGGATTCTCAAACATGGTCTGAATCATCACATTTTGAGACAGGGTGGTGAACTGTGACCTAAAAATCCTGGAAGAACATCTAGAGCCCTTCATGAGGTTTGATATGACTAATTGAGTTAAAAATAACAAAAACCGATGTGAAACTGTACACTGTTTTTTTTAGCAGAAAAAAACCTGAACGCTGTAATATAACTCTCACCCGCAGTATGGGAAGCCTCAAAGCCTTTTTTCTGCACAGAATTATCAGAGAAGAAGCGAATGAACAACTTGTTGCCGCTGGATGTGATGGGCGGAGGCTTCTTAGTCCCACAGAAACGACCCAGTTTCTGCGCTTTTCCATCGCGCCCGTCGTAAATGTCAATGTGGTCATAGGCACACTCCAGGTGGGCCTCCATGTCGATCTCATTGAAGGCCTGTTAGAAATGAAGACGAAGATCAACTCGAATGATAAGGATTAGACATTAAAGCCCTTTGTCTTTTAGCGAGATAGTAAAGGTAATATTTCTAGAAGATAAGAACTTAATTAACTCGGCACACGGAAGATCAACGCACGACATTGCTTCAGCAAATAACCGACTCTATATCTGTGGCACAGTGGGCAAAAATGCAAAAATAATAACAGAAGGGGGAGCCACACATCATCATTAGGAAGGCCATAACAGTTTCTGACATGAGCACAGTAAACACAGATGTCCTCAGCGGATTTAGCAATTCAATTACGCAGATAAAGCTGCTAACAAATGAATAAATGACTGACAAGCAGAAGGTTGTGGCACGTACGATTTTGATGCGGTGACCTGGAGTGGTGGTGAGCGCCCAGGTGCATGCCTTTTTGCTGGGGTATTTATCTGGCCAGTTGGGGCTGGTAATAATGCCGCTCACACTATTCACAGTGTGATCACAACCAGCTGCAAGGAAAAAAAAGAAAGAAAGAAAGAGATAAAATGTCAACACGCAGCTCTGCGTCAGGCTAATCTACAATAGGCTCAAGCACTGCACTCAGACTGTTTTTGCTCTCACCAAAATCTAAGAAGAAGACGAGTAGATAGATCTATTCAAAAAGACAAAAGACAAAAAATGTTATGTGCAATACCTTCTTTGCAGTCGTGTCTGTTCTCATGCAGCACAAAACCACTCCTACACTGACAGCTGTAGCTCCCAAAGGTGTTGACGCACTCATGCTGACAGCCACCGTTCTCCTTGGAGCACTCGTCCTTATCTGCAGGACCACAGAGGACACAACAACGCTGACGACTGCTCGATTTGAAGACTTGACGGGTAGCAGATCTGAGTGAGTGAAAGCAGAGACCGTGCAGAACCCTGCCAGAAGACTAACCTGAGAAGAACTGCGCTTTAAATCCCTTTTTGGACACCGTGTTGTCGGATTTGAACTCGATGCGCATG